>NC_034594.1:57079606-57104829 GCF_900095145.1 Mus pahari
AAAAAAAAAAAAAAAAAAGCATATAGAAGCTGTTACAAACAGTGGCCCCCCTTTGGGGAATGGTGACTGTGACTGTGTAGGTTCTGCCCACATTCACACTAAAAGAAAAGTCCCAGCCACCAAGCATGACAGCACATGACCAATTGTCAGCTCTGGTTGGGCTCACACTTGAAGCCTTGAAAAGGTTAGTCTGACGTGACTTTTCACTCTTTTCTGGATATTTATAAACCCTCTCTAAAGATCTCTCCTGGGGAGGCGAGGGTTAGTTTAGCAAACACATTTCTTTCATGTTTCTCTGGTGCCCGAAAAAATTTGCATAAGCAGTGTAAACTCATGCTTAATGTTATAACATTTAAAAAATACAGACATGCCCAGAACAAAAGGTGAAAACCTGCCCTCATTTCACAGACTCCTTTTTCTGTTCCTGCATCTCATTATCTGGTGCACTGGTCTGCGTCTTCCTTTTTATAGCCATTGCAGTAATCTAGTTTAATGCCTTTTCCATGTTGGTATTGTATGACTAAGAGGTTAAGAGTCAAGTGTGGTGGTACACACCTGTAATCACAAGCTCTCGGGAGGCTGACTGAGCCACGTAGTAAGACTGGTCTCCAAACAAACAGATTAAGTTGGATGTATAAAAAGCACAGGATCTGCCTTTAGGTCACAAGATACAGGATGGGTAAGTTTCAAAGGGTGGAAAAGAGCCAGGAAGTTTTTGTCCACAAGGCTGTGTAGGGAGGGGTTGGGAAGGGTGGAGTGTCTTCTGTGCCTGGATATAGCACCCTGAAGCACTGTCACACACAAACCTCTGCCATTTTTTTCTCGCCCTATTTCTCAAATCCCAAGTCTAGTAAGTCATTGTATAAGCGGTAATGATGAGATACTAATATTTTATTCCTAATTCCTACTTAAATGTAACATTTTAAATCATGGTTGGGTTTTTCTGAAATAAATTTAAACTATATATATATATATATTTCCCTTTCTCATTCATAATTCTCTTCTTTCTGTTATGTGGATTCTAGGTATCAAACCCTGTCATCAGGTTTGAACCATTGAATAGCAAATGTCTTTACCTGCTGAGCCATCTTGCTGGCCCTCTTAGAACTCAAGATGCAAGGTCTTTGAAGAATGATTCTTGTTTTGAGTTCTTTTTAGTTGACAAAACTTTCTTTTTCCTCATTCTCCTTTATTCTTCTGTTCATCTTTTCTCATTAATTTATTTGTTTGTTTTTTGTTTTTTTGTTTTGTTTTTGGTTTTTCTTCCTCCCTTGGCAGTCAATATTTGGGGACGGGGAAGATGGGAAGCACATTCTTTCCATTTTCTTCCCATGTTTGGATTTTCATTCAACTCTGGCTCCATCTGATTACTTGTTAGTTTGATACTTGACACGGAGACTTAAGGAAAGCTGAATCTGGGCTGGCGAGATGACTCAGTGGGTAAGAGCACTGACTGCTCTTCCAAAGGTCCTGAGTTCAAATCCCAGCAACCACATGGTGGCTTACAACCACCCATAATGAGATCTGACGACCTCTTCTAGTTTGTCTGAAGACAGCTACAGTGTACTTATTTAGTAATAAATAAACCTTTGGGACAGAGCGAACAGGGACTGAGCGAACCAGAGCGGCTGGGGTTAACTGGATTGAGCAGAGGTCCTAAATTCAATTCCCAACAACCACATGAAGGCTCACAACCATTTGTACAGTTACAGTGTACTCATATACATAAAATAAAATAAATCTTTAAACAAAACAAAACAAACAAACAAACAAAGGAAAGCTGAATCCATTGTGAGGCCGTTGAGCATGCAGGCTTTGGTGCGGTGAGAGCCACTAGGAAAACAGACAGTACCGCCCTGTTCTCTGAAGACTCTGAAACCAGGGACCTGCTGCAGAGGAAACCCAGAATAGAAAACTGGATGAACTCGAGCATGCCTGTAATTTCATTTCTTCTGAGGTTCCGAAGAACTTCCAACGTTCAAGGTTATCCTCCCATATGTGCAAATTCAAGGCCATCCTGAATCTTCAGGAGACCCTTCCTGAGGGAAAATTAGGAGTCTATCAAAGGCTTAATGCTTTCTGTAAGTCAGGAAAATACTTCACGAAGATAGCTAATAAAAGAAGATGGCAATCATGTGTCACTGATTTAATAAATGAGTGCCATATTTCCATTCTAACACTTGCACTGGGAGAGTAATGGGTGGAAATTTTGTAACTTCCCGGAGTGAACCAGGGCAGAGAAAGAGAGAGAAAGCAACTTAGTAAGAAGATCTGTCTACCTCCCACTCTGTTCTCCTCTGCAGTATTTGCCTAGAAACCTGATCTTCAGTGTCCTAGAGAAGGAACAAAGAAACCCTTGAAATATGATTCCTGCTTGTGGAGATAGGACGGTAGAATACAGTCCATTCAGGAACCAGCGTAGTGCCCTGCTGAATGTTTGCTTAGTAAGCCTAGCTCCTATTTCACCATAGCAACAAGCCACCTTCTTAAGATGAGATGAATTTTAATTTTAAATCCTTTTTTCCATCTTCCTGTTTGTGGGTAAGGAAGCCAGAGTTGCTTCGAAGGAGCCCAAAGTGGCCTAAGCCCACTACATGCTTTACTATATTGACTTATTTGGTGGGAGAATGGGGTAGGTGTTGGCCCCAATACTACATTTAGGGATCCCCATGATCACATCTTTTCTAGGCTCTCATCTCTTTGTGCTGGCCCCAATGGTTGACTTCCGAGAGACTTTGCAAAGGACTCTGAACTTCAGGGCCATGTGGTTTCAAGTCTGTGCTCTTGACAAGACACAGAAGTCAACACCAGGGATGAACTCTAGTTGGGTCTCTCTGGATGATGTCACCACCCTTTGACACAATATTACTGGCAAAAGTTGGAAAGGAACAATCTGATTGTCATTGGGGGTGGGGGTGGGTGTCTATATTTATTTCTATGATCTGTGTGGTTAACAAAATTGGTGGCTTAAAAATTCCTCCAGAGACAGGCAGAATGAGGAGGGGCTGTGCTACAAAAGAGAAGAGATGCACACACACACACACACACACACACACACACACAAAAGAAATTTTAAAAAAGGGGGGGGAAGAAAGTCAGACATATTCATTAAATCTGAAATGGACCCACCCTCCCTGCCCCCCCACCCCCCAAAAAAATCTTGTGTTTTGGTGCCTTTCCCTTGGCAAGTGGCGATGCTTAGAAAGGCCATGTGGCAACTTTAGGGACCTGTCCAGCAGAAGGAGATCACTAGGGGTAGATCTGCTTGAGTTAAAGGCATGTATCAACATATCCAGCATTAATACTTTAAAAAATTGGTTTTAAAACTTCAGAATAAGTTGTGCAAAGTAAATTGTTAAATTAACTTGATTTTTTTTTCTTATGTTTTAGTGTGACCAGAAAACCTTAGACTCTACATTGGGCTTCTCTGTATCTCTAGTAAATAGTATTCATCTAGGTAAATGGCTGTGTATGGATCACGTGAACGTCTTGTAGATCTCATTGGCGTAGGTCTGGAGGGCCTGAGAGTCTGCACTTCTTGTGAGCTCCCAGGTGAGGCTGATGTGGTTTTACAGATCATGCTTTCAGCACTACGAGCACAAGGACTTAAAAGGTAACCACTTAAATGTGGGCTATGGTCCATATTTATAAAAAATAAAAATGAGAATGTGTTTATTGTGAACAACAACAACAAAAAGATAAATATCACAGAAGAAATAACTGAATCCTGAAGCTGGGCCACACAAGGGACTGTCTTCCCATTGAACCCAGAATAAACGGTTTAGTATAAAAACGTGTTGAGACGTGACCTATGCATTTTAGCATCCGCATGTGGTACTTCTCCAAGGACATGCATTTATGCTCAGTATCCACAGTTGAGTTCAGTAGGACATGAACTGAGATGGCTGGATGTTGACATTGTACCTACAGCGCCTTGGGTAGGTTCTGGGGATTAGTAAAGGTAGGCAGCTTGATTCTGGCTCTCAAGAAGCTCATTGTAGTACCAGGGAGAAACGGAACAGAGCAGACTAGAAGGAACAAAAGCTCCAGGCAGAGCACCTGATATTTTGTTCTCTCTCCTTTTGCTAATAGCATCCCCTGAGTTTCTCGTAGCAAATTGTATCATCTCTTCAAATGTATGTCTTCGGTATTTTAGGGGTATAAACTGCAGAACTCCCTCCTAGGAGACAAAGTGGAGTTTGTCAGCCATGGATGGATAGAAAGACTGGGTAAGGGGAGACGCATAACCCCACAAAACCAAATCAGGTTTCTGAGAAGAGATTCCGGTTCCAGTGGAATGGGAGGCAGGAAAGGCCTCTTGCCATCTGCTGTCATGGGAACCTGAGAGTGGAGCAAAACCCAGCACCAAGGAAGCTGGCTTGGTCAGTGATGGCGTCGGTCATTCAGGTGTCTCTTTTGTTTGTTCGTTTGTTTTTGATGCATTGCTATCAAACTGTCCTGGAACTCCTTAGACAGCAGAGGACCTCCTGGTCCTCCTCCATTATGATGCTGGAATGATATGATGTGCTGGCATCATGTGTGTCGCCACACCTGGCGTTTGATATCTTTATCAAGATGACTCTGAGGATGGATATACTCCCGAGGCCTTTAATTTTATAAGCTAATAAACTGCAGTTGCTGTAGCAAGTGCAATTTGCATTTCTCTTCCCTTTAGCCTAAAGAGGCCTAACCCATAAATCAACAACATGAGTAACAACATGGGAGAAGTCCTGTTTTGCATGAAGGTTTCATTTGGCATGTTCAAGTTCATTGCCTTAAATGCTGAAATCTAGCGGAAACTTTAGATCACAGAACGACGTTTCTTTTGTTTGTTTCTTTTTGTTTTTTGTTTGTTTTTGTCTTGTTTTGTTTTGTTTTTTGAAACAGGGTCTCACTCTGTAGCCTTGAACTCACAGAGATCCACTGGTCTAAAGCTCCAGTATTAAACGTGTGTGTTTCTTTTTGCTTGTATGAATTTTGCAAGTTGGTCAGGATTCCTCAAAATATCCATGTCTACAGGTGACAAGAACTAGACTCCAGCTTCCAGAAGGCTCTCTAGAGTTGCAGGAAAATTTTTTTTTTCCTGCCATAAATGAGTCAGGGTCTCTTAGGCTCTAATGTCACCTCTTAGAATTGTCTTTCCTGACCTGTGCATCTGAAATTGTTTCTACGCTGGCTTGTTAGTTATCTTATTCACATTTCAGTGAGCATTGTCATTATGGTTAATGGTCTTGTTTTGTGATAGGGTCTCACACCTAGTCAAGCCTTGAGGCAGTCTTTGGCCTCACCACCTCAAGTGCTGGGATTACAGGTAGGTGTGAGCCACCACATCCAGGATATTTATTATCTTGCTTACTACTTGTATGCTTCTTTGTGACATGGTCTCTTGTATCCTAGGCTGCCCTGAAACTCACTTAACATCCTTGATTTTGATTTTTTTTTTACCCTGCATTTCCTGGATGCTGGGAGTACAATGTCACACCAACCACATTTGGTTTATGAGGTACTGGGAATTGGACCCATAATTTTGTGTATACAAGGCAAATACTCTACTGAGTTTCAGCCATTATTTACTTACCCTTTTTTTTTCTTTTCTTCTTTCTCTCCATCCCCCTCCTCTTCCCCTCCTCTTTCCCCTTCCCTCCCTTCCCTTCTTCCTTTTCTATTCTATTTTCTTCCTCATCATCTTCCTCCTCCTCTTCCTCCTCCTCTTCTTCTTCTTTCGAGACAGGGTTTCTCTGTGTAGCCCTGGCTGTTCTGGAGCTCGCTCTGTATAGCAGGCTGGCCTCGAACTTACGGAGATCCACCTGCTTCTGCCTTGAGTCCTAGGTGAGGTTAAACATGGGGAGCATCACTCCTCGGGCTGCCATCTGGACTGAGTAAGATAGAGAAAGCAAGTAGAACCAATGGGATTTATTTCTCTCCGCTTCCTGGCTTTATGTGCATACGGACCAACCGCTGCCACTCGGCCATCGATGAGTCCGCGCTTTGATGGACTATAATTATGTAGTTAGAAAACTATGAAAAAGTTATTATCACAATTTCTAAATCAAAGGAAAAACAAACAAACAAACAAACATACTGCTCTAAATGAAGGACATGAACTATTGCTAGACTGAGGATTTCAGAAGGCAGCAGAGCAGAGTGTTGATTGCTTGCCCAATAGATACTTTCTCCTTCGTGGCTAGGAACGAACCTTGATTTTTATTTGAGTTGGCACTGTGCGTTTATATTTCCCAGTTTCCTTAGATGTGATGATATTCTAGTTAATGAGACTTAAGGTAAAGCTGGGGCAGAGAAGCCTCTAAGGGGGCTATTAGAGAATGGATCCCTATTGTATGCTTCTGTTACTCCCCCCCCCCCCCATGAAGATATATTGGTCCTCTCTCTCCAGTGCAGCTACTGTATAACTCTGAGTATGATGTTGCAGACTTAGGATGAAAAACCAGGAAGGAAGATATGTCTTTGGTTTCTTGTGATTCTCTGGTACTGGTCATGAGTTATGAATCTGGGACTCCTTTTATGTGCGTCGTCGCCCCCTCCCCCTTAAGCCACTTTTAATTTTAAACTTAGTTACAGGCAGTCATAACACAGACATAGGTTTGCTATATATTTATGTCTTCTCTTCTTTAATCAAATATATCAAATCCACTTTAGAAAAGATTATTTTTTTGAGATAGAGTCTCTTGTAGATCAGGTTGGCCTGTAACTTGCTGTGTAGTTAAAGCTGACCTCAAACTTCTGATCTTCCTCCTTCTACCTCCCAAGTGCTAGAATGACAGGTGTTCACTGCTATGACCACTTCAGAAGGTCTTTAATAAGAAACTCAACTATGGTGGAGAGTTAACTGTAACTGCCTGAATACAGGGTTCCTTACTTATATGAAATAGACTGTAGATTAAGAAGTTACAGAGAAGATAGGAAACGTCCAGGTTGTTAAGGATTCACAGGATCTCCGACAACTCCAAGTTGCAGTTCACCACTAATAGTCAAAGCAGGAACTTAAAGGCAGGACTGCTTGCTATAGCACACAGCAGGACCTTCAACTAGGGAACTTACTTCACAGCCAAGAAATCCAGCAGCAATGAAGAGGATGTTGTTTGCTAGCTGGCTCACATGCTGGCTCAGTTAGCATTCTTATACAGGTCAGGACCACCTGCCTAGGGTTGGCACTGCGCACAGTGGGTTGAACCCTGTCGAATCAGTTAACAACCAAATTTCCCCTCAGGTATGTCAGAGGTAGAGGCAGCTTCTCAGTTGAGATCAGTTCTGTCAAGACAATTAAAGTCACCCAGAATGGTCTTGTAGGTGGAGCAAGCTGGCTTGAACTTGCAGTAGGTAAGTGTTCCTGCCTTGGAATCTGAAGTGCTGGAATTGTTTGCCTGTATTTGTTATTGCCCTGCCTTTTGAAGTCTGTTTATGTCAGACAAGAGTGGTTTTCTTTTTCTTTTCTTTTTTTCTTTTTTTTGAAACAGGGTACACATAGCCCTGGCTGTCCTGGAACTTGCTATGTGGACTAGGCTGGCTGTATTTGAACTCAGAACCACCTGCCTCTGTCTCCCAAGTGTGGGTTTAAAGGCCTGGGCTCTCGTGCAAGGCTGTAAGTGACATTTTAAAGTTGCTTTCTGTTGATTATTCTGCTCCTTGGAGTCCGAGCCTCCTTCATTCACACAGTATCATGTGCTATATTCACACCCACCGGAAGTGAAACAAAAACATTCCTGTTAAAACTTTAAATATCAGCTGGTCCTGCTGTCATATCATAATGGGACATGTATTTTTTGCGATATAGTTACAGTCTCTCTCTACGTCCCTTCACAGAAAATAGACCATTACGTGTTTATGTCAATTATAGACAATTCCCCTTACTGTTGCTGTAAGTTGGAAACACACCAAAGGGCACAAGGGACTGCCTACTACTGTTCATGATTTCATGTGGTTGACGCTTAATAGTCTCTGATTTGAAGTTTTACAAAAAAGAAGGGAAATGTAATCAAAATTCAATACCCCTCAAAACTCTGTACACATACTGAATCCTTTCTAAGAGAAAAGCACATGTGCTTTTTATTTTTCTTTTTCTTTCTTTTTCTTTTTCTTTTTCTTTTTCTTTTTCTTTTTCTTTTCTTTCCTTCTTCTTCTTTTCCTTTCTTGGTCGGTTATTCTGAGACAGAGTTTCATTCTGGAGTTTAAGCTGCGTAACCCAAGCTAGGGCCAGTGTCACAGCAGCAGCTTTCCTGCCTCAGCATCTCTGGGATGGGATCCCTGGGCCCAGTTTTTGCTTTGTCTTTTTATTATATTTATTTTGTGCATGTGCACTTGTATCCCATGGTGCTTCAGGTCACAAGGCAGCTTTTGAGAATCAGTTTTCTTCTTGTACAGTATGGGTTCAGGACTGAATTCAGGTCACCAAGCTTTGCACTAAGCACCTTTAACCTTCTGAGTCGACCCCACCCCCCCCCCCCCCCCCCCCCGCCTCAAAACAAAACACCATCTTCTGGCTGGTCTGGACCTCACTAAACATGCTAGGCATGTCTCAAATTTAGAGATCTAGCTGCCTCTGCCTGCCTTCCAAGTACTAAGATTAAAGTTGTGTGTCATCACAACCTGCTGTTACACAACAACAACAACAACAAAAACAACAATAAATAAACCTAGGTGAGGCTGGAAGATTGTTTGGAGTTCAAGGTTACCCTGTGGGCAGAGTGTAAGGCCTAGTTTCCAGGTGTAAACAAAGCCTAAAGCTTTGTATCACACCTGTTATCCTAGAATCACTGTGAATTCTAGGCCACCCTGGTCTACATAGTAAAATCCAGGCCTGTCTGAGCTACATGAGGAGATCTTGGCTCCCACTCTCCCACAAAGAACTAAACAACCATACAAAGAAGCCTACTGAATAGAAACACAATATTTTCTGTTTAACTAGTATTAAACAGCAAACAATATTCCAGTTCAGTATTTGAATTTCACTAGTATTTTCTGTTAAATGTAAATACATGCCCATAAAATATTGTTTAGCCTATAAAGAGATAATGAAAGATGTCCCTGGAATTCTACACATGTGTTTTATGTTTGTGAACCGGGGAGGAAGGTTCAGTATTAGTTTTCCTGTCTTGAAGTTGTTTAATTTTTCTCAAGGTTTGCAGTTCTGAATTACCACTTCTAAGATACACATCCCTCTGTAGACTGGAAATTCTGCATTCCATTTATTGGCAGGGTTTCCTTGGGAAATGTGAAATTCCTCGTAGGAGCAGGTTGCTTGAGTCAAACACTATCTGTTCTTTCAGGCAATTAGACTGGCCAGGGGCCCAAGGTGAGTGAGCTGGCTTTGTAGAGTGCATCATGGCTCCACCTAGCTCAAGTCCTGGCAGCCTCCTGAGAGAGTTTTTAGATTGTCCTGGGAAGTGAGTCTCTCTCTGCCTTAGCTTGAGGCTAGCACAGCAACTCGACCTTTCACCTACTTAAAGAAAAGTTCACAGACCAACTAAATACTAGGTTGGGTTAAGAAAAAAACGACTCTGCTACGAACAGTCTCTTTTTAATATTACACTGCAGTGGCTGATTTAGTCATTTGTGTTTTCCTGGGTGAATGTTTTGTTTGAATGGGGGAGGTGGTTGTAAAATAAATGCCTATATCATGATGTAGTGTCCAAGAGGATCTATACAATGGCAAACTAAACACACTCATTTCTCGTTCATATAGATTATTTTCGAGTAAAGTTTCATCCTTTGGAAACACGAAACGTGGCTATGCGAAGATTTACGAGTAGACGGATACACGCTGCATTAAATAAAGCCCATGCAAGAGAAATAATACAGGGCTTGCTTTGAGCTTTCCCCTCCACAAGTCATTTTTTTCTCCTTGCAAGATTTGCTAGAAATCCGTGTTCAAACTAGGATAACGAATCCAGTCCAGAGAAGAATTGGGGGGGGGGGGAAACCAAGCAGGTTATTTCTTCGTTTATATTGAGATTTATGCATCGCAGCAGTGAAGGCGGGTTTTGCAGTTCTCAGCGGGGGCACCCTGGACGCCTTTAGTCCTCCCGCGCGACTCCCCCAGCCCGGCTTCCCTCTGCAGCTGCCGTAGCTGCCGGTCCGTCCCGCCGCTCCCCTCCCCAAGGGCTCCATCCCCGTCCTGCGAGGGCCCCAGCCCGGTCCAGCCGCCAGCGGCTCCGCAGAATGACCCATAGTAACCTCGCCCCGCCCCTGCCGCCAGCGCCGCGCTCCCCAGGTCGGCATTTGATAGGCCGAGGCCCGCACGCGCCACCGCCCGCGGGCCAATGGGCGGCGGTCTCTTTGCATATGCAACGAGCGCCAGCCCCGGGTGCGAGTCCAGGACTGCGGCTCAACAGACGCTGCTCAGCCGGCGCCGGGAGACGTCGCTGTGGTTGTGGCCGCGGTCGCGGGCTCGGACGAGGAGGCGGCGGCAGAGAGGGAGGCTGAGCCGGCGGCAGGCGGTCGTCCGCGTCTCGCAGGGCGGCCCCAGCAGCTGCGTCAGGGTCCTGAGGAGGTGGCGCTGGGCAGGAGCCGCTCCCAGGAGCAGCCAGGCCTGCGTGGGTCCGAGCCCACGGTGAGTGAGCGCAGCGCCCGTTGTGAGGCGATGAGGGTCGCGGGATGGCGGCCAGGCCATCCCCCTCCCACTCGGCGTGCACGGCTCGCCGGTGCCCGAGGGGACTCCTGGGCCGCGGGTTGCTGGGCCGTGGCGGGGGTCGGGGAAGCGGGGGTTGGTGGAGGTTGAGTGGCGAGTAGGGCGTCCGCGCGGATTCGGGGAAACCGCCGGCGTGGAGCTGCGGGCGCGGGAGAAAGGATGCACCGCGGCCTCCTCCTCGGGCGCGGGCACGTGGGTGGGGTCGTCCCGCTCCACGCGATCGCGCGGCGTCCGTGGGAGGAACCAGCGCCCAGCGGGTCCCTGAAAACTGCGGGCGTGGGGCAGAAACTGCGGGTGCGGGGCGGTGGGACTGGCGTGGGGAACCTCTGGTGTCCCCTCCTTAGTGCGTTTTAGTCTCGCACGAGTCAGTCATGAGATGCATACATAGGCAGCCCCGGGGGTCACTTGTGATCCCGTGATGGGATTTCACAGATGAAGATCCAACTGTATGGTCCGTTCTGGTTCTAGAACAGGTATTCCGATCACTTGTTTATAAAGCCCCCAAATTAGAAAGGGCAGGACAGTTGTTGGGAATCCAGTGGAAACTAGAGAGGGGGCTTGATGATAACTGCCTAGAATGACAGAGCTGACATTTATTGAGCTTTTATTAAAGGCCACACACCAAGAACTTTGTGCATGGCTATGTTTACATTGTTAGTCCACCGGGACGGGCGCACATTCTCAGTTTTACAGTGAGAGAGCCTACACTGTGAACACATTAACTTAGCCCAGATCTGAGCTAGTAGGAGAAGCTTGAGCCCCAGGAGAGCCTGTCTGAATCTAGAACATTTACATCTCATGGCTTTAGTAGCACACAGCCCTCTGTTTGGTGTTCGAATGGTTTCCCCCGTGGCTTTGGGTTTCAGGTTCTTTTGGGCCTTAGGGGTTCTGCAGAGCTGTAGTTTGGTGTTTTTTTTTTCTGTTTGTTTGTTTTTTTTCTGTTTGTTTTAGGCTGTTTTGTATGCCCACGTTGGCTCTGAGTGTTGTTGAAGGGTGCTGCTGAGTTGTCCCTAGAAGTGCACGAAAAGCTTATTACAGAGAGGGAAGTGTTGGGACTTGAGAATGCGTTTTCTAGTGTCTCCCTGAGCACCCCTCACATGTAGAGTTGAAGGCTGATTGTATTTTCCTAACTTAGGCTCTGATTCTTCTGTCATAAAGTGTCTTGACTCCAGTGTGGCCACAGGAGAGGGTCACCTGGTGTCTTTGGAGTCCAGTTACTGGATTTGTAGGACATTTGGGCTGAGTGACTGGTACCCTGTGAGTCCCAAGATGTCCTCCTTGAAGAAAGCAAAGAAGGAAGGACACACTGAAGGACATTGTCTGGGGGACTAACACTAGAGCCTTCTTGATTCAGTTAATTGTTCACCGAGATCCTTCACATTGAGTCATGTCAGGCATCCTGGCAGGTGCTGGGAAACATAACAGGGACATGTGATGTGTTCCTGTGCCCTCAGGCTGGGATTAGACTACATGCCAATGATTTTGTAGATAAATGGGTGGTTGCAAGCTACATTACATGCAATAAAGGTGAGGTATTGGATGATTGAAGATTATAACAAGCATTATGATTTACATGGAAATCCAGGGAGCTGCTTTTTAAAAACTGATTATGTGAGATTTTTCCTAGATTTCCAATTTGTGCTCTGAGGCTGTAATTAAATGTACGTAGGAGAAGAGCTTCAGAACTTTTTGAGCAACTATTTTTTTTTTTTTTTTTTATTGCCATCTCAGCTCAAATTGCAAAGTACCTGAATGAGATAGGGAGTATTCCCAGGCATGTATGCCTGCCTTTAGAGTGCTTAAAGCTCAGAAGCAGGAATCTTTTATATGGTCTGTGGATTTGAAGGTGTGATTTAGACATCCCCACCTCACAACACCCACCCCACCCCACTCAGCCCTCAGTGATAGGCTTTTCTGGTTTTCAGTGGGCATCATAATTTTCTAAAGTATTTATTGTAGCTTATATTTTACTCAGTAACTTAACATAAAAATTTCAGCTCTAAGCTGGGTTTGGTGGCTCACCTTTTATCCCAGCACTTAGGAGGCAGAGGCAGATAGGTCTTTGAGTTCGAGGCCAGCCTGGTTTATGTAATTCCAGGACATAATGAGACCCTGTCTCAAAAAAAAAAAAAAAAAAAAAAAAAAAAAAAAAAAAACAAGTAAACAACTTTCAGTTCTTAGGAAGCAAGAAAACCATGTATGAATTGGGAGACTGTTAACTATATAGATAGCTATTCAAACACTTATGAAANAGGCCAGCCTGGTTTATGTAATTCCAGGACATAAAGAGAAACCCTGTCAAAAAAAAAAAAAAAAAAAAAAAAAAAAAACAAAAACCAAGTAAACAACTTTCAGTTCTTAGGAAGCAAGAAAACCATGTATGAATTGGGAGACTGTTAACTATATAGATAGCTATTCAAACACTTATGAAAGCAATATAACTAATTGTAATACTTTCATTGGATACCGGCTGTATGTAAGTATTGTCCTTTTGTGCATACTGTATAGAATAAGTGCAAAGATGTGCTTAAGAAAGTCCCCACTTCGAAAATTTCATATTAATACTGTTTTTTTTTTTCATAGCACTGTCAATATGTTAGACTAGCTGAGCCTTTGAAGAGGTTAATACGATGAGTAGAAATTCAAGAAAGTGGAGATGTTAGGCGGAAAGCTGTCATGGCATGGTGATAGGTAGTATGAGCTGAGAGAAGGTACTGTTTCAGACACAGGCAACTGGAGGGCTTGCATGCACTATTATTCTCCCAGCTGAGGCTCATTGTGAAAGAAGTAGGTATTGGATGTGGGAGAACATGTTTCTAGGTTTAGAAGTGATCCATGGCTGTGGGCTTCTCTTTAGGGTACTGGTTTAGTGTTCAGAAGTAGAGAATGCCATTTTGGGGTCTTCTCTTGTACTGCTGACAGTATCTAAAACCATGTGTATATCAGGCTGCCTGTGGAGGAATAAGAGCAGAAAGAGGCCCCTGTTAATACTGAGTAGAAGAGGCAGAGTTTGGAAAGGAGATAGGAAGAGTGACATATTAGTTACCTCAGTGTTATTGTGACAAATACCTGATCAAAGAAGGCAGGGAAAGATTTTTGGCTCATAGTTTCCAAGACGTCATTCGGTTTTAGTGGGGAAGGGCTTGCTGAAAGAACATTTCATATCAAGGTGGCCAGGGAGTACAGAAAGGGGAATATAGGCAGGTTCTGGGGCAAGATAAAACCCTAAGAATATCCCACTGGTAGTTGACTTCCTCCAAAGACTCCACGTCCCAGTAATGCTGTGCTTGTGTATCTCTCAGGGGTTAGTTAGTGCATGGATTTAGGCCAGCTCTCTGCTTTGTCTCTGGAAATGCCTTTACAGACCCTCTCCCCTAACCAGAGGTATGCTTTACTACTCTGCTAGGCATTTATTAATCCAGGCAAGTTGACAGTCAAGACTAACCGTCAAAGGACACTGTAGAGATAGAAGTAGTCACTGTAGGGAAGGCAGTCAGTACCTTGGAGTGAGTGACCCTGTGACAATTCTTTGACCTTGCTGCTATGGTAGGATGGGTCAAGCCAGAGGTTTTTTAATTGTAGTTTTGAGGCAGAATCTATGTAGTTGTGGCTGTTCTCCAGACCGGTCTTGCTCCCTCTCAGAGATCCTCCTGCCTCTGCCCAAGGATGCACCACCATGTCCACTGTTGACAAGGTTTTTGTTTTTCAAGGCAGGGCTTCTCTCTGTAGCCCTGGTAGTCCTGTAGCTTACTATATAGACCATTCTGGCCTTGAACTTGGAGATCCACCTGCATCAGCCTCCCAAGTGCTGTGGGATTAAATATAGGCTTGTACCCACCCCATTGCCTAGCTTCCCCATCTCCCAACAGAGGTTTTGAGCTTATGTTTTTAATGTTGAGAGGGTATTGGAATAGGAATGAGTTACCTCATGAAGTTGCTGAGTATGGAAAGGCTTGGTGCTTTGGCCTTTATAATCAGTACAGATTCTGGTAGTACAGATTCTGCTCTTTTTTAGCAATCTTTATTTTAATTAACATAGCTTTATTTTCTTTGTTTCTAGTTTTCAAATTCTTTAGTATTTTACATTNGTGTATATCTTAATTATTTCACAAAAGGCTGTAGGGAAATTCACAAACACTCTTTGCCTTGAGTGGTTTCTTTGTAAGTACTAGTCGTCATTTTGCCAATTCTGTGCATTAGTGCTCGCTTCCTGTAAGAACCCCCCTGTAAAGTGTAGCACCCTATCCTGCCTACTGTGGTTTGATGGACAGAAACATGAGTCTGGAACTTGGGGTGTCTGGGTTGGAATCCTCTTACTGTTCTTTGGAAGCTTTTAACTTTTCTGGGCCTCGGTTTCTACTGAATGGTGGTGACAACAGATCCTATTGTTTACTGTTGTGAGATTTTTAAATAAGTGTCTGCAGTATTGTCAATAAACATGAACCAAGAACCACTTTGTTTTTAGAGAATGTAGACAGTTTTTCATATTTTACTGACTCCCCCCACCCCCTTTGACAGAGAGACCCTGTCTTGAAAAATCAAAGGGGGTGGGGGGAGACAGTAAAATATGAAGTCTCTCTGTATAACCCTGAATGTTCTAGAACGTGCTTTGTGGACCATGCTGGACTCACACGCAACAGAGATCTATCTGCCTGTCTCTGCCTTCCTAGTGCTGGGGCTAAAGGTGTACATCACCATTGCCTGGCTTTGCCTTCTTTCATGAAGTAGTATCACTAAGCTTCTATATATAGTCCCACCTTAAGGAAGTATCTTATGTATTAGGAGTCTTTTTAGTAGAGTTTGAGATGTCGTATGTAAATAGAAAACTGTAAGTTGGGAACATTAACTGGATTTTGTTCTATTATTTAAAAAATTATAAGTGCATGTATATGTGTCTGCATGTGTGTATGTATGTGTGTCTGAGTGTCTGTGTGTGTGCACATTCATTGGATCCCTTGAGAGTCCATCTGAGTGCATGCCACAATACACAGGTGAAAGTCAGAGGACAGCATTGGAGTTGATTCTTTCTCTCCTTTATGTGGGTTCTGGGTACTGAACTCAGTTCACTAGGCTTTAGTGGCAAACCTTTACTTGCTGAGCCATCTTACTGACCACATCCTTTAGTTTTGTTCTGTTTTAGTTAGTATTAGTTAACTGGAAGTTGGGCTTTAGATTTCCTGGGAAAATGAATTTCTGCATGTTAGCACATTGTGAACAGGTTGACACTGGTGTTCTCACACTTTCTTATTCAGAGAACGAGCTTCTACTTTTATTACTTACAAGGCTTATGTCATATGACACAAAATCAGGTGGCATTTCTTTTGTTTTTTTTTTTGGAACAGGGTCTTACTGTTTACTCCAAGCTGGTCTTGAACTTGCTGTGAGGCTCAGGTTGGCCTTGAACTTGAGATCCATCTGCCTTAGCCTCCTGAGTGGCATATCACCAACTTTGGGTTGCTGAGTGGATTGCCATCCGTGTATATAACACTTGGTATGTAAATTGGAGTCAGTCACTTATTTCTCAGACTTCGTTTTCTTTCTAAATTTTTTCTTATAGTGGGGTGGGGCAGGCTTTTTATTATATTTTTCCTTTTTAATGTAACCTCATGCTTTTTGTTGTTGTTGTGTTGTATTGTTTTATTTTGTTTTTTGTTTTTTAATGTAACCCCATGCTGGCTTTGATTTTAAAATCCCCCTAGTCTCCCAGGTGCTGGGATTATAGGCATGTAACACTGAGCCTGACTCTGAGCTTTTCCTTTCAGTTGTTGTAACAGGACAATTTAAATTCTTGGAAACAAACAGGTAGGTAGTTTAGGATTCGGTAGTGTGCTTCTTTCCTTGCCTCTCTGCCTTTCTCCTCTGTTTTAATTTGCTTTTCCTATTTCCTCTCTTTTCTTATTTTTCTATCTCTGTTTTTGTATTAAATAGGAACAAGCATTCTGGGTTTGCTAGGTTAACAAATTTACATTAAGGTTCAGCTATTGAGGACTAAGGGGATTAGAACGTATCCTTTGGGGAAGTATATAGAGCAGAAGCTTGCAGCAGATCCAGTCCAGAACCTGCATGATTTCTTTCAGTGACTCATAGCAACTCAGAAAGCAATTGTTAGATGAATTAAAGTTTCCTGGGGCATGGCCAGTGGAGAAGATGAGGGTCTTTCACTTGTTACACACAGGAAGTGTACTGAGAAGCGTGCCTTGAGTTGCTTGCCTGATGCTTCTAGGAATTGTGATATGTTATTGTCCACAAACATTTGGGCTTCCTGTTGCACTTAATTTCCTGTCCGATCTCTTGTATCTTTATCATGAGTCATTCTTTTTACTTCCCTTTTCTTTGCTTTGGCTTGAAGTTTTTGTTACCTGTGTTATAATTTTCAGGTAACAGACAGATAGACAGACACAGAGACGGAGCTTCTGTAGCCTAGGCTGGCCTTGTATAACACCATCCTGGCTGGCTTGTACATTTTATGTGTTGACTACATGGAAATTACTGGGGTATTTATCTGGGTCTTTTCTTCTTTAGACATCTCAAATAAGATTCTCAGAAAACATCTATGTCAGAGACAGTTGGCAGTAAATAGATGAAGCTAAAGATGAGTGAGACCAGACGCTTCTTCAAGAGCTAACAGGCCCTGTGAGAGGAAGCAGGCCGTACCATGAACATGGCCAGGAATGTGGCAGACCTTCTGGTTTTGAGCCAGCAGGAAGAACTAGTGGATTTGCCAGACAACTATCCACTGAGTACGAGTGAAGATGAGGGGGACAGTGATGGAGAACGAAAACGTCAAAAACTCCTGGAAGCAGTCAGTTCCCTTGGTAGAAAGAATAAATGGAAGTTGGCAGAGAGATCTGAGGCTAGTCGGATGGTGTCAGAGTTCAGTGTCACTTCTGAAGGATCAGGTGAAAAGCTGGTCCTGTCCGATTTGCTTGGGCCTGCTAGAGCATTATCTGCCTTGGTTGCTGTGAAAAAACAGCTGCATAGAGTCAAGTCAAAGACGCTGACCACACCCCTTAACAAAGAAGAGGCTGACCAGGCCCTCAGGGAAGCAGCATTCAGCAAAACCTCACAAATGCTCTCCAAGTGGGATCCTGTTGTTCTGAAGAACCGGCAAGCAGAGCAGTTGATTTTTCCCATGGAGAAGGAGCCACCAGCTGTCGCTCCCATTGAACATGTTTTTACTGACTGGAAAGCAAGAACCCCCCTGGAACAAGAAGTTTTTAACCTTCTTCATAAGAACAAGCAGCCAGTAACAGACCCTTTATTGACTTCTGTGGAAACAGCCTCCATCAGAGCTATGAGCCGGGAAGAAGCCAAGATACGCCGAGCAGAGCTTCAGAGGACGCGAGCTCTGCAGTCCTATTATGAGGCTAGAGCTCGAAGAGAGAAGAGAATCAAGAGTAAGAAGTATCACAGAGATCTAAAGAAAGGAAAGGCCAAGAAAGCCTTAAAGGAGTTTGAGGAGCTGTGGAAAGACTGCCCAAATGCTGCATTGCAAGAACTGGAGAAAATGGAAAAGGCCAGAATGACAGAACGGATGAGCCTTAAGCACCAGGGCAGTGGGAAATGGGCAAAGTCAAAGGCAATTATGGCTAAATATGACCTGGAGGCTCGAAAAGCTATGCAAGAACAATTGGCTAGGAACAGAGAACTGACACAGAAACTCCAGGTAGTTTCAGAGAGTGAGGAAGAAGTCGGATGCACAGAAGAGGGAATAGTCTCTGTCTCACATGGACTGGATGACCTACAGATGGATGCAGATGGTGTAAATCCCTGGATGCTTAGCAGCTGCAGCAGCAGTGCAAAAAGGGGTGAGATTAAGACAGACCCTGAACAGATGCCTGAATTTGTGGCCCATGTGTCTTCTGAGAATGAGGGAGATGAAAGACCAGTGGTAGAAGAACTTGTGTTAAAAGAAAGATCCTTTCAAGAAAGAGTTGATCCCAACAATGCTAAGTTAATGGGTGGCCAAGAAACAGAAGATTCTAAAAGCCAGGAGGTATTATCTGAGTCGAGAATACAGAAACTCAACAAGGAAAGTCATCAATCTGAGAATCAAAAAGTGAGTTCAGAGGAAAATGTTCTCCATATCCAGAGAGAGGACCTTACCTCAGAGAAGTTGTTGGTGCTTCAAAGGCTAGAGAGAGCACATGTTCTGGAACAAGGAGAGTTGAGCAAAGAGGGACATTATCCAAAAAAAGGGCTTTCCAGACCTTTGTTGAAAGGGGAGTGGAAGGAGATGAAGCCACCCACCAACCCTGATGCCTCTGGAGGGAAGAAAAAGAAGGAACAAATGATTGATCTACAGAACCTCCTAACTGCTAACTCATCTCCTTCTGTGAAGTCTTTGGCAGTGCCCACAATACAGCAGTTAGAAGATGAAGTGGAGACCGATCACAAGCAGCTAATAAAGGAAGCTTTTGCTGGAGATGACGTCATAAGAGAGTTCTTAAAAGAGAAAAGGGAAGCTATAGAGGCAAATAAACCAAAGGACTTGGACCTATCATTGCCTGGATGGGGTGAGTGGGTTGGTACCGGCCTGAAGCCCAGTGCCAAGAAAAGACGCCGTTTTCTTATTAAAGCTCCTGAGAATTCTCCAAGAAAAGACAAGAATTTGCCGAATGTGATTATCAGTGAGAAGCGCAACATCCATGCAGCTGCTCATCAGGTGCGGGCGGTTCCACACCCGTTCACCCACCACCAGCAGTTTGAAAGGACTATCCAAAACCCTATTGGGTACATGTGGAACACCCAGAGGACCTTCCAAAAGCTGACAGTTCCCAAGGTTGGCACCAAACTAGGCCATATCATTAAGCCCATAAAAGCAGAAAATGTAGGGTACTGCTCTTCCACAAGGACTGACCTCTCTATCCTACAAAGCCTCTCCAGAAAAGAGCAAAAACAACAGAAGAAAAGCTCTGCAGATTGAGCTTCCAGCAGAGTAGCATCTTTGTTCCTGGGGCTAAGAACCTCTAGTGTTTCTCTTGGTTGCATCATTGTGCTTCAGGGTCATTTCCTAAATTGACAAACACTTAAGCCACATTGTAGAAATAAGGCATTTTTAGCTAGTAAAGAGCTTACATTCCATTTTGAGGTACATGATAAATTTAGAAAATTTATGATTCATTCATGGCAAAAATGCAGAGTACCTATCCTAGGCTTAGAGACGGATGTGTGGACAGAAAAGTTCAGACTGGGACCGGGCAGAGGAAGCATGGGCTGCAGAAAATGCTTAGTTTAGATATTAAGTTAATAGATCCTGATCTAGTGGCTAATATATGTAATCAGCGTTCTTCAAGGTTGAGGATCATTTAGTTGAGGCCACAGAATGAGAACTTGGCTCAAAAAAAGAAATGAAAAGAAAACAGAAAACAAAACAAAAACAAGCCCAAAAAGATTCTACGAAGGGTTTATAGGCAGAATGAACAAATTTAGACTTGAGGAAGACAGACAAGGAAGATAGAGACGAATAAAATTTAAGAATAAAATGTTATAGTTTGCCAAGCCCGGATAGTTTTCCTGAGCTTTCCTGGTGCAAAATGGAGGACTTCCTTTCCTTAGTGGGTTTCCTCTTCACCTGATGGGGAGCCTAACCCCAGTCTACCTAAGGAATGTCATGTAATTATAAGTTCAATTTTCTGGAATGTCTTACCATGCAAATGAGGTATCCCCTGAACCTTAAACCTCAGCCAGTGAAACTTCACCTTAAGAAGAACCCCTTCTCACTTTCCAGGATCAATATATATAGCCCTTGATCCACCCTGAATAAAGTATATGCGCACAAGCTGTTTCATTGACTACTGTCTTAAGAGCTGTTTTCTAAAAGTTCTAACACTGAAATCTTCAGAGACTCCCTTCCCTCAGCATTCACTGCCAGACCTGGATCCTGCTGACCCACCAGTTCTGAACTTCATTTCATCCATTCCTGCCTGGTGTGTAAAAGAACGGGACCGCAGACCTCGCTTCAGCCCATCCTTCCCTGCCTGGCATACTGTGGATTTCGGGTCTGCTCCATCCTTCCTTTCCTTTGGTGTCCAGCAGTCCTGGACATCCCTAAGGGAAGATGCAGAATAACAGAAGCATAAAGTGACAGAATTTGGGCTACTGAAAAATCAGTTTCGGAGGGCCTTAAGTGTTTTGCAGAGTAATTTAAACTATACTTTTCATCTCTTAGGCAAAGTAGAGGAATTTAAGACTTGGATAGGGGATCGTTGTGACATTTGTGTTAAAGGAGTGAATGCGAAGCTGGCAGCGTGCATGCAGGATGTATTGTATTAATGGGGTAAGAGTTGAAAATGTCAGCTGTAGAAGTTAGGGTGAGCATGGCAGGAGAGTTGTATGACAGGAAGTAATCACCTGGCAAGACCTCTGAGGAGAATAAGGGACGAAAGGGATTTTATTGGATACCTTGAAGTTTGAGCAGGGTTTTGGACCTGGGAGGATTTAGCTTTCCATTTTTACGTATTCTTGGAAAGATGGAAGGATATATTGAAGTGGGATGGAGAATTGAGGTTTTAGAAAATTCTTGTATATTTTTAAAATGTAAAGCTATGAATGGCAAGGCCTCCCTGCAGTCCCAGCACTTGGGAGCAGGCAGAGGCACAAGGATAGCTGAAAGTTAAAGGCCAGGAAGGGTCTACTACATAATTCCAGTTCTAAGAGGAGGAGGGCTGAGGTAGGTGATAGCTGGATGGTGGATCAAGGGAGTGGTAAACTTGACTCCTTGAATATGGGATTAGACGCTTATGTTTTATAGTAATTGGTGCTCAAGATTTTTATCAAGAATGTGGCTGCCAGAGAATCTATCTGTGCGTCTTTAGGACCAGATCACCCATGGGGTGAGGGGTCATGTCCAGAGTATAGGTCAGAGAGAGCAGATGAATAGATGAGGGACTTTGAGGTGCTCAGAGGCCATTATAACTGTTCATTTTTAAAAGGTTGAGTTTTCTATCGATAGGAATCTTGTTCTCGGGATCCACACACCAAACTTTTTTGTATTTCTGTCTTTACTTGTTTAGTTTGGGGTCATTTCAGTGAGGTACTTTTGGTGAACATAGTGTTTACCATAAAGGAATTCATTCTGTGGCAAAAATTAAGTAGGGCAAATCTGTCAAAAGAGGCTTTTAGTATCACAGGAGTTCCTAAGCTTATAAAATAGATGCCAAGAAAGTGTGTGTGTGTGTGTGTGTGTGTGTGTGTGTGTGTGTGTATTAAGTTGGCCTCAGGAAATCTAGGCAAGTGCTCTGCTACTGAGCTACATCCTCAGTTTGTTTCTGTTTTTTAAGACAGGGTCTTGTTGGTGCATCTTAGACTAGCCTTGACCTCGATAGGCCAGGGTGGCAGGCTGGATTGACTTTGAACTCTCTATTCTGCCTCCCTGTGATAATTTTTTCATTGGCATTGGGATTGAACTCACAGACCTTATGTATGCTGTTCATGAGCTCTGTCAACAGGCTATATCTGCAGCCGCCTCCCCACACTTAGAACTGTGCCCCTACCAAGGGATTTTTTTTTTTTTTTTTTAAAGACGATGTCTTTTTAAGTTGCCTAGGCCAGGCTAGAAATCACCATTTATTCAGGTAGTCCTTGAACTTATAATCTTAAAGCCTAAGCTTCCCGAGTAGCCAGGTTTGTAGGCATGCGTCACTGCTCAGCAACTCATTATATAACATTTATAATTCACCTGTGTGTGTGTGTGTGTGTTCTTCAGTGCCTGCCTGCCGGCACATGTCCACCCACCCACCCACCCACCTACCTAATGTATGTTTGACCAGGTTCTGTGATGATGGTCACTAGGGATTGAGCAATGAGTAGAAGACACTTCTTCATTCATAGAGAGGATGGGCAGGAAACAGTTTTATAAGCAGTTACTTAATTACAGGCACAATAGTTAAGGCTAAGGCAAAACACAGACTGTGGTAAGAGTGGAAAACTTTAAGTGGTGTTGGGCAAATCCAGGAGGAGAGGGATAGTAGCAGGGAGGTAACATGGATGGAGCATGCTAGGCCAGAGTGGCTGGGATGGGGTGGGGGCCTGACATTGGGGACAGCACACAAGGCCCAGAAGGTGAGTACTCTGTGGAGACTCTTAGATAAAACTGGACCTAAAGTATAAGACACCAGATCAGAGAAAGGTAAAAGGTAAAAATCCTCTCAAAAAGGCTATGAACTGGGGTGGGAAAACTAGGGAACTTGCAGATTGTGCTGCATCTCAGGTCAGTTTGTTTTGGTCTCAATCACTACAAAAAGATTAGTTTTATTACTATAAGACATGAAAAGAGTTTTATTTATCTTGTGGCTTGCATTATATGATTAGGAATGTCAGAATTTACCAAAGTTACTTTTGGTAAAAACTATTTTGTCCAATTATAATTTATTTTAATATATTAAATTTAGTAATCGTTTTAGTCAAATTACATAAAATTTATAATTCTGTAGAGTTTTTTTTTTTTTTTTTTTTTTTTTTGTCATGAAGTTCTCCAGGCTGTCTTCAAATTCACAATCTCAAAGTCTTCCTACCTGTGCCACCATGCCTGGTTTAAGTTGTATGTTTATTGTTTTAAGCAAGGTCCCACAGTGTAGCCCTGGCTTGTCTAAACTTGCTATGTATACTAAACTGTATTTGAACTGGTAGCTATTCTTCTGCTTTACCCACTCCCAGAACCCCTGGCTCCCTCGCTCGCTCTCTCCCTCCCTCCTCCTTCCCTCCTCCTTCCCTCCCCCTTCCCCTCCCTCTCTCCCTTCCTCTTTCCCTTCCTTTTTTCCTTATGACGTGGTCTCTCTGTGGAAACCTGGGTGTCCTGGAACTTGTTGTATAGACAGGCTGGCCTGGAGCTCACAGATTGACTTGCCTCTCTACCTCTTAAATGCTGGGATCATCATGAGCCGTGTTTCAGGTTGTAAGTTTAGAATAGGCATATTTCAATGGTGTTTAGAGTCTCCAGGTTCTGTTTAGTTTGTTTTTAAAAAGTTATATACTGGCTCAATGGTTTGTGATTTTTTTTTTTTTTAAAGTATATAAAATTGGTTCCTGTCTGAATGTGTGGAAATAATTTGTTCTCATTTCCTTAAGAGTTTGTTTGATTATAACAGTATATGTTTTGTATGAAAAGTAGAAAATATGTAAGAACATAAAATTGACTATTTCGAAATCAGTACTAATTTCGCATCCAAAATATGGCCACTGCTGATATTTTTTTGTTTGCTAACAAGTGAAACTGTATTGTGTATATTCAGTATTCAGCCTATTTTCCTTGTTAGAATGTCACAAGCAATTACAGTGTTAACAGATGTTTGAAATATTTGTAGTGGCTATATAATGAATGTACGTGTCACAGTGTGTTTGATAGTCCCAGTTACTGTGTATTTGCCTATTTCCTTTTGATTGCTTGTTGCAGATGACTTACTAAAGATTCCTAGAAGTGAAGAATTGGATAAAGGCTATGAAAAAGAAGTTGAGTGCTCTTAATAAAAATTGTAAACTTGCTTTCTAAGTGGTGCTTCATTCTTGTGCCCTCATCACGAGGGCAGCATGTTTTACTAGTGCTTGCGCTATGGACTCAGAGCTAGAAGACACTTTCATTTTAGTGGTTTTTTAAATTGAGACAGTGTCTCTATTGTATAACACTGGTTGCCCTGAAACTTGTTATGTAGACCAGACTAGCCTTGAACTCATAGAGCTCCATCTGTTATCTTTAATGTTTTGTGTATATAAAAAACCAGAATGACTCTTCAAAGAACTTACCCTCTTGAATATTTTGGTTAAACCATACTCTGAAGTTCTGATTTAAACAATCACCATACTTATCCATTACCTATATTCTACTGAAAGATGTGAACAGGGCTAGTTAGATGACAGTATAATCCCTCAATGATTTACTGTGTGTTGAGTAAGTTGATAGAAAATCCAGCTAACCAGATTTTATATTATATCTCTTTTTTTTTGTTTTTGTTTTTGTTTTTTTTTGGATTTCCAGCCTATTTTTCAGAAGCAAAGGCATAAAATTCCTTATATTTTCTGTGATGTTTCTTGTTTTACTCTTTTGGAAATAAGTTCATAAAGCAACAAAAAACAAAGAAAAACCACAGTTATTGATATGTAGTGTTGTTTTCTGTGTTGCTTGGGCTAAGTATTTTAGAGATGAGTCATTAATGTGCCCACTTCTTTGAAGTGTAGCTGGAGACCAGCAAAACCCATAGAGGTTTATTTAAAGCATTGGGTTCTTAGAGAAAAGACCCCAAGCACGTGCTAGAAGGTTTCATAAAGAGGTGACATCAGGGTTGGAGTTTGGAGAGTTGGAGCTGTGTAAAAGCACTGGGATTAATGGGGAGAGGGTGGAGAAAAGTAGTGGAATTTGTAAATCCTCAAGAGTAACCATGACTGTTAAATTGACCATTGTGTGGGATATCTGTCAGCAGCCCCTCCCTGAGTACTGGACCCCACAAGGACTGGGGTGTGCAGCATGCCCAGTCTTCAACGGATACTTGACCATTAGCTAATGATTACCTCATGGATTTAAAATACTTTTTCAGCCTAATGGTATGAGTGTATACACACACACACACACACACACACACACACA
>NC_034594.1:57106419-57127637 GCF_900095145.1 Mus pahari
GACCTTTGGAAGAGCAGTCGGGTGCTCTTACTCATTGAACCATCTCACCAGCTCCGGGAGGTTTTTTAGGAAGGGGATTATGTAGAGAGGAAGCACTGATTTTTTTTTTGTATGGGGATTATAGCACATTGGCATGATGGGGATATGAGACTTGTGGCAAAGGTGTCTGACTGGGCAGCTAGTAATGGCCGATCCTGCTGTTGCTAGGTCCTAGAGAGCAGGCCCATGAAAATGCCTGATTGCTAACAAAATGTAAGTATTGATGAAGTCAGAGAAGGATGGAATAGAACTAGAATTGGACTATATTCAATGATTCTGTACTATTAAATAAAAACCAGGCTTTTAGGAAAAAAATATTTTTTTGTGTGTGTCTAGAAGGTAATTCAGAAACATTAAGACCTTTGATTTGTGTTCGTGTGCATGCTGTTGCACTCTTGTGGAAGTCAAAACAATCTATGGGGTGTTGGTTCTTTATTCTACCTTGACAAGTTCCCAAGATAAGAACCTAGGTTGGTAGGTACTTGGTGGCAAGTACTTTTAGCCATCTCTGACCTAAACCTTTTTTATTTTTTTTTTTAAAATGTTTATGGGAAGTACTTAATGATGGGCACCATTGTACACATGTCCAGACTATTTTAGAGTTTTCTGTAGGGCAGGTTTCTGTTTTTTTTTTGTTGTTGTTGTTGTTTTTGTTTGTTGGTTTTTGAGTTTGAAAGGTTGAACAGGTGCCAGCCAAGATGGGCAGGCCTATCTACTATTCTGTGCTCATTATGTAAATCTGAACTTTCCTATTGAGATTAAAAAGCGAAACATTTGCATATCCTAAGTATTATTTTGGTGAGAAATGTCTATATTGCCATCTGTTTTAATTATTGGTACTAACTACATAGATACTTGTTTGCCCTTTAAAAATGATCTTAGTTCTAAAATAACTTCATAGGCCTATGACATGTAGGGCAGCTTACATTCTTCCTATTTCTTTCCCTCTTCCCACCCCTAGCTCTGCATATCTGCAAATTTTAATGATCTGCATTGAAGGTGTTTTGTTAAAGAATATCTAGTAGCTGGGCAGTGGTGGCGCACGCCTTTAACCCCAGCACCTGGGAGGCAGAGGCAGATGGATTTCTAAGTTTGAGGCCTGCCTGGTCTACAGAGTGAGTTCCAGGACAGCCAGGGCTACACAGAGAAACCCTGTCTCGGAAAAATAAAAGAATATTTAGTAATATTTTTTAGTAAATTGTAAAATGTCCCTTTTTAACACAGATATTATTTGTTTATTTAAAATTTTATTTATATATTTTTGCTTTTATTCAGACTGTATTCCCATGATGCTGGCTTTGTTACCATAAAACTAAACATCAGACTAGAGATTCCACTTGTTCCTGTTGACTTGATCTCTGTTCTGGATTCCTGCTGTTTGAGGCAGGAGGATGTTGTTGAGTTTCTTCTAAAATGAAGCAGGAAGTTTTACTTACCAGAAAAACCAAACAAACCAGGATGAATTAATCTTAGCGTTGCATGTCAACTGGGTTGAGACAGGCTCTCACTGTGTAACCCAGCTTGGTCTCCCTTGACAGAGCCTGGTGAGTGGTTGCCACCATGCCTGGTTCTCTCTCTCTCTCTCTCTCTCTCTCTCTCTCTCTCTCTCTCTCTCTCCTCACCATTCTTGAATACAGCCTCATACATGCAAGTAAGCACTGGCTACTGTTAACCTAGTCTGAAGTATATGTAATTTTAATGTAAATATGGAGTCATTCTTCCCAATATGGACAATAATATGTGGAGTATTTATTTATTTATTTTTATGTAATCACTGTTAGTATTTCCCTGTTATTTTATTTTTGTTTTTTTTTGTTTTTTTTTCAAGACAGGGTTTCTCTGTATAGCCTTGGCTGTCCTGGAACTCACATTGTAGACCAGGCTGGCCTTGAACTCAGAAATCCGCCTGCCCCTGCCTCCCAAGTGCTGGGATTAAAGGCGTGCGCCACCACGCCCAGCCTCCCTGTTATTTTCTTACTGTGTTAGATAACTTTCTATATTGTTAGGCTATTGTAGAACTTGAATTTATCATTCATTCAAACTATACTTGATATGAGCACTGATATCTTAGGCTGTTAAAGATGTTTAGTTTGCATATTATTTTACAGGCATGGAAAAAAGACCGTAGTATGCTGGGGTGGAAGATCTGGGGAGGCAGTGACTGCTGGGGGGACGATTAGAGGTTTGGGAGGTAGCGCAGAGTAGTGTAAAGACAAAGAATGGGTGGGAGATGGATGCTGGTGAGCTTGACATCTGAGGCTGGGGCTGCAGCACAGACCATAGGCCTGGTCATTTCAGTTTTATGACCATTTTAATTTACACAGTGACTCAGCTGCTGCTGTTGCTTTCCTATTGACTTCTCAGTACTGGGATAGTGTGTGTGTGTGTGTGTGTGTGTGTGTGTGTGTGTGTGTGTGTGTTTGTGTTGGGGAGTGCAAAGCCCATCCTGGCTTATAACAGGAGGACCTTAAGCCTCTAAGTCTAGTTTGGGAATACATAAGACCTTGTCTCAGAAACCCTCACAGAAAAATAAAAACCTATAAAACTTTGAGCTGCTACAGCCTTTGCCTTCAATGAACAAGCACTTAAAATCACCTCAAAACTAGGGATTAGAAACCATATTCCCTTTACACATTCAAAGACAGAATATATGCAAACAGTTGTCTTCTGTAGAATTTGCCTACCTTACTTTTTCACATTGTATTTTGCCAACACTTTGTTGTTTGAAATGTTTATATTTTGTCTCTGGCCTTCCCTCCTTTCCCTCCCCTCTCTTCCCTCCCTCCCTCCCTTCCATCCTTCCTTTGGAATTTCCTGTTTCCCTCCCTCCCCGCTCCTCTCTCTCCCTTTCTTCCATTCAGTTTTTTTTTTTTTTTTTGAGACAGTAACCTTGAATAACCTTGACTCTCCTGGAACTTTGTAGTTTAGGCTGGCCTTGAACTCAGAGAGCTGGCCTCTGCCACCCTGATGTATGCCACCCCACTCTTTTATTTTCTAGGAAAGAAAATAAAAGTTCAAAAGTGAAGTTATGTTTCTGCTTAAGACAGCCTTCATCAAAAAGTTAGGCAGTTCACTTTAATGGGTATGTGTTCATGGTGTACTGAATATTAATTGCCTGGACTTAGAATTATTAATACACAAGCAGTTAGATTGTCATATAATCTAGAAGCTAATGTTCTGGGGGGTATGTATGTATGAATATATGTTATATATTTGGCTCTCACTTGCAGAAAATGATTAGCCTACGTACAAAGGGGTATACAAAGTATACATAGTTTTAGTCATTATTGTCTTAATATGCACGACATTCAGTTATTGACTTATTGACACACAACAGTTGCTGTCAATGAGTTGTGAGTACCTGGCTCCAGTCACTCTGCTTTTACACTTACTCTGTTAACAGGGAGATGGTTACACATGTCATGTGATCCTCCCTGTTCCCTCCTCCCTTTAATCAAACATTATCATAAAATTTTGCCTTTGAATGGAGAAAACTTCAAACTTCTTTTGCATGTAATAAAAAAGTGTGGATTATGGCTTGAAAAGGTAAATTAGAAGACTAGGAATAGATTTTCTTGGGGTGAGCAAGTTGAAACAAGGTGATTCAGAACTCAGTACTTGAGTATAAGTATTTTTGTTGTTTGTGTGTGTGTGTGTGTGTAAGCGGTGGGGGACAACAGAACAGACCACCACATTTTGGAGGGTTCTGCAGTGTCTTCTGGGCTCTAAGGAAGCTTCTTTTTTTAAACTTATTATTTTATTTTATTAGATATTTTCTTTATTTACATTTCAAATGCTATCCTGAAAGTTCCCTATACCCTCCCCCTGCCCCTGCTCCCCTACCCACCCACTCCCACTTCTTGGCCCTGGCCTTCACCTATGCTGGGTCATATAAAGTTTGCAAGACCAAGGGGCCTCTCTTCCCAATGATGGTCGACGAGGCCATCTTCTGCTACATAGGCAGCTAGAGACACAAGCTCTGGGGGTACTGGATAGGGTTGCAGCCCCCTTCGGTTCCTTGGGTACTTTCTCTACCTCCTTTATTGGGGGCCCTGTGTTCCATCCAATCGCTGACTGTGAGCATCCACTTCTGTGTTTGCCAGGCACTGGCATAGCCTCACAAGAGGCCGCTATATCAGGGTCCCTTCAGCAAAATCTTGCTGGCATGTGCAATAGTGTCTGGGTTTGGTGGCTGATGATGGGATGGATTCCCGGGTGGGGTAGTCTCTGAATAGTCCATCCTTTCATCTTAGCTCTAAATTTTGTCTCTGTATCAATATCCTTTCATGGGTATTTTGTTCCCTATTCTAAGGAGGATTGAAGTATCCATACGATGGTCTTCTCTAAGGAAGCTTCTTAAAAGACATGTTTTAGGAGATTGCCTAAGTAGAATTGGTCAGACTTTGTGCTAAATTTTATTTAAATGCATTCAGTGAGGTCTATCTAGAACGTAGCTTTCAACACATTTTCATATAATGTATTTTAAAAATCTACTGATATTTAAACATTGAGCATGAACTACTAGACGTACGAAAGATTACTAGGATGTGACGATATATTATGACTAGGCATGGTCATGTGCATTCTACAAAAACTGATGAGTGTACAGATTTGTAATCCAAACACCTAGCAGGCTGAGGCAGGAGGATTGCCTTGAGTTAGAGTGATTGTCTCACTGAAGCTTATGGAGAGAGCTCAAAGCAGAATAAACTCCTTTTATTTACTTACAAATCATATTTTTGTAAAACCAAGCCAGATTGGCTGCTGAGAGTGGGCTGCTGAGGGGCACCTGTAGGCATTAAGGCCCTGGGCTACCTGTGCTTTGCCGGCATGTGCGGCTTGCCTTGGTTGCACAGAATATGTTGCTTCAGGAACTGTGGCTGGCTCTTACATGAGTGAGTGACTTCTTTTCTTTTCTGATTACTATTATTTCATGTCATAGGGACTTCATGGATAGACACATGACTTCACTCTGAACTAAAAGAGTGGCAAACATTGATAGTGATGAAAAGCCTAGCTGTAATCAGCTTGTGGGATATGTTCAACAGCCTTGAAGTATGCCAATGACTTAATCCTCCTAATGAGGTCATGATACAAGAAGTCTCTATTTCTGTAAATGAGAAATAGAAACAGTTTGGGTGGCATTTAGTAAATTGTTGAGAGTCAAACTGTAATTTTGCTTTATAGCTTAAATGCTTAAGAGTAAGGTTGAGCTAGGGTGTGGTGGTGCACACCTTTAATCCCAGCACTCGGGAAGCAGAGGCAGACAGATCTTTGTGAGTTTGTGGCCAGCCTGGTCTACAGAGCAAGTTCCAGGATAGCTAAAGCTACACAGAGAAACCAGAAGGGTGAAGGTGAATGGATTTCTGTGTTTTCTAATGAACAAGTGTGGAAGTGCTTAAGTGAAGGTAAGAATATTGGAATGGTAGTTTTATAGGCGAAAATCAAGTCGTATTAGCAGATGCATTGCATTTTGCAGTTAACATAGGGATTGTCCCATGTTTTTCATGTTTGTTCCTAGCAGGATTTTTGTGGGGGCATTTACCATCTGTTTAGCCTTGCAGTTGAACCTGAAGCTTTAGGATTTTAGTCATTTACCATATTCTATGGTGACTAAATTGGAGCCAGCATTAACCCAAGTCCTTGTTACCATTGTTCTAAAAGGAACAAGTCTTGGGACTGGAGAGAGCTCAGATCAGTGGCTCCACTTCCAGATTCTGCATTCTGTTCTCAGCACCCACACAGTGTCTGTAACCCCAGTTCCAGGGGATTTGACACCCTCACACCAGTGTATTATAAAGTTAAATAAAAAAAAAAAGGAACAAATTTTTTGAAGTTTTTTTTTCTTTTTCTTTTTTAAAATCTGTTATCAAAATAATATTGTCAGTAATAGTTACTCAGTACTCCATGGGGCATATCTAAATAAAACAAGCCCTTATATGGTTTTAACTGCGTGAAAGTGAACACTTTTTACAATGCTGTTGTGCTTGCCCAGAGCCCTATTTATATCTACTGCATTTCACATTTATCCTCACTTTATTTTTGTTCATTAGATAAGTGGTGGCAGATGGGTGAAGTCAGGTTTAAAAAGTTATTTCTTGATAATCAAGCTTAATTAGTGCTAGAGGTCAGGCTGCTATTATTTTGCCAGCTCCAGGAGATGAGTAATTGTAGAGAGCCAACCTGCTCATCACTGCCTACCTGAGATTTTTCCTCATTTTCGGCAGTGAAGGTTCTACATCCTGGGAAATTCTGCTGTGACCAGCAAAGAAGGGTGGTTGCCATCCTAATTAACTTTAGCACTTTGTGCTAGATTGGAGATGGGAGGACAGTTGCCCTGTGATGTATATGGCATCTACTTACTTGTTTTGGATCGTTCATCAGTTTCTGTAGAATGCAGATGATTGAGGAAAACCTCAAGAGGTAGTGAAGGACCCAGCTTTTTAATTAAATAAAAATAATGTAAAATCAAGTTTAAAAGAGAATGGCTAGATATATTAGTCATTGCTCTGTTTCTGTGAAGGAGGTGACACCATGACCAAGGCAGCTTAATTTGGACCTTGCTTATATAGTTTTAGAGATATAGTTTGTTGTCATCATGGTGGGGAGCATGGCAGGAACATGGCAGCACTCATGACGCTGGGACAACAGGTGAGAGCTGCATACATCCTGATCTCAGGCCAGGAGAGGAAGAGAGAGGAAGACACTGGGCCTGGTGTGGGCTTTTGAAACCTAAAAGCCACTGCTAGTGACACACTTCCTCCGACAAGGCCACACCCCTTAATGCAACAGTTCCGGTATCTGATGACTGAGCATTCAAGTATACAAGCCTGTGGGGCATTCTTTCTGAAACTACGCTAGATAATGCTATGCTATTAGGATATGTCTGTTTTTAACTACTCTGATGTTCTTGGAATACCACCACCATGCTACTGTTTATCTGTGTAGAAGCTTTCAGTCCCCACTCACCCACCCATAAAAATCCATAGTCTGTGGGCTGCTTTTCCTAATACTTCATAATAGGACAAACTGTCATACAGCAACAAAACAAACACCAGCCTGGGATGGGGAAGCGTCCAGGCTCAGTCTGGCTTCCCACTGTGCTGAATAGCAGCTTTGGCTCTAGTTCTTACTCTCTAAGTTAAGCTTCATATGTAAATACTGTATTTACATCATTTCCCCCTTAAAATGCCTACTGTCTTACCCCACTCAAATTCATGATCTCTTCAATTAGTGCTACACACACACACACACACACACACACACACACACACACACACACAGTGAGAGTGAGCCAGAGAGCGTGCGCCAGCCTGCTAAGTCCTTATAGTGTTTGTTTAGGACCGATCACCTGGGATTGGCTAATCTATGATGGACCTCATCCCTGGAGAAGACTCTGTCCCATGCAGGAGCCGTTGGTTGTCTGCAGGTTTTTTGTTTAGGGCCTTTTGTGTCTGCAGGTTTTTGTTTAGGGCCTTTTGAGGTTGTAACCATTCACATTGGCATGTCAGTTGCTGTTGAGATGGTACAGGTCTTGTTTAGTCAGTTGCATTTTTTTTTTCCTTTTTTTTTTTTTTTTTTTTTTTTTCCGAGACAGGGTTTCTCTGTACAGCCCTGGCTGTCCTGGAACTCACTTTGTAGACCAGGCTGGCCTTGAACTCAGAAATCTGCCTGCCTCTGCCTCCCAAGTCCTGGGATTAAAGGCGTGCGCCACCACCGCCCAGCCCAGTCAGTTGCATTTTTAAGATTACATGGGTGCAGCGTTCTTGTCATGTATAGAAGGCATCTCACAGATGATGTCCAGGTGTCCAGGGGGCTCTTACAGTCTTTCTGTCCCCTTTTGCATGATGTTCTCTAAGTCTTAGGTATATAGGGCTTGTGCTGTAGATGGTATCAGGTGGGCTGGGTACTGTTCTCTGCATTTTGACCAGTTGTAATGATGTCCGTCTACTGCAAAAAGCTTCTTTGGGGGCTGGTGAGATGGCTCAGTGGTTAAGAGCACTGACTGCTCTTCCGAAGGTCCTGAGTTCAAATCCCAGCAACCACATGGTGGCTCACAACCATCCATAAGAAAAATCTGATGCCCTCTTCTGGAGTGTCTGAAGACAGCTACAGTGTAAACACATATAATACATAAATAAAATCTTTTAAAAAAAAAAGCTTCTTTGATGGAGGATGAGAGCTATACTTACTGTGGGTACAAGGATGAGTATTTAGAATGTAGTTAGGAAAGGTACTGATCTAGGAAAATAGCAGTTTTAGGTTCTCCTTCTGGGCTCATAACCATTGGAGCCACAGCCAGTCATGAGTTCCTTCCTACTGAGTGGGCCTTAAGTTCTGATAGGCAGCTGTGGTTGCCCCAGGTTTAAGTGCTACCGTTTTACCCTTGAGGCTCTATGGCTAAGCTGGTCTGCGGTTTATAGTCCTGGGTAGGACTGCGGTGCCTTCTCTCCTGGCAGCCTGCGTAGTATCTCAGATGCTCAGAGCTAGTCTTTAGGGAGGGGCTTTCCAGGTCAGTTCCAGCTTGACTCTTCGAGGTCTTGGGTGTGAAGTAGGTGGTGTTAGCAGTCGTGTCAATGCCTTGGAGTTCTGGTAGACTACCACCACCAGCAGCAATAGCTTAGATTATTGGGAGATAACTCTTCCTGACCAACTTGAAGCTTTCCTCTGCTTGGCACTGGGATTGTTAGGTAGCCATGGCTCTAGGGAAGAGTATTATTATCTCAAGTGGCAAGTGGCATAACCTCCTTCAAGGTATATAGGAGTACATAGCTATACACATACTATATACATATATTTGCTTGAAAACATTGTTTTCAAGCGTCCTTAGTGTCCTTTCCCTCCTTCTCTCCCTTTCTATTGCCCCCCCTTCCCCTTCCCCTTCCAGGTAAACTATACTCCTCCCAGTTTCCCCATTTCTCAGGTTACAGCGTTTGTGTCCTACCATCCTCCCCACCCCCCCATGAACGTACCTCTCCCCATGGTCTCTTTACTTGGTTTCTGTGGTTACTCCAGGTTATATTCTAAAGATTCAGACTTAGAATCTGTAAGTAAGAGAGAACCTGTGATGTTTGTCTTTCTGAATCTAGGTTCCTCTTCAGTATGTTTTCTAGCTCCATTTATTTACCTGAGAATTTTGTGATTTTATTTTTCTTTACGGCTGAATAGAATCCCATTGTGTATACTCACCATGCATTATCCATTCACCAGTTAAAGTAAGGATGTTTTCATTTTCTAGGTACGGGGACTAGAGCAGGACTGGGCTTGCTGAACATGTCTCTGTGGAGCAGGATCTTGAGTCATTTGAGCGTGTACCATAGAGTGGTATGGCTGGGTCATGGCGGCTCTTTAGGCTGTTGAGGATTCTTCACACTGATTTTCTATAATGGCTCTACACCAGTGAAGATCAGGAAGTCGGTGATGTTAAGGATGGGACACATGGAGACCATACATTATTGTCTTGCTTATGTGTAAAAATTGACCAATATGCAGAAGTACCAAGGAAAATAAAATGTTCGCCATTCAGTCCTTGCTGCTGCACAGAGTACAAAGGGGCTCACTGGGAAATCTGCCCTTGTCTTCACAGTGCCTAATGCTAGTATAACAGCAGAACAGGAAGTGGGCGGATTTGTGGTTTTCTTCTGGTTGTCCTCGCTCCTTGAAGTATTTGTGGATACTTAAGGTTAGGTTGGAAAGGCTATTTTTGATAACAATATATAGAATAATTCCAGGGTTAGTAGAGGCCATAGAAATACATTTCCTAAATTCAGGATATTACAGAGGGCCAGTATACTAACTCTGAGCGAAAGAAACTCTAGTTGCCTAGCTAATATAAAGAGTTTTTCTTTTAATGTGATTTTTTAACTGATCTATTTCTTTTTCTTCCTTCTAGATTCTCATTGAAATCTGTTAATTCTATTTTTTGAACACTTATGAATAACCACGTATCTTCAACACCGTCAACCATGAAGCTAAAACAAACCATCAACCCCATACTTTTATATTTCATACATTTTATAATATTACTCTATACTATTTTAACATACATCCCATTTTATTTTTTGTGTGAGTCAAAACAAGAGAAACCAAGCCAAATTAAAGCAAAGCCTGTCAGTTCCAAACCGGACTCTGCATACAGGTCTATCAACAGTGTGGATGGCTTGGCTTCAGTATTGTATCCTGGCTGTGATACACTTGATAAAGTCTTTATGTATGCAAAAAACAAATTTAAAAACAAAAGACTATTGGGAACACGTGAAATTTTGAATGAGGAAGATGAAATACAACCAAATGGAAAAATTTTTAAAAAGGTAAGATGATCTCTACTGCTTTGTGGTCTCCTCTCCTTGTACACTTAGCATTGTGGGACGTGTGGTCTCCTGTACCTGGGAACTGCTGGTATTGATGGAGACAGTTTCTCCAGGGCTTTAGATTTCTGTCTTCCCTCTGTCCTCACTCACTGACTTGAACTATTTTTTAGAAAGGCCTGGAGAATGTGCCCTGGTCTGGGACTCTTGAACCTGATATCTCCAGGGCTCGAGGTAGAACGCGTAGGTGTTTGGGTTGGGGAATCCTCTTTGAGAGTGCTTGGCACCATGTGACTTTGATTATCCTGTGACTCACAGTGGGTTAATGTCTTGGTATTTTGGATGTGGCAGTTGTATGTCTTAAAATTTTTGTGTCACCACTGTAGAGAATCTTGCCATTGGCTTGAAACAGAGACAGCTGTCTTTACAGACAGAAATACTGATTTTACAGACAGAAATATTGACCTAGATTTGAAAGTTTGAATTTTGGTTTTACCACTTACTAGTCTTACGACTTTTGAAAAGTTATGAGTGTAGAATTAGTATTTATGAGACAAGCTGTTTTAATTTCTGTCAAGTTCTTTTTAAAACTAGAAGAAATCTTAACGGTTAGATGGTATCTCTGCTTCAAAGACCAGAGCATTGAAGCACAGATGAGTTAGGTACCTGAGGGTCCTAAAGCTACCGAGTGACAAAGCATTTCAACTCCAAAAGCTCACTTTGTAGCTAACTGCAGATTGTAAGAGAGGAGAAAAGCATTATTTATTATTTTCCTATTAATTATTTTGAAGTTAGGTTTCTCTCTCTATAGTTCTGGCTGTCTTGGAGCTCCCTATGTAGATCAGATGTCCTCATACTCATGCATCTGCCTGCCCACAAGGCCTGTGCTTTTCATTCTTCTTGGGTTTTGTTTTTGTTTTTTTTCCCCTGAGGTAGGGTTTCTCTGTCTAGCTCTGGCTGTCCTGGAACTTACTCTGTAGATCAGGCTGGCCTTGAACTCAGAGATCCGCCTGCCTCTGCCTCCTAAGTGCTGGGATTAAAGGCGTGCGCCACCATGCCCTGCATGCTTTTCATTCTTTATGTTAGAACTTTGTGTTAAACATTTGTGGTTGGGGCTAATGAGATGGCTCAGCGGTTGAGAGCACTGACTGCTCTTCTAAAGATCCTGAGTTCAAATCCCAGCAACCACATGGTGGCTGACAAACCATCTGCAATGGGATCTGGTGTCCTCTTCTGGGTGTCTGAAGACAGCTACAGTGTACTCATATAAAATAAATAAGTCTTTAAAAACAAACAAACAAAAAAACCAAAAAAAAAATTTGTGGTTTATCAATTTGTTCAGAAGGCTATATATATATATAGATCAACATAACCATTATATTTTTCTTGTCTAGGATTAGATACTTAGGGGACCTAGAATTAATTTTTAGGTTTGTAGATAACAAATGATACAAACTGTTGTTTGTACCTGAGTGTGCTTTACTGTCAGTTAGCCAAGACCTGTGTTTCTGTTGGGCTATGGGAATGGGCTGCAAGCCAGAGAATTAGTTAAACAAGCTGCACCCACCCACAAGCTCTTGGTTCTTGTTATAGCCTTTATATGGTGGCAGGAGCAGCAACTGTCCTGGCAGGGTAACAGGGGACATGGCTTAGTGTTTGCTTACTCACCAAACAGCCCAGGGAGGTCTCATGTGGCCCATGTTGGTTACTCTTGATCCTCCTGCCTCCATGGGACTTCTGTAGTGCTAGGACTGACTATGTGGTGTATATGACACCACAGCAGAGAGGAAGACATTTTTGGTGACTTGTTTTCATTAAAATAGTTAGCATATTTGAAGATAACCTTCAATTTGATGAGGAAGCTTATGTGCATTAATATCTGAAACTTTCCTCCTTACTCTGAGAAGAACCAGCAGCATAGAATATAATATGGTTAAAGCAAAATTTTGCATATCTTATTTTAGATTAATCATCTTCTCTCTCTCTCTCTCTCTCTCTCTCTCTCTCTCTCTCTCTCTCTGTGTGTGTCTATGTATCTGTCATATTAAAAATGTGGCTTTCAGAGCCGGGCGTGGTGGTGCACGCCTTTAATCCCAGCACTCGGGAGGCAGAGGCAGGTGGATTTCTGAGTTTGAGGCCAGCCTGGTCTCTGTGGCTTTGTTCTTTTTCCACTCTCCTGTGTGTCTCCCTCTCATGCTTGTGCTCTCTCCTTCCTGTTTGTTAATAGCATGTCACAAAATCACACAACCCCCAAACTCAGGATTCTGATTTACTTGCTTAACAAACCACAGAGAGAAAGTTAAAGGAAACCAGGCATTATTTGTTGAAGCAGATAAGAAATACGCAGTTCTGAAATAGTTCTCGACAGTAAATGAGGAAAACCAGAACGGCCCAGTCCTTAACGAGGGTTAAATCAGCTACCTGAGAACTTGCTTTTAATGAGACTGTCGAATCCCAGCAACCAGAGGGCTGAATGATTAAAACTTCTGTATGCTAGCACCATTGTATTATGTTCTCAGACCATTATATTTTTTTCTGTTCCTGGAATAGCTTCAAAGCACCATTTGTGTATTTCAGGAAGTTACACTTCTTTTAGACTAAGTTACTCTCTGAATGCTAATGTATATTTACAACTATGTGTGTCACTCCTCAGGTGTGAAAGAGCAAAGTGACCCACCCCTCTCCAAGGTTACCATCAGGACTAGGGATATAGCTCAGTGGTACAATGCTTACCCAAGGTTAAAATGAGAAACTGGCTCCCAGATTCCCTGAGAACTGTGCTGTCAGGAATACAAACATCTGACGAAATGGTGACGAGAGCAAGAGTTGTCAGGGCTCCAGTGTTCCACACACTGAGCTATTGTCCTAAGTTTTAAACAGTAATAAAGACATACATGTTAATTTTGGCATGGATCTCACGTTGTTTACATGAGAGGAGGAGAGATCATTGGTGACTAAATGCCTGCCTGGATAGGTCTCAGTTTAAGAGGAGACCTGAACAAGATGGAGCAAACTTGGATAAAGAACCTTCTGGGCACAAAGACAGAGTAGTGGGTCCCAGACAAGATTGAGCTCAGTTGAGTGTAGTGTTTGGGGTGGAGATCCTGGAGAGCGCATCTTCTGGCCCTGTTTTAGCCTCTCTGAAGAACAGAAAGGATGGGGTTTATGGATGGGGGGTTTATAGGAAGCACGTTTGGGGTTTGCAAGGGTCACAACTTATAGCTTCCAGTCCCCTGGGGCCTAAGTGCTACTGCAAAGGCAAAATCCTGCAGTCTGAAGGTAAGGGAATGACCTTGTCTGTGTGGGTAGGGATAAGAATGGTACGTGTTATGTAGAAGACGCTTGGGGTGACAGTAATGGAAGTGAAAGGAATGGCTGGGGTCAGGCTATGCTTTGTAGGTAGACTCTGGATAGGCTTAGAAAAGAGATTAAAGATGAGTGTAAGTTCAGTTACTTTGTATGATGGAGGAACAGGTAGGAAAGAGGGTGAACGAGAGAGCGTCAGTTTTGATGTATCAGTTAGGAGTCCTGTTGAACAGATGGTTGTATGGAAGAGCTTTTTAAAATTTATTTATTTTTGTTTTTGTTTTTTTTTGTTGTTGTTTTTTTGTTTTTTTTGAGACAGGGTTTCTCTGTGTAGCCCTGGCTGTCCTGGAACTCACTCTGTATACCAGGCTGGCCTCAAACTCAGAAATTCGCCTGCCTCTGCCTCCCAAGTACTGGGATTAAAGGTGTGCGCCACTATGTCCGGCTGGAAGAGCTTTTTGAAGCAGTCCTTGAGTGTCTGGCTTCTGTTGGGGACATTGAGCCCTATGGGCTGCAGAGTAAGTATAGGTGTACGAGTGTTCTCTTACATTGTAATGGCTTAGTAATGTAAGCGGCAGTGATCATCTCCAGGTAGAGAGGGAGGGTATTTAAAAACATAAGAAGCTTACAGCTATCAGAGGACGAGAAAATGAATGACCGGGAAGTCTACCAGACTGTGGGTGTTGAAACTCTTGGGGCTGTATTTAGTGAGCTGTGTGTGTTTCTGCAGTGTTTAATAGTGTAGCAGGGGGTTAAGTTAAATGAGTTTAGTTTTGGGTTAGCCAGAGAGACTGCAGTATGAATTCGATATGACTATGGGTAAATAGTGTTCACAGATATAACCTTTATGAGAAAGATAATTAGCTAGAACACTCAGTGGCTTAAATAATGAAACCCAGGTTTCCCATATATTTTGTTTTTTTTCTTACCCCACAGACAGGGTTTCCCAGTGTAGCTTTGATTGTTCTGGAACTTGCATTGTAGACCAGGCTGGTCTTTTTTTTTTTTTTATTTTTTTTTATTTTTTTATTATTTCTTTTCAGGCTGGTCTTGAATTCAAAGAGATCCACCTACACTCTCCTGATTGCTTCGATTACAGATTTGTGCCAGCCATCAGGCTGGCCTGCCTCCCTCCCTTCCTTCCTTCCTTCCTCCCCTCCCTCCCCTCCCTCCCTCCCTCCCTCCCTTCCTTCCTTCCTTCCTTCCTTCCTTCCTTCCTTCCTTCCTTCCTAGTTTTTGTTTGTTTTGAGACAGGGTTTAACAGGCCTAGGCTGGCCTGAATCCTCACATAGCCCGGGCTAGCCTGAGACTCAGGACAATCCTTCTGCCTCAGCTGAGTACTTGAATTATAGGCATGGGCTCTATGATTATTAATTTTAGAATTTTATTTTGTTGTCAGATGGTGCCATCATTAGAGTTTATATATTCGGGTAGTATATTAGGTGATTATTGCCATGTAAAGCCTGTCATTTAGGTTTAGAATCTAGCAGGTGGAGTTTATAGTACCTAGTAACTATAATCCGGTTCCTGCACATTTAGGCCAAATTCTCACCTGTCTTCTTAGTCATACAGAGCTCCTTTTGAAGTCGTTGGAGCTCCCATGTTGAGCATTTTATGGGGGTGCAGAGCAAGGTGAGAGTTCCTGGACCTACAGTTAGGGCAGTGTGATCTTCCAGTTATCCCAAGTAGGACACCAGGTCCCTTCCATCTCACTGCTCATCACAGAACTCTCTTGAATGTTGTTGCATTTTTAGAAATAACATTGTCAGATGGTTTTGTTGTGTAGTTTTATGTTTATGAGTGATTTGCCTGCATGCATATCTGTGCACTACGTGTGTGCCAGGGCCTGTGGAGGCCAGAAGGAATGTTGGGTCCTCTGGAACTTGAGTTATAGATGGTTGTGAACTGCCATGTGAACATGGGTCCTGGGAACTGAATCTCGGTCCTCGGAAAAGAGTCACTGGCCATCTCTAGTCCCTGGTCAGATGATTTTTAAGAAGCATGAGACATAATAACCATGGACATGCTTAGAAGCCAGCTCTATATATTTGTAGTTTGCTCTTTGTTCAGTTCTTATATGTAATGGAGAATTCCTGATTGTGCTTTAGTTGAAAATCCTTGAAGAAAAATATGCTAAGCAGCTTTAAAAGGAGCTTATTAATAAGTTAATCTTGAGGTTATCTGTACTTCTGACAAATCCAAATGAAATACTGTAGGCTAGTTAGGTACTGGAGGCTTAAACAGAGGGATGTTAAATACTATAACTTAGTCACCACCTGTGTGTGTGTAGAGAGAGAGAGAGAGAGAGAGAGAGAGAGAGAGAGAGAGAGAGAGAGAGAGAGAGAGAGACTTTTTAACTTTGCTTATCATGAAAGGATAATTAATTCAGGTTAAATGGCCATAAATATTTCTGTGAACTTGGGTAGTGGGTCACTTTCTGTTTATAGATCACATACTGTCTGTTTCTGAAATCCACAAAGTAAACTTCTGTTCTAAATGAATGGTTAGTTTAGGGCTATTTATCTAAGAAGTGATTCAGTCAAACATACTCTGTGCTCCCAGTCCCGTCTTAGGTAACTTCAGACTCATGTGACCTTTTTTGGTTTCTTGAAATAGGGCCTCAGTGTATGACTAAGCTGGTCTTGAACTGTATAGATCCACATTTTAGCTCAGTTCTAAATACTTTTGAAAACCAAAAGTAAAGCCCCCCCCCCCCCCATGTCATAGTTAAAAGCTTAGCATAGTAATTGGGTTGTCATGTACAATGTCACAAAGCTAATTTTTTAAAGATACATCTTCACTTGAAACTGACATGTTTTATAGTCACATAACTTTCTGGTTATATGTTTGAAATTTGTTCCTATTTCTTTTCGTCACATTAAAAGTTATTTGTGTTTTTTATACTTTGCTATATCAGGTTATTCTGGGGCACTATAATTGGCTTTCCTATGAAGATGTCTTCATTCGAGCCCTTGACTTTGGAAATGGGTTACAAATGTTGGGCCAGAAACCAAAGGCCACCATCGCCATCTTCTGTGAGACCAGGGCTGAGTGGATGATCGCTGCACAGGCGTGTTTTATGTATAACTTCCAGCGTACGTATGGATGGCACTTTTAAAATCTTTCTCTTTTTCTTGTTTTTTAAGTCTCTACATAGCCTTGGCTGTCCTAGGACTCACTATATATACTGACCTCAAATTCAGAGATGCACTTGCCTCTTCCTACTGAGCGCTGGGATTAGAGATGTTCACCACTACACTGGGATTGATATTTCTTAATAGGTTAGCATTTTGATACTGAGTTTTGCTTTTATGTACTTACTGGAAGAGCGAGTGTTAGGGCTTAGATATTGTTTGTTCACTTCCTTCCTTCCTTCCTGCCTTCCTTCCTCCCTCCTTTGTCTGTTTTGGACCCAGTTTGTCAGATGTTAAGGAGGCTTTCTGTATCTGGTAAAGCAGACTTGACATACCACTGCTCTGCTACCACCCCTCAGGGACCTTTATAAGCCTACTTCCATTTTGTTAGTCCACTTCTGAGTGGTGACCATGATGGGCTAACCTTGTAAACAGTCCTGGAGGTAGTGCCTAAGGTTATGGTAAATGAACTTGAAACAAAAATGATGGTTTCAGCAGATGTTTGTTAAAAATTCCTGGTTTTTTTTCCATTTCTTTCTTTCTTTCTTTTTTTTTTTTTTTAAGAGTTATGTTTTGCACACGTGCATGTGTACACCAGGTACATACATTGTTCACAGAGGCCAGAAGAGAGAATGGATCCTCTTGGAACTGAGGTTACAGATAGTTGTTAGCCACCATGTGGGTGCTGGGAATTGAACTTGGGTCTTGACCAGCAAGTGCTGTTAACCACGGTGCCATCTCTCTAGCTGCCTTCCTTTAACCGTTGTTGAGACAGGGTGTCACTGTTTATCCCTGGCTGGCCTGAAGACCACGGTGGCTTGAACTCTGCTTGGGATCAAAGATAGCACTGCCATACCTTCTACTTCTACTTTTTAAAAATAGGCACCGCCTTTCTGTTTTCAGGGGTTGAGTTTATATTTCTTTTGTGAATATTTAAAAAGGATTATTGTTTGTCATTTTACTTCTAATCCATGCTGCATATATTATATGACTTCAGTATTCCTAAAAATTTTTTTCTTTTTGATTTTTCTACTTTAGAATAAGCTGTACTGTTTATGAGTGCTATCTTCTTTTTTCTTAGTTGTTTTTTTTGAGCCAGGGTTTCAGAGTAGCTGGAACAACCTTGGTGTGGTGGAGGATGCTCTCCTTTTGCTCTTCATAGACCTCATCACTACTATCTTGTTGACATGATTCCTAAGATCTGACATTCAATGCCCTGTCTTACTGGCTTGTCCAGTGGTTCTCAACCTGTGGGTTGTGGCCCCTTCTAGGGGTAGAGCAACCCATTCACAGGGGTTGCCTAAGATCATTGGAAATCATAGATATTTATATTATGATTCATAAGAGTAGCAAAATTACAGTTATGAAGTGGCAACAAAAATAATTTATGGTTGGGGTTACCACAACATGGAAGTATATTAAAGGGTTGCAGCGTTAGGAAGGTTGAGAACCAATCGGCTTGTCCCTTTTTACATTTTAGTTCCAAAGCAGCCAACAAGGAAGATTTTGACATTCTAGAATAGATATAATTCCTTTACTTTATATTAGTCCTAGAATATAGTGAATGTGAAACATTAAGAATCTTCACTTAAAATATTAGGAATCTTGGGAATGTTAGAGGAAGATGAGTAAATAGGATACTGATCAGAACCTTCTGTAGGCAGCCACAGTAGTTTCTCCCAGGCTGTCCATGGGAAGGAACACTTCTTTATGATGCACATGTACTTCCAGAGAGGCTGCTGCATGGGAGCTCTTATGTCTGTGCCCTTATGTGTGACCTGTATTCTTTTCCTTGTAGTTGTTACACTGTATGCTACTCTTGGAGGTCCAGCTATTGTTCATGGACTGAATGAGACAGAGGTGACCAACATCATTACTAGCAAAGAACTCTTGCAAACAAAGCTGAAGGTGAGGACCGCAGGTCTCTTTAAGAGTCTGATGCTTTGACTTTTCCTGTGATTAATCATACTGACTCACAGTTATCTTTGAGATTTTGTTTTTTCCTTTAGAATATAAAAAGTGCAATACACACACACACACACACACACACACACACATGATAGACCATAGGTAAAAATGGTTAATTTGCCAATGTTGAAAGGATGACAACTTTTTATTGCATATTGTATATAATTTATAGTTTTGAATGTCTATAATTTTTGAATTAGTTTTTTTTATATGCATCTACATGTATATATGTGGTTATATGTGCCACAGCACACCTGTGAAAAGTCTGTACAACCTGTGGGAGTTAATTCTCCTTTCATCATGGGGTTCCTTGTATCATCAGGCTTGGTGACAAGTGAATGTACCTCCCAAGCATGCATGTCTATGCACCATGTAGGTAAAGTAAAATGCTTGCCTTTGTAATCACAAGGACCTGTGTTTGATTTCCAGAACTCTTACTTAAAAAGTCAGCCATGGTCATATCTGCTCATAATTCCAGTACCAGTGCTAGCAGAACACTTGGATCCCTGGGGCTTACTGTTGTCATGGTTCAGGCTAGAGGACCCTGTGAAGGAGGGTCTGGAGGGCATCTAAGGAACAACATCAAAAGTTGTCTTCTGTCCTCCTATTCATGCGCATAGACAGACAGACAGACAGACAGACAGACAGACAGACAGACAGACAGACAGACACATGCATCTGTGTGCATATGCACCCATATGTGTAATCTCTGCACTTGGGAGATGGAAGTAGAAAGATTAATAGTTCAAAGTCATCCTCAGCTATATAGTAAGTTTGAGGTCAACCTAAGTTGCAAGAGATCTTCTGAAAGATAGACAGGTGACACTCACAGAGGGAAGGAGGGAGAAAGGGAGGAAAGAAAGAGGGAAGGAGAGAGAGAAAGAGAGACAGAGACAAACATACAGGAGAAGAGAGAAAAGAGAGGAAGTAGGGAAAGAAAGAATGGGGGGTGGTAGGTATACTAAAATGGGAGAGATTTTATGAAATAATAGGAAAAGGGCAACTTCCCCTGGAAACATCACTATCAGGCATTGTTTTATTTTTCTTTTTTAGAAAGTTCCCAGGTGGACTTCGTTCCTTCCCTGATAGATTGTTTTGCATTCTCTTGAAAACATGAGGGACTTTGGGCTTCTCTATAAGTAGTTCAGGTATTCTGTGTTTATATGTCCATTTTGTGGAGCAGTAAGTTTATTGATGAGGATTTTATCAAGGAAGATTGCATATACAGTGGTATAGAATAGTGAGTCCTCCACACCCCCCCCCCCCATGCCTTTCCTCTAGCCTGGCTCCCTAGCCCCTACCACTTAACTTTTGGGGCAAGAAATCAGTTGGTGGCTCAGTGTGTAGAGAACTGTGCTCATGTGAGTTACTCAACTGTTGGCTAACAGATCATGATTGTTGTGTTTCTTCAGGATATAGTCTCTTTGGTCCCACGTCTGCGGCATATCATTACTGTTGATGGGAAGCCTCCAACCTGGTCTGAGTCCCCCAAAGGCGTCATTGTGCACACCATGGCTGCAGTGCAGGCTCTGGGAGTGAAGGCCAACGTGGGTACGTGGTGGTGATCATTCCAGATGTGCACTCTGCTCACCTTGTTCTCTAGAACTCATCAGAGGTTAGATCCCAAGACACAGGAGGTTTCTAGACTGTAACTGTGGAAATAGGTTCTTCTATAATTACTTTTACCTAGCCTTTAAAGAAAACGTAAGGAAAATACCAACACTTACTTATTCTTCTTAAAGTATGGACTGTGAATGTAACTCATTATGCAGAGTGTTTGCCCAGCATGCTCTAAGGCCTGGGTTTGATCCCCAGTGTCCCATACCTTTGGACATGATGTCATATGCCTGTCACCTCAGCATCAGCAGGTGGAGCCAGAAGGATCAGAAATTGATCATCATTGACTGGGGAGCTAGTGCAAGGCCAGACACTGGGCTACATGAGACCCTATCTGCAAAACAAGGTCAGCAATAACCAAAAGGCAGTAGTGGTTACTTGAGGTAAATTTAAAGTACTTACACATCATTCAATTTTTTTGTTCACCTTTTCTGAAAGATTTGAGTAGTTTAAAGTTAAACACTTTAAATAGACCCGTTAGAGTTAGTCTTTAGCTAGTTTCTAAGCCAGGAGTCCTCTTTTTCACTTATCTCTCCTTGTACTTGCCTATGCAGAGTTTTTAATCTTCCATATCACACACAGCATAGACACTTTCAAAGCAGTAACTGTCAAAGAAATGAGCATCAGAAAAGGTAGACTGCAGGTTTCTGGGATGTTGTAATGGTGTTTCCTCTGTAGTTGGAAATTGGGTGATTCTGATTAGGGACGGGATAATGCTGTCATTACGGGAATAACAGGGATGATAATGTTTTAGCATATTGAGTAGTAGGTATTGGTGGGCATTCAGAGAATGCTGACAGGTGCAGTCTCATTACAGGAAAAAAAAAAAAAAAAAAAAAAAAAAAAA
>NC_034594.1:57127742-57148263 GCF_900095145.1 Mus pahari
GGTAAGAGCACTGACTGCTCTTCCAAAGGTCCTGAGTTCAAATCCCAGCAACCACATGGTGGCTCACAACCATCTGTAATGAGATCTGACGCCCTCTTCTGGTGTGTTTGAAGACAGCTACAGTGTATTTACATATAATGAATAAATAAATCTTTAAAAAACAACAAAAAAAGAAAATAGACTTTAAAAAAAAAAAGAAAAGGAAGTATGTATTGTGTGGCTCATTGTTAAGAGGTCATCTGGCCTGCTGTGAGAGACGGGGACATACTTGAAGAACCTTTTCCATAAAAGCCACTGTGCATTAGCTTTGGGATGCGTATAGGCAGGCAGATGGTGTTGATACCATCTGTTTGTCTCTGGTGCCTTTCCTGTAGTGTGTTGGTTGTTGATTTTAGGCTAGTAGTCTTGTGACTACAGACAGGTAACACTGAACAACCCTGGGGCTCATCTCCTGAAGCAGGGACCTGTTAGTGAGCGTGCAGGTATAAAGGGTCAGGCCCTTTTATCTACAGGAGCTTTTTTGCTCCTCAGTTGTTTTTTTTTTTTTAATTCCATTTTCAACTTGCATAGCCACCCGGCAGCCAAGTTTGTAGAGCTCCAAAGTCATTTTTGCACCAGATGATGGCCTGCCTCTGTTGAAAAGGGCCTTTTATCTGATCCCAGGGTGTGAGCCGTAGTCGTCCTCAGTGCCTTCTGAGGCTGCCTGTGGTTCTGGGTGCAGCTCCACTGGTACTTAGGGTCACTCCAGTCCCACCATAGTGCTGGTGTTGATAGATGCCTTTAAAGCCTCTGTACTGACTTGTTTACCCACCTCTGTCTGTCTGTCTAACCAACCTACCAAATGGGACATGATCTGTGTAAACTGGTTCAGAGCTTACCATGCATCCTAGGCTGGCTTTGAACTTAAGATCTCATTTTAGCTTCCTAAGTGTGCATTTGCAGACATCTGCTACCATGTCCACTGCTGCTTACGTCTATGCGAACTACTGGCTTCCCAGGACTTTTGTGGCTACTTTGCTAAAATTACTCTACAGAGCCCCTTTGCCAGAGTGCTGCACCTACGCAGTGTTATCTGACCCTGTCTTTATTTCCTCTGTGGCTCTAATTATATTACAGACTAAACCCTGTCTGTCCCAGTATTGTTCACCCTCCTTATGTCTTGGCTGCTGTTTGAGTGTTAGAAGAAAATTGCCGATAGAGCTGAGTTTCTTCTTCTTTTTTCTTTTCTTCAATGTAGAAAAGAAAGCTCAGAGCAAACCACTGCCCTCAGATATTGCAGTAATCATGTACACAAGTGGGTCCACAGGAATTCCAAAGGGAGTCATGATCTCACACAGCAACATCATTGCTTCTATAACGGGGATGGCGAGAAGGATTCCAAGACTGGGGTATGTCATTGTAAAACTCAGAGTGACTGCATACTTGTAGCTGTTAAGAGTTCAAACATTTGTGCCATTTTAGTAGATGGCTAAAGTATTCCCCAGGTGTCTTAAAATTTTAGAGAACATTAATTTTAAAAGTCAACATTTTGAAATTTATTTGTGTATGTGTGTGTGTGTATATATATATATATATATATATATATATATATATATGTATTTATGTATGTATGAATGTGTGCATGTCTAGTTCCACGTGAGTCTGCGTCTGAGAGCCAGTACCCAAGAACTTGTAGAGGCTGGAGTATCAAATGCCCTTGAAGTTACAGGTCGCTGTGCATGCCTAGCAGGGTACTGAGAACCAAACTAGGGTAGTTTGTTTAACTGCTTTGTCAACTGCTGAGCCAGCTCTCAAATTAGTTACATTCATGTGACTTAAAATAATAGTTTAATTATTTAATATTTGAATGATGAAAAATTTAACTGACTTTATAGTTTTAAATCTCTTATATTTAGATTATTTCAGTCAGTATTGCTTCTTTATGTACATAGTCATTTTTATATGTAAATGTTGTCCTAGTAGACAGATGAGGTAAGCATTGTCAATGATTTGGTTTTGATGTACTCTAGTGGAATCAGGGGAGAATATAAGGGAGAAGGCCAAAAAAAAGAAGGTAGAGGAGTTGAGACAGTGCTTCAGAGATGAAGTCAGCATCAGATGACTGAGCTAGTCGTATACTGCTTCGCTGTTCCTGTTCCTCTTATGCAGAGACATTAGATGCTCATTTAGACACAGGCACTTAGCTATGGAACTGAGTTTGGGAGTAGAGCTGGGGTATTTGACTGCACTTTCCCTTCAGACTCTCCTCAGCTTCTCTTCATGTCTTAGTTGCAGGGCCATTTCTTGAAAAATACACAAATATAATGCACATTTTCCTGTATATTTAGGTATACCTTTTGGTTTATTACTAGCTCCAACTTCTAGAACAGGCATGTCCGCTCTGTGAGAGACACCAGATACCGACCAACTGACTCTGAAGGCTACCTCCTCTTTACTCGAGCCTCAGCACTTTGCTTCTGCCGCAGACCACATTCTGAAAGTGCCTGCCTCCTTGGTTTTGGGTTGGGCTGTAGTTGTTCTTTCTGTCTCTAATCTCTACCCTATCAGCAGGGACTCAGATGCTTAGCGTAGCTGTGCTCCATGTAAGCTTGCTGTAGTCACTTCTGGCAGAGAGCTCCCATAACCTTTTGTGGCATACATTTTTTTTTTTGCAACATACTTTTAGTAAGGGTTCATTCAACCTCTCCTCTAGCCCACCACACACGAGAGACAGTGGAAGAGAAAAGTTATTAGGATATGGGGGAAGTAGACCTGCTTAGCAATAGTTCTTTTGGGGCAAGCTCAATCTTCTGTTTTAGCAGTTTAGTCCTGCAGCAAATACCAAATAGGACTCAGCAGCTGCAGACCAGTCCTCTAGGCAGGCAGACAGCACACAAAAACTGGCAGCTTACAGTCCAGTCCTCTCAGCAGGCAAACACCAGGCACGAACCAGCAGCTGCAATTGAATTGTGGAGAAACCAGAAGGCTCACCAACCGGCCAGCCCGACGAGAGGCCACTGAAGTGGCAAGCTGCCACAGGAACCTCACAGGCAGTTCTCAGGCGAGTTTCTCTCCAAGGCAGCCTTACCACAATTGAGCTCAACAGTGCTATGTAAGGTGAACCAATAGGTGCGTGTCATTAGGAAGAAGAGTGAGGCAGAGCAAACCAAACCAGAGCTCATCTCCCACTGCCTGTGGGGTCAGATTTATATTCCTTCATCAAATGTCCTTTCACGTTTGCTCTATCCATACATCCTTTCACCTGTGTCTGCTTCAGTAAGACATCCTTTCACGTGTTTGCTATATCTGTACATCCTCTCACCTGTGTGCTCCGGCAAAGCATTCATCATTTGACATAACTAACTTTCCAAAGGTACTAGGCGCTTCCACTTTAACCTTTGCTTTTACCTGCCTTCCTTTCAGAGAGGAAGATGTGTATATTGGCTACTTGCCCCTGGCACATGTTCTAGAATTAAGCGCTGAGCTTGTGTGTCTTTCTCATGGATGCCGAATTGGCTACTCTTCACCACAGACATTAGCAGATCAGGTAAATCACGTATCTGCAACTCGAAATGCTAAATATATTTTTAACATGTTTTCTCTATCAGTTTACATTGTATCTTCAATTATTTTAAACTAAACATTTGACTTGTATGTCTAGAATATAAGTACACTGAAAGGGTAAATATATCATATGCCTTTGAGCTAAGAATGCCATTATGATTTTAAGCTAAAGATCTTTATGTAGATTTTTTTTTCTGTTCTTTAGTCTTCAAAAATAAAAAAAGGAAGCAAAGGAGACACATCCGTGCTGAAGCCAACACTGATGGCAGCTGTTCCGGTAAGGACTGCCCATTAAGGAAGCGCCGTCAGCCACAGGCCATGGGGTGGTGATAACACTTTCAAACAAATTGTGATCTTACCTAAGATTTTTAGTTCTGATAAAATATATCTTTAAAATGAATTCATATCTTGGCATTGAGGTCACTGAATGGGTGAGGTGCTTGCTGTGCAAGTCTGAGGACCGAGTTAATTCCTAGAACCCACGTAAAAGTGGTGGAAGGAGACACTCAAGTCCATGTAATTGTCCTCCAGCCCCCATGTATGTGCCACGGCACAGGCTTGCATGCATTGTCCTATATCACCTAGACAACAGAAGTATTAATCATATGGGTGTGATTTAAATGTGAAGGTTGCTCATAGAGTTAATGAACTCACTTATGCATCTAGGAAATCATGGATCGGATCTACAAAAATGTCATGAATAAGGTGAATGAAATGAGCGCTTTTCAACGAAACTTGTTTATTTTGGCATATAACTATAAGATGGAACAGATTTCAAAAGGGTGTAGTACTCCACTGTGTGACCGGTAAGTAAAGCCAGTTCTCTATGTCAATGACAGAGTTCACATCAACAGCTCAGGGAAGTGAGACAGTTATAAGTAGTACAATTACTTTAAGAGGGGTGTGGTGGCACAGGTCTATCATCTCTGCCCTTGAGAAGTAAGGGGAGAAGGACCCAGAGTTCAAAGCTGGAGGCTGGAAAGCTGGGTTAATGTTAGAGCAAAAGGATGGGTGGAGGAAGAACAATAGTCGACACCAGTGCCTTCTGTCTGTGCTCCTCTCCTCCCCCTTCCCCTCCCCTCCCCTTCCCCTTCCCCCTCCCCTCCCCCTCCCCCCTCTCACTCCTACCCCCACCCCCACACTAACTTAAGACAGAGTTCACACACACTATTTTTTTTTTTTTTTTTTGGTTTTTCGAGACAGGATTTCTCTGTGTAGCCCTGGCTGTCCTGGAACTCACTCTGTAGACCAGGCTGGCCTCGAACTCAGAAATCCACCTGCCTCTGCCCCCTGGGATTAAAGGAGTGCACCACCAATGCCCGGCTACACACACAATCTTAAGACAGAGTTTCCCTGGCTAGAACTCAGGTTCACATGCCTCTGCCTTCTGAGTGCTACGATTAAGAGTCTGGATAGCTTAGTTGGCAAAGTGTTAGATTGAAGGGGCACACACTGCCACATCAGCCTCAATACATCTTCTAAAATGGTTGCCATTGAGTCTTAATCCCTTTCAAAATGCTTAAACCTAGGCTGTGCTGATAAGCAAGCATTACCACTGAGCTGTGTTCCCAGCCTTACTACTTGCTTTTGAGTTACAAGCAATCTTTTTACTAGAGTTTTTAGAAACATCAAATAGACATTTGTTTTCTCTTTAAATTTCTCTTATAATTTACCATTACAATTTTAAAAACTATAACAAACACTTCAAAACTTTATATTAGACTTTAAAGAGATTGCTATATATAAATATGCATAAATTTCTAATGAATAAATAAAAGCTGAAAAATAGTCAGCTTTTTACAAATGATATGAAGATGTGGTATGTCATAAATACATTTTTATGATAATGAATTCTCTGGTCATAAACAGGGATATAAACTGTCATCCTCTGTAGAACCAGGGGTTCTGTGAGTCTCTGGTTTGACCAAAGTATTACAGCTCTCAGAAGGAAGTCTGCACAGGCAGGGTCCCAGGTCTTGCCCTCTACCATGGCAGCACCAATGTCAGTGGCAGAGGCGGCGGCAGTGGGCAAAGATGGGCAGCAGCAGTGGTAGGAACAGCAGGGGTGTGAGCCTGTCCTGCCAGCCAGGTCTAAGGTCCAGTGATGAATGCTTCGGAGAGAAAACTCTTCCTCAAAGTGTTAACAAGTCAGTAAAACAGCCACTCGCAGATGATTCTCTGTGAAATGACTTGTGCACTTTATTCTACATGGGAGGACTTTATAAACATTGAGGAGGAGGGTGGGATCCAGGGGTAGATGCTTCCCGTTGGCTCAGTTTAAGATGCTAGCGGTGTAGAGAAGGACTCCAGGTGTTTTCCCCACATGACTGATTTATATTATCCAGAGCAGGGAGCTGGGCCCACTCCCACCTTACTCAGTTCTGAGTTCACGGGGTTTGGACTCACTCAGCATTACCAGTTCTGTGTTGTGGCATGGTCCACTTGCCCACAATAAACAATTATATATGATGATTTAATATCACTTGAAAATTAGTTAGGAGTTAATGACATTTTCTTTGTTTGCTGGAACTACTCACATTTAAGACAGATGTAGTGGCCCAAGAGAATCCCAGTTGGCTGTATCACATTGATTATATTACTTAATCTCAAAGGCTGCATGTAACAGCACTGAGAGATTAAGTCCTATTCTGCTGGTTTAATTACTTTTCTATTGGTATAAAGAGGCACCACACTAAGGCTGCTTATAAAAGAAAGCATTGACTTGGGGACATGTGTGCAGTTTCAGAGGGTTTAGTCCATGGCCATCATGGTGGGGAGCACTGGCTGGCCTGCAAGGTGTCCGAGAGCTTATATCCTGATCCATAGGTAGCGGAGAGAATGGGGATGGTGCTGCTCCTCATGGCATCCCCCCATCTGAAGGACTGTACCTACTAATCCTTCCAGCACCCGGGAACCAGATATTAAAGTGTGTGAATTTGTGGGGCCTAGTCATTCAAACCACCACACTGCTTTAAACGGCTTGAATTTTCTGTTGCTACTTTCAGCTTTGTTTTCTGGAATGTCCGAAGGCTGCTGGGTGGAAACATCCGCCTTTTACTGTGTGGTGGTGCTCCACTTTCTGCAAGGACGCAGCGGTTCATGAATATCTGTTTCTGCTGTCCTGTTGGTCAGGGGTATGGACTCACAGAATCTACTGGGGCTGGAACAATTACAGAAGGTACGTGCCGTCAGACCCAGGCAGCCACCCACACATATGACCAGTATTCATGTGAGGACATGTGGTGGGCAGAGACTCTGGGGAGTTGGAGAAGGCTTGCCTGATTGCCCAGGGACCCTGAGGTACTAAAGTGAACTCCACACTACTTGGAACTTTCCCCCAGTGCCAGAAAAGACTAAGAGAAGGCCATGCCCATCTATCTACCTGAGTGTATCTTATTCCTTCTGGGGGTGAGGGGGTGGGAGAGGGGTTGACTCTTTCTCCTAACCCTTTAGCTTAAAATGTTTTAAAATGTTTTTAGTAAACCCCAAACTGTGCCTCATAAACATAACAAGTACTACTTGTACAGTCAGTTTCTGTAATAATCTAGGCTGTTAGAAAAGCTGTCCGGCCAAGCAGTGCACCTGTGCCAAGCAGACATGCAGCCATGGCTCAGTTTTGTTTCTAAGATTCTCTTGCAGATGGGGGGGGGGGCGCTATCTGAGGGTTGATTAGGTCATCTAGGAAAAGGAAGCAATTGGTTAACTACAGCCTTCAAATGTCTTTCTTTCTTTGCTTCTCAGTGTGGGACTACAATACCGGCAGAGTGGGAGCACCATTAGTTTGCTGTGAAATCAAATTAAAGAACTGGGAGGAAGGTAACAGCCTATTTTTAGATTGAAGTGGGAATTGTGTTCCAGTTTCTTTAGTTCCATAGCATTATTATATTACCTGTGTTTTTTCTAGAGCTGAACAGGTGTGCTTAGAAAAACATGCTTCTGCATGTTTCAGAAATGATTCTAATTAATCTAAGGATAAGATTATTTTTATGGGCTGGTGAGATGGCTCAGCGGTTAAGAGCACTCACTTCTCTTCCGGAGGTCCTGAGTTCAAATCCCAGCAACCACATGGTGGTTCGCAACCAGCCATAATGAGATCTGAAGACAGCTACAGTGTACTTACATGTAGTAAATAAATAAATTAATTAAAAAAAAAAAGATTATTTTTATTTTGTGTGTGTGTGTGTGTGTTCCTGTAGTAGAGGCCATACAGAGATTTCAGTCATTCCTCAGGAGCCCTGTCTACCTTGGTTTCTTAGTCCTGGACTTGGGGGTTAAGGTAGGGTGGCTGGACAGCGAGCCTCAGGAGTCTCACTGTCGCTGTCCCCGACTGTGGAGATGACAAGCTTATGCACCAGGCATGGCTTTTGTATATGATTTTTGCCAATTAAACTCATGTCTCTTACTTCCACAGCAGCTCTTTACTGACTGAGCAGTCTCTCCAGTCTCTTGCTTATCATTTCCTTACAAAAATTCAAGTAAAAATGATAGCAAAAACTTGTGTTATTAAGTTAGGAGGGACGGGATGATAGCTCATTGGGTAAAGCACTTGTCTGTGATTCTCAAGACCTGAGTTCAATCCTTAGAACCCACATGATTGTCAAATAGAATTGACTTTTACACATATGCTGTAGTTCACATGCACATGAATACACACACACACACACACACACACACACACACACACACAGAGGTAGGGGGAGGAGGGAGAATAAATGTGATAAAAGAGTAGTGATAATTTATTTTTCAGAAGAAAAAAAAAATCACATATGCTCCATGTGTATTTTTATATTTTTTTCCTTTTCCTTGAGGACTTTAAGCATATTTTGGAAGGAAGTAATTTTTACAATAATTCTATTAAAAAGTTTATTGTTTATTTTGAAATAAAAAGTATTATAAAATGTTTGTGTCATTTTAAGGCATATAGGTTATCTGAATTATTGGGACATAACTTTCTAAAGGTTCTAAGGCTTTGATAAAATTTCTCAACTGTTTTTAGCAGAAGATAAAAATATATTCAATAATTTTAAGCCTAGAGTTAATCTGAAATTATCCGAAAGAACAAATTTCTAACTATATAGTAATGTGATTTTATGAAGGGGTCTGTTGTATTATTTAGTATGTGACAGTACTTTTATCATTTTGCTAGCATTATATATAGACCGAGTAGAAACTGTATAATTATTTTACATAATAGGTGGAGGATGCTGGGTTTTAGACTGGAATAGTAGCATAAAAGCATGGATGTTCATTATTTAACAACTGAGAATTTGTCTCTAGCTTATTGATAATGTTTAGCCACACGGTCTAGTTTGTTTCCCTTGGAGTCTCTTAATTGGTTAAAATAAGATGTATACTTAGAAATTAATAGTTTTGAATATTTGTATAATACCTATAGGTGTTATTTTGTGTTTATTAGGTGGCTATTTTAATACTGACAAACCACATCCCAGAGGTGAAATTCTTATTGGTGGCCAAAATGTGACAATGGGGTACTACAAAAATGAAGCAAAAACAAAGACAGATTTCTTTGAAGATGAAAATGGACAGCGGTGGCTGTGCACTGGAGATATTGGAGAGTTTGACCCTGACGGCTGTCTGAAGATCATTGGTGAGCATTGCATCCTTTTAAAAAGATTATGTGTATGACTGTTTTGCCTACATGTATGTATGTGTACTGCATGTATGCATGATGTCCATGGAGGTGAGAGAAGAGGGCGCCAAGTCCTCTGGAGCTGGAGTTACAGATGGTTGTGAGCCACCATATGGGTGCTGGGAACTGAACCCAGGTCCTCTGCCAGAGTACTACATGGTCTTAAATGTTGAGTCATCTTTTCAGCCTCTAAATTCTTTCTTGAAAGTGTTTTCCCAGATGACTTTACAAAGTGGTGCCTGTGTTTACAGAGACTGTATAACTAGTGAAAGAGCTTATCTCTGTAATATTGAGGAGGGCTTTTATATCATTCCTGAAATATAACATTTTAAGGAGAGACTAAAGTGTTCTTAAAGCTTGGCATGTTATGAATACGGTTGCAAAAGCTGTTCAGCCACAGATTTGTGATCATTGGTCATTCTCTACTGTTAGTATGGGGAATGCTTGTTTTTGTTAGCTGCCTGGCATCTGTAGGTTATTGTGCAGTGCTTTCTGATCCGAACTTAGTCCTGGCTTTACCCAGGAAAACCAAGGAAAGCCTGGCAAGTCAAGTACTGTGACCTACTAGGCAAAACACCTTTCATGCTTCTGCTGAAGTCTGTCCACCTTCACTAGTGCCAGATGTATCCTGGAGTTATGCAGGGCTTCCTGGGGAGACACAAGCAAACGTCTACTTACCCCAGATAGGGAACAGATGACAAACTAAATGCTGGTGTCACCAACGTCCAACTTGGTGAACTAGTGAGTGTGGTTGGAGTTCCTTATGGAGTGCAGGTGAGGGGTTACTTATCGGAGCAGGAATGAATAGAGACAGATGGAACAGCAAAAGCCCACCCCAGCATGGGTGAGAGCCCACAGAAGCTGGCGTCCTGGAGCTTCCTGCTTGACCTTGCTGGCAGCTTGACAAGGTGAAGCCGTCAGCCCAGTTGGTCTGAGCCTCCTCTGGGCAACTTAGCTTATCTGCCAGTGTCTCTTAGAAGTCTTTACTGCTTGTGCAAGCTTGAGGAGAGAGGAGTCAAGTGCATCTGGTGAGTTTCAGGGACTTCTAGTGTACTGGTTCTCAACCTTCCTAATGCTGCAACCCTTTAATACAGTTCCTCAGGTTGTGGTGACCTGCAACCATAAAATTATCTTTGTTGCTTCTTCATAACTATCATTCTGCTACTATTATGAATCATAATGCAAATATCTATGCTTTCTGATGGTCTTGGGTGACCCCTCCACCCAGGGTAATTTGACCTCCTAAAGGGATCCTGTCTCACAGGTTGAGAACTGCTGTTCTAGGGCTTTTGAGTCATTTCCGAAGTGAGGGTCCTGTATTTATGACATCGGAATCTTAAGGCCCTTCCCTGCAGGTTAGTAAGTTTCACTGAGAGTTCTTTCCTGTAGGAATTGTTGACAACGCCTGGTCTTGATACTCTAAAGGCCGAAAGGAGATGAGAGGCTTCCTCTGCTCCACATCCTGTCTCACTAATAGAGGCAGCCGGGCTGCCAAAGCTTCTCCTGCCTCTCTCCACATTTGTAGGTCAGACCTATGCCTTCTGCCACCCTATCATAAGGATTTCCTTTCTGCTGCTGCACACCTCTCCAAACCTTTGCACGTCCATCGTGTAACAAGGAAACCTCACAGTTCTAAGAAACCTTTAATGGCTGCTAGAGGTTGTGTTCAGGGGCCCTCTATCACCCAGCTGCCATTCACTTCCGCTTCTTGAATTGTTTCCTTCCTCTTTATGCTTCAGTGTTTGGGTTGACACAGCTCTTGTCAGTAAAACTCACTTTAGGCCCCACTTGCAAGGATTCCTTCCCAGTCCACAAGGTGGCTGTGTTGTGTGGATGTTGTGCTTTTGTTACTTTTCTCTCCAGCTGGTGTGCCTTTGTCCATCGCAGTGCAAAGCTGCTTTCTGTCTGTATTAGTGAGTGCCAGGAGTGTATCAGTTCAGCAGAATATATTCAAGTCATAAGGATGATGTCCCTTAAGTAAAATTTTTTCCACAAGAGAATTTATTTAATTATAAAAGATTAGGTTCTGACTTTATTGTGTAATCTCAACTTTAGGGCAACCATCAATGCTTAGTTGAGAAAAGTTTTAAATAACTTGGTGAGAGTATTTCTATGTGCTTAAGGTGTTAATGACTATACGCAATATTTCTGCTTTTGTCCTTTGCAGATCGTAAAAAGGACCTTGTGAAACTACAGGCAGGAGAGTATGTTTCTCTTGGGAAAGTAGAGGCAGCTTTGAAGAACCTCCCACTGATAGATAACATTTGTGCGTATGCAAACAGGTAAGCTCCTAGAGTCTGTGCTGCAGTATAGCAGTTGGTGGGCGTGCCGTGAGCAGTCGCAGCCCGTGTGGGGCCACCACGGCCTCTGCACAGCTAGCGAGCCGGCACTTCCTGAGATGCTCTCCTCTGTAAGTGTCCTGGGTGACAGCTTTGAGGAAACTAAGTTCTGCTGCTGCCTCAATACCTCTGCCCAGGGAGGCTTTGCAGACCCAGACAGATGCAAGGGGAATAAGGAGTATCTTCCTATAGTCTTCTCTTCTGCCCTTCTGCCCTGCAGCTTGGGCATGCTTCCTGCTGGCCCCGGCTTACCACAGCCTCACAGCCCAGGATAGATAACATAGGCATCAGGGAATGGAAGTGTAAATTTAGAAGCCTAGAGGTGTATTGGGAACTGATGGAATCTAAGATTAGACCTGACTGCATTTCTGTAATAGTAAGTGAAGTAACTTAATCGTATGACCAGTAATCATAGTCACATGTCTGTGCATAAGCCTAGTAACCCATCAGTAACAGCTGACACAGTCACAGGTGTCATAGGAAAATCAACTTAGAAGTGGACTTTGGGCTGCATTCCAGGAGGTAGAGCTTCCGGTGGAATAGTTGTCTTCTGAAATAATTAGAACTAGAAATGTTTCAGAGACTGGATTTTGTTGTTTTGTGAGAAGGTCTCGCTATATGGCCCTGGCCGTTCTGGAACTCACTCTGGACTGGGCCACTCTTGAACTACCTGCCTCTGCCTCCCAAGTGCCGCTGGAATTAAAGGCATGCAACTACTATATCCTTTCCAAGATGGTGGGATTTTTAAAATAAGTGCTTAGACTTGACCAGCTAGCACCCTGTACATGGATGCATCAGTGATTCTGCGCTTTAAAAAGCCATTCGGTTTCTTCAGCATTGCTCCAGAGATGGGTTTTATTTATTTAAGAATAACTCCAAGTGTCCTTTTCTTGTCATGATGCTGTCATTTCCTCAGGGTCAGGCTGGCCCTGAATTCACAGCAATCCTCCTGCGTTAGCCTGTCTATTGGGGGTCACAGGCTCTCTGCCCAGCAATTATGCTGTTCTGCATTTCTCAAAATAGTGTCTGTCTTTGTGCATACTAAGTTCCTTTGATGATACAAATTCTTCCTTTAACAGAGGAAAATGAGCATTGTTACAGGCTACCCTTGAACTCAAGTCATCCACTTGCCTCTCTGCCTTCTGAGTGCCGGGTTTCAACATAACTCATCACATGATTTAAACTTGCTGCTACATTTCTGTAGAAAGATAGTTTATAGGTTTTACTTTTCTTACTTTGATTCCATGAATTTACTAATCATTTCAAAGATGAATAAAAAAAATGAAAAATTTCTTTAAAAGTGTCTATTTCTACTTATAGTACTTAGACACTTAGAATTTCTCAGGTTGCAGCTTGCTTGCAGTGAACTCTGCCAGGCTCTCAAATGTACTGTGACTAAGTGGTCAGAGGCGTTGTGTGAGATAAATATGACTTATGGATGTTTGTGGGTTTTCCAGTAATAAAGAGTTGGCTATAGAGTGCTAAGGTGATTGATTAGTAAGCACAGCATGTGTTAACTTTGGTCCTTGACTAAGTTATCCTTTGTGTGTTTCAGCTACCATTCTTACGTAATTGGGTTTGTTGTGCCAAATCAAAAGGAACTTACGGAGCTAGCTAGAACAAAAGGATTTAAAGGAACTTGGGAAGAGCTGTGTAACAGCAGCGAGATGGAAAACGAGGTCCTTAAAGTGCTTTCTGAAGCTGCTATTTCAGGTGAGTATGCTGGCAAGCCAGTCCTTAGAACTGAGATGGGAAAAATGTATGCATCTATGAAACAGTTAACTTATAGGGGCTGGAGTGCATCCATTCCTGCCTGTAAACTTTCCACCATCAAGCCTTTCTGTAGAACATGCAGTATCTACTAAACTTATTTTAAAATAAATTTTTTTTTAAATTTGAGGTGTTCTTTTAAAATGTATACATGGCACTATTATAATAGTTCTATAGTATGGAATTTACCAGTGTCTTAGTTACCCTTCCCGTATCCTGATAAAAGCAGTTGAGCTTAAGGGAGAGAGGGTTTCTTTTGGCTCACAGTTCAGGCTACAGTCCTTGATGGTGGGAAGCTCAGGGAGGCAGAAAGATGGAGGAAGCTGGTCACATTTATCCATTTTCCTGCAAATATCTCATTCTCCTTGAAGTAAAATTCCCCTCCCTCTCAGATCCCAGTCCCTGGAAGGCATGCTGTAGTGTGGTGTGTGTCCTGGCCCAGTGACATGCTCTCTCACCTGTCTTGCTAGTGCTATGTGCTATCCTTTTGTAGCTTGAGCATGGGTTGGATACCCATGTAAATGAATTGTTTTAATGACAGAACTGCTTTCTGTATATTTTATACCTATATCATTTAATTTATTCTCCTATGGATAAATAATTTGTTCAATGTTTTTTGCTATTATAGTTCTCATATTTCAAAAACATGTTTTTGTCAAGAGTGGTACTCATGATGGTGGGGTTGGGTATTTGGTGGGCGTGCCTCAAAGAGCACCCGTTTGCTGAGAACTTTGACTTCATCTCTCGTAGATGTAGGTTTTTAGTGTTGTGTTTTCTTCATTTCAGCAAGTCTGGAAAAGTTTGAAATTCCACTAAAAATACGTTTGAGCCCTGACCCATGGACTCCCGAAACTGGTCTGGTAACAGATGCCTTCAAGCTGAAGCGTAAAGAGCTTAAGACACACTACCAGGCAGACATTGAGCGGATGTACGGAAGAAAATAATGAGTTTTGGCATCGGTTTGCTACAGTGAGCTCAGATCAAATAGGAAAATACTTGAAATGTATGTCTCAGGCTGAGGCAAACTCCATTCCTCATATTAAATCCCGGCTGTTACTTCTCACCACGTCACCATTTTTAACTGACAGGATTAGTAAAGTATTAAGACAGCAAACTCGTGTCTGTCTGTTTCTTCCCCTCCTCCAGTTTGCTTTGGCATCTGTGACTCTGTTTGTCAATAGGAGACTTTTTCAGAATCATACTGGGGAAGCAGTGATTTTAAAACCTCAAGTTTTTAAACATGATTTATATGTTCTGTACAATTGTTCAGTTTGTAACTTTTTAAAGTTTGGATGTATAGAAGGATAAATAGGAAATATAAAAATTGGTTATTTGGGGGGCTTTTTTACTTATTGTATTTAAAAATAAAAGGGTATCAATGTGAAATTATGTAAATTTTAAATGCTTATGAATCAAGTCATTGTTGAACAAAAGATTTGTTGCTGTGTAATTATTGTCTTGTATGCATTTGAGAGAAATAAATATACTTAGACTTATGTTTTAAGAAATGGAAACCGTGCGAATATATGCCTGACAGTGTTGGTTTTATATACCTTTTCTATTGGGGAAAACAGCTTGCTTGTCACTGCATGAATTGAAAGAGCAAGTAGGGGTACACAACAGTTTACTCACAGAGCAGCTCACCACAGAGCAGAGCAGCGGTGGCCGTTGGGGTGGTGGAGCAGTTGGGGTGGTGGTGGGTGAGAGGAACCAGGGCTTTGGAGTTTCGCTCACATCACAAATATCTTGTTTAGAGACATCCTAGGACAGTGTTCTGTGTTCTTGTATGTTGTATTTTGGACAGTTTTGTCCTTGTTGGAATTTAACTCTTACCTTTGGAGAAACTTTGTAAAGGAGGGGAAGTGTGGGAAGAAAGGAAATGGGGCTTCTCTGTGCTAATACTAGGAGCTGAAAATTCACCATGATTGGTGGAGAGCATTTGTGTCTGCCTGATGGCTTGCCTTCAGAATGATTGTGTTAAAATATTTTTATAAAAATGATTTAAGTTATGTGTGTATGTGTGCATGCAGTGACTAAAGATGCCAGAAGGGGGCGTCTGATCCTCTGAAATGAATTAATAGCTGTGGTGAACCAAATTCTACTCTCTGTAAGACTGGAGCATGCTCTTAAATGCTGTACTGTCGTTCCAGCAATCTTTAAAAGGATTTTTTTTTTCTATTTTAAAAGATAGAATGTAAGTAAGCTTCAATGCTTTTGGAAAGATACTAACAATTGTGACTTGAAATGTCAGATTAAAAGGTAGTGTCTCACCAGGACAGAGTAATGGCTGATTGAACAGCAAATAAAGCTGGTTAGTCTGTATCAGATCCTCTACATAGTCTTGTATAATTTAAGTTTAGAATTACATTTAGGTATTAGAGGGCGGGTCTTTTTTTAAAGATTTAATTTATTTCAGATATATAAGTACACTGTTGCTGTCTTCAGAAACACCAGAAGGAGATATTGGATCCAATTACAGATGGTTATGAGCTACCATGTGGTTGCTGGGAATTGAACTCCGGACCTCTGGAAGAGCAGCCAATGCTATTAACCACTCCAGCTCCATAAGTCATGAGGGCAAGTCTTAAAATGCCAGAAAAGAACATAATAATGACCCTTTCAAATAAACCATTTTCTAGCTCAATCAAGGTGACCTGAAAAATTCTTCAATATTTTTCTGTTTCAAGGAGAAAAAAATAACCTTTCCATTTTAAAGAGACATGAGGCCTTGTAGTGATTTGAATCTGCTTGGTCCAGGGAGTGGTACTATTAGGAGGTGTGGCCTTGTTGGAGGAGCTGTGTCACTGTGGGGTTGGGCTGAGACCCTTTTACTAGCTGCCTGGAAGACAGTCTGCTCCTGGCTGTTTTCTGGATGAAGATGGAGAACTCTTAACTCCTCTATTGGCATGCTTGATTGGATGCTGCCATGCTCCCGCCTTGATGGTGATGGAGACTGAACCTCTGAACCTGTAAGCCAGCCCCAACTAAATGTCCCAATATTAGAGTTGCCTTGGTCATGGTGTCTTTTCCCAGCAATGAAACCCTAAGACAGACTTTATCCTCCAAACCCAGATTAACCATATAAAAACCCATGTATTATTAACTTCTGCTTACTTAAAAAGAACAAAAACTAAAGAATTTCAAAGTAAGCTCTTAATAAGTACAAGTGTAGAGTGTGGATCCTAAAAGGATGGCTCTTTAAAACTAATTTTTTTCTAGAAACAAGCCAGTGGGGGAATAATGAAACATCAGTAAGGAGTTATGTCTAGCACATGTCCATGGTGGCCACCTCATGCTCACACTAGCTTGCCTGAAGGTTTGTACGTGTGCACACATATGCATGTGTGTTGGTGAAAATTCACTGTAGCAGGATTTGCTCTAAATGGCACCTATTTTCTGAAACCAAGCTTGTGAGCTTCCACTGATGTCTACAGTGTTTCATAAAGTTTGTAATTTTTCAGCATTGCTCAAAAATAGGTGAATCTGGAATATCAACTGCTGATAAAATATTCACTGTTTTACGGTTTTAAAACAAATAGTCCATGTCATACAAAACTTTAAGACATTTCGGGGAAAAAAAATCTAATGTGTGAGTTCCTATTGTAGGAAGATCGTGCCTGTTGGCAGTGCCCTAAAGAGGAAGCACTGTTAACAGGGTGCACACAGGATCACTCTGCAAGGCAATGATGCACCCTGATTGGCTGGTTGCTTGCTTGCTGTGAGATTGTTGCCAGCCTGTTCTTGGTTATTGTCATTGTCTTCTGCTTGAGAAAGTATGCGTCCTAAACAAGTTCTTTGTACTGACATGAAGGTTGAAGAATAAAGATGTATAAGAGTTTTGTAAACAAAAATGATGTTTTGCCTAAAAGAGGAACTTATAAAAGTCAAATTTTGACATTTGTGAAATACTTTTGAAAAGGAGTTTGAAGAATTCTCATGGTCTCAGGATTGTGTACTTAATTGTTTTCTAGGACTTGAGCTCTAATGTCTCCCTACTTTAACTTTAGTTTCTCTTTCACTCCTCTTGGTTTTAGCTGCACAGAGCTAGGTTACAGTACAATAAAGATTGTAAATTTACCAGTTAACTTTGTTGGGTAAGAATAGTGTCTATTTTTTCCCAACTTTTAATCCACATGCTCATGGTAGGAAGAGTGTAGCAAGCTAAAATATCTCAGAAGCTAACTCCACCTTTTCAGTTTTTGTTTATTTCTGGTAAAACTGGATATATGTAACTTGATAGTAGTTTATGCTTGTATGTTTTTTTTAAAATGTCTTATGTGTATAGGTGCTTTTATGAGTGTGTGTGTGTATGCATACCATACACAAAGAGTACAGTGCTCACAGAGGCCAGAAGAAGATGCTGGATATCCTGGAACTGGAGTTAATAGACAGTTGTGAGCCACTATAGAGGTGTTGGGAATTGAACCCAACTCCTCTGGAAGAGCAGTTAGTGCTCTTAACAGTGGAGCCATCTCAGCAGACCCAACCTAACATGTTCTATAAAAGCATTTTTTATGTTATCCTGTAGTAACCCCAATAAGGTATTTTTCATGTGGTATGTGCAAGCTTCATTGTTATTTGTATCAACAAAACACTGGCATCTCATTTCTCAATAATTGCTCAGAATATTATTTTAAAACATGGTTGCTACCACATCAAATTAGCATAAGGTAGTATTGTCGTGCAAAGATTCTGTTAGCTTTCCTGTGCTTTGACAAAACACTTCTGGAAGAATGCCCAGGTGGGGAAAGTTTAATTTGGCTCAAGGTTTCACATGTTTCAGTTCATGATTAGTTGGCTTTGTTAGGCCTGGCCTTGTGGTAGGGCAACATGAAATTACCCTGTGGTGTTCAGGAAGTAAATGTCTTAGTTTGGGACACCTTACCAAGGCAACTCTTATAAAGGAAAACATTTAATTGGGGCTGGCTTACTGGTCCATTATCATCATGGCAGGAAGCATGGTAGTGCCCAGGAAGGAATGGCGCTGGAGGAGCTGAGAGTTCTACATCTTGTTCCAAAGGCAAACAGAAGACTGACTTCCAGGCAGCTAGGAGAGTCTCATTGCCCATGCCCACAGTGACACACTTTCCCCAACAAGACCACATCTAATAGTGTCACTCCTTGGACCAAGCATATTCAAACCACCAAAGGAAGGAAAACATGGGAAAGTGTTCCCCACACTTTGAGATAAATGTCTTCACCAGCCAAATATGCTTCTACAAAGCCTCAGCTCCTTAGAATTCTATCACCTCCCTGTAGTGCCACCAGCTGGGATCTAACCCTTCAAAACGTATGAGCGATACCTAAGATCCAAACCGCGAATAGATGAAGACGCACTATATTACACACACACACACACACACACACACACACTTCACCCAGATGCATCCCTTCCTTGCTATTTTTTCATAAATGTAAGTTAAAGACCTGTATATTCAGAATTGGCTTAGTAAACCCAGTGCCTCAACATGATGTGGCCTCCAGAGAAGGTGTATGGAGCTGGCGAGTGAGCTACCATATAGTTCATAAGTGTCTTCAGTGTTGTGTGAGCTTCTTACCTGCCTTTCTCCATCTAGTGTTCTTATGTGGTGACACTGTGGGAATGACACTTCTCCCACTGGTGGTTCCTTTTCATATCAGTCCTCATTCCCTTGTGAAGAGAGGAAGAGTTTTTCTCCCATGTGGGTTTTGTTATTAAATAAAAACATGATCCTAGCTTGAAGACTTCATCAAGTATGCCCCTCATAGAAGCTTTCTTTTTAGTATGGTTCTGTGGGAGTTGCAAATGTATACGAATAGATTTTCTTTCTGGTGAGTCTCCTCAGATGGGACAGGGGGACAGTCCACAGCTACAGCTTTTCCCCAGGCCTGCACAGTTTCTTCTTGCTGGGAATTCTTTTATACTCAGCCAAGGGCAAGCTAAAGGGAGGATCTCTACACACTGGCCATTCTCTAGTTTGGATTCTTGTCATTTACCGAGGATGTGATGAAGGTTTCTCTACTTTTTTCACATTTGCAGGTTTTAGGGTTTTCTTGCTTTCCTTATATTAATCCTTGTTAAATAAGTGAAGGATAGATGAAGAAAACAATACAATGATAGGAAGAAACATGGCAGCTTCAAAGGGTGATGGGCCAAATTCACCCTGTGTTATACATTCTTGGGTGAAACATTGTTTTAAGATGATCAATCTGACTACATACCAAACTGAGTAAAATCTGACCCAAGTATCAGGAAGGCGAAGGTGACGGGAACAACATGTAGACAGAAAGGCTTTGGACCCCATTTTAATCATCCATCAGACATTTGTTGACTCTAATGAACTTTTAGCAAAAGTAGTGTGCAAGTTTCTGTGAGGTAAGCTAGGCAGTGGCTGTCATAACTCACATCTAAGATGTTATCTCCAGGAAACTAGTGAGAAGCTGATCACATTGCTCAGCCCAGTGATTTCCAAATGTATTGATTCTTAAGTCACTGTGCTAATATGGTTTTGCTCTAGTGCGTTGTCATCTAAGTTGATTCTAGGATGAGGTATTTCCTGGATAGGCATCCCCACTTGCTTTGCTGGTCTAGTCTTGAGGATCCTAGATGTAACCATTGAGGGTGTGTGTATGTGTTTGTGGAATCAGACTCAAGGGCATCTATCACCTCTAGTTTGTTTGTTTGTTTGTTTTGAGACAGGGTTTCTCTGTATAGCCCTGGCTATATTGGAACTCACTTTGTAGACCAGGCTGGCTTCGAGCTCAGAAATCTGCCTGCCTCTGCCTCCCAAGTGCTGGGATTAAAGGCATGCGCCACCATGCCCTGCCCTCCTCTAGTTCTTTTTTTTTCTTTCTTTTTGGTTTTTTGAGACAGGGTTTCTCTGTATAGCCCTGGCTGTCCTGAAACTCACTTTGTAGACCAGGCTGGCTTCGAGCTCAGAAATCCGCCTGCCTCTGCCTCCCTAAAGGCGTGTGCCACCACGCCCAGCTTCCTCCTCTAGTTCTTAACCTCATTCTTTCAACCTCTGAAAGTGTGGCTTATGGCCCCATCACTCTATGGAGGTAGGAACACTATGTCAATGGATCCAAGTTTTGAAGTTAGCTTCTGTCTCCATTAAGACACCACTTTTCTATGTGATATATATATATCACACACACACATGCTCACTCTCTCACACACACACACACTCACTCACTCTCTCTCTCTCTCTCTCTCTCTCTCTCTCTCTCTCTCTCTCTC
>NC_034594.1:57148573-57171153 GCF_900095145.1 Mus pahari
GAGCCAGCCAGGCACTAAGAAGAACTGGGTGTGACACCATGGTTTTCCTCAAATAGTCCCTCCTTCCACACCTCTTTGGTCCAGTCTGACCCTTGGAGAGGGGCCTCCTCACTGGCCCTTCTGTGTTCCTTTTGTTTTAATTTTTTTTTTTTTAAATATTGCTCAAACTTTTCCCACACTATCACCGGAGTGATCTTTTCAAAACATAAATTGAATTATGTCTTATAAAAACCAATTTCACTGAGATATAATTCACCCACTTAAAGCTTAAAGTTCATGCCTAACATTAACAGATTTGAGCAAATAGTATGCTATCTAATTTTAACTTTCCCCTGCACTCATTAGCACTCATTTCCTGTTCCCTTTCTCCATTCCTAGGAGGGTCAGATTTACTTTCTGTTTCTATGGATTTTCCTATTCTGGGCATTTTATGTAAATATATAATATGCAGTTATTTGTAATTGGCGTTTTTTAAGAAAAGATTTTCCACACATTTGTATTTGTTTATGTGCACACATATCCACACATGGAGGTTACAAGGTAACTTCCGGGCTCCTCCTTCCATGTGGGGGTTGATTAAGGAAGTGACTTTATTATTCACTCAGCTAGCTTGCCTGCCCATCCAGTATTCTTTTTTTGTAAACAAGGAAAAATATTCTGTTTAGAAAATACAACTTTATTTTCAAACCTTTTCAGTTTTGTTTTTTACCTTTTGGTTAGCATACAAAGAAATAAGTTTCGTCTTCACATTTTAATATATATATATTATATTACATTTAAATATTTTATTGGCATATATCAATTACACATAATAATGGGTGTCATTATGGCATTTCATGCATGTGCATAATGTATTTCAGTTATATTTTCCCCCATTGTTCTCTCAGCTCATTATCATTCCCACTAAGCCCCTTATTTCCAATATGTGTTGTTCTTATGCATGGCCAAACTACCTCTTAGACTATTTCTCTCTTTCTAGTTGGTTCTTTCCAAATAAGCTCCTCTCTACTTTAACGATACATATATTCCATTACTCTCCCTGTTCCCCTCTCCCTTTAGGCCTCTTCCTACCCATCATTGTCCCTTTCCTTCTTATATGTCATACATACACGCACACATGCGTGCACACACATTGTTGGTGGAAGTCTATAGGAGAATATGCGGGTGTGACCTTACAGCCCACCTACCTGGCACACTGTGCTTATAAATGAGAATCATGTTCTTGAGTTATCCCAGAAGTTAGACCGCTGGATTTTGAAGTAGTATAAGTAGTGACCTGGTGCTGGCCTGCTGAAGTCTGCACCCTCCATGTCTTATGTGCTTCTTCTACATACCCTGGTGGTATGAGTACTCACTGTGCAGTCTGAGGTAATGTGATAACCAATCACAGCCAACAGGCTTTCACTTTATAAGCAGTAGTTTACATGCAACAAAGCAGAGGACATTCCCTGAAACCATCTCCAGAGTGGTTCATCTCCGCACCCTATGGACCCACGGGTATTGCTGTCTTATTGGGGAACACCCTGTATTGTTGGCAGATGTCTAGGCTGGCTCCATGTCTTGGCTGTTGCTGCATATCTTGGCTTCAGTGAACATGGATGTGGGGGCCTCCTTTCTGAAAGATGACTTAGAATCCTTCAGGTATACATTCTTGGGTATATACCTGGAAAATACAGCACTTCTATTTTTAGTTTTTGATAAATACATGCTGATTTTCATAGTGGATGATCCAGCGTATGCTTTTGACAACTGTATACAAGGGTCCCTCTTCCCCCAACATCCTCACCAGTGGGCTTTTTTTGTTGTTGTTTGGTTGGTTGGTTTTGGTTTTGGTTTATTTGCCATTGGCATTCTTAATGCTAGCCATTCTGACCAGAGTGTGATCTTATTGGGATTTCAAAGTTCACCAGTTCTGTGGCATATGTGTCTCATTTTCTTATTGTCTAGGTGATATCTCTCTGTATGGATATATTGTATTTTGCTTACCTGTCAATCACTTGGTAAGCATTTGAGCTATTTCCACTCTGGGTTATTCTGAGTCATGTCGATACAAGCATTAATGTCCATGTTTCTGTGTGACGTATGTTTTCATCTCTCTGCAAGAATGACCATCACCCCTACTACCACCCCAAAGGCTAATATGCTCTAGGCTTGGTCCATAGTGTGGTGTACAGAGGTTGTGTTTTCAAGAAGTGACTGGATCATGAGGGTGGTGACCTAATCAATGGATTAATTAATAATGGATGGTTTTATAATTGATCGACTACTGGTTATGGTGGAAAGGGTGGAGGGTGGAGCCTGAATGGAGGAGTGAATCATTGGCATGGCCTTTCTAAAGGGTAAATCCTTTTCTTCTTGAGAGGGTTTTTTTTTTTTTTTACTGTGTAGCTTTGACTATACTTGCTGTGTAGACCAGACTAGCATTGAATTAGTAAATGATACACTTGCCTTTGCCTCCTGAGTGCTGGGATTAAAGGGGTACCCCTCCCATATCCAACCTATTTTATTTTTATTTTTTATTTTTGAGGCATGAACAGTTTTTATTGGGTTCACACAGAGTCCATTGACTTTGAAGACCTCAGCGAACTTGCTTTTTTTTCTCTCTCCATGTTTTTAAACTGACTTTCTGTAGCCCCATGAGCTGCTGATTCTTCTGGTAGTGTATATGTTCTCCTTAGCCCCTTCCTCTCTGAATGTCTCTACTTCTGGGGAGTACCATGAGGTGAACAGCCCCCTCCTCCATGTTCTTTTGACACCAGGACAGGACTTGCCTCTGGCCAAAGGCAGTGGGGCCAGGGGGACCATGGGTGAGACCTCTGGCCACACCAGCCCAGTATCCCTTCTATCCTCTTATGTTGCTTCCCTCAAGAATTTTGTCCCATTGATGAAGCAATGCCTCACAGTTCTTTCAGTTAGAACATGTCACAGATAGGAACAATAATATATGTGGCAGGGCTTTCCGGAAGGCTACACTAGCACCTCAGCGGAATTCTACTGCTGGGGGGGTGACTTCTCACCAATAGATGGACTCACGAGGTTAATGGGAAAGTAAACTCACCAGGAATAAGACTTCGGTTTCCCACAGAGCAGAGAACTCTAGGCTCTACCACTTAGCTACATCGCTCTAGGGTGCAGAGCCTTAGGAACACACTGCTGCCTTTTGAGACACCTCCGTAGACTTCCTGTCTGATCCCTGCATGTGCCCCAGAGGACTATAACTTAATTAGATCAAACTGTAAGCTGAGCCTCTCTTTTCTCCCCTTCAATTGAAACAAGAGGAAAGGGGGGGGGGCACCATCCTGCCCCAAGTGCGCTTTGGGAAATTTGAAGGAGGTAAATGTAGCTGACTGGGAGCAATTGTCTGGCCACCCTTTGAACTTTGCAGTTTCCTTCTAGCTCTGTGTGAATCTTGGGACAGGGAGCCCCTTCAAGGTATGGTGGTTCTGAGCAGTTTTGTAACCTGCTCAGCAGTCCTCATGGAAGAGTGATGCAGGCCAGTCCCCAGCTCTCCTGCCCTCCTGACATTTCAAGACCCCTGGTAAAAGCATCCTATCTCAGATCTCAGGAAAGGGTGGCCGTGGAGAGTTAGGTGCTGTGTGTACATATTATGGAGGTTTTTGTGCCAGCGAACATGACCTTAAGATGCTCACATCACACCTGCCCTGAGCACCTCCACCCCCTCCTTCTTCGCTCTTTCCCCTTTCTCCCTTGTCTCAGGTTAGAGTCCCCGAACACAGACACTGAGATGAAGACTTGTGTGCAAGGGATATATGGAGGAGCACTCCCCGAAAAACATGGTTGGAGAGATGGAGACAGAAGAGGCAGCAGGACACACTAGGCAGAGCCACAGAAAGAAGCTCAACTCTATCGACAAAGGCTCTGGAGGCTACAGCCCACGACAGAGATGCCCCACTCCAGGCCACAGAGAGGACTGGTATGGCCATGTTCCATCTAGCATGGGTAAGGACCTGTGGGATTGGAGCTGAGGGAATCTTACTTTCCTTCCTTTGCTTTTAGACACAAACCCACCTCAGGAACAGGAAGCCTTGCTTCTGAAGAAGAGCCTCAAGTACTGCCATTAGAGTGTGTGTGTGTTTGTGTGTGTGTGTAATATATATATATATATACACACATATATATATTTCCATTCTTCCACCTCCTTATTTGCTTTAATCTTACTTATCCTGCCTTCTGGTTATTTGTTGAATATTCATGTGTGTATCTATGCACCACATGCATGCATTATATGTGTGTGTGTGTTAAAAATTAATTCCAGGGGGAGATCATGGACAGTGTGGTTCTTCATCTGGGGAGTATATTATGGTTAAAGGGCAAAAATGGATGAACTATGTCTATCTAGTTCCTACTGAGATACCTTTGGGTCCACATGGGGACCTGCTTCAGAGGACCCCCTTTTTAATATTCATTACTTACTTATTTTCCCCAGACTGCCCCAGCACTGCCAGCTCAGCCTTCCACAGCACTATTTCACTACAACATTACTTTACTACGTCAATTCTTTTTCACGAGCCTCCTATAGCTTCCCATTGCTTTGATGATGCACCTAAAATTCCATTACATAATAGTTGCTGCTTTAAAGAAAAGGCTGATTTTCATTCTATGCGTGTGGGTGTCCTGCCTACAATGTCCTCTGAGGAGACTCTTCCTTTCCCTGCTCTTCCTCCTCCTTATTTGCTTTAATCTTACTTATCCTGCCTTCTGGTTATTTGTTGAATATTCATGTATCTATGCACCACATGCATGCATTGCTCACAGAGGCCAGAAGAGAATGTTGGATTTCTCTGAACTGGAGTTACAAATGGTTGTTAGCACCCTGTAGGTACTAGGAACTGAACCTGGGTTCTCTGTAAGAGTAGCAAGTGCCGTTAACTTCTGCCTTCTGAGCCATCTCTCTAATCTTCTGTCTAGTCAGGGTCCTCTTTTTCCTCATGAGGACCTTCAGTTCTAGTCAAACGAGTAAGTCAGGGACAGAGCATCTGAAGCTACCATGACGTGGATTCTGCTCCAGACCAACTGGCTATTAGATAGCATCCCCTACCCCTCTCTTTCCAGGCTGAGCGCCATAGATGAGAAGTGGTTCATAGATGAGAACTATGAGGTGGTAGAGAGGACTCTGTTGAGTATAGTATGAGGGGGCTCAGACTAGTGGCTGCAGAAGCTAATGCTAGGAAACTGGTCTTTAAATCCAAGATCATGCCATTTCCATGCAAGAAACAATGCTGTCTCCTGGTCCAAACCCTTGACTTGTTGCTGTGTGTTGTGTACCTGGATAGTCTTGCTTTTTCCCATTGGTCAGAATCTTGTGCATTCTTCAAGGCTGGGTGGAAAAATTCCCTCCTTTGTACTGACTTCCTCATGACCTGAAGTGTCCAGACATACCTCTGAATTCTGACTGTCTTGTATTATGTCTTTGATAACTTCTTTGCGCGTTCTTTTCTAAGTTCTGCAAGTCTACTGAGTCCGCAGAAGAGTCTTCTAGATCTTCCGACTTTTCTGTCTCTTGCCCCCCTTTCCCCATCGATGTTTTGGAGACTCTAGATTCTATTTTAATTGGCTTATTTAAATAACGTTTCTCTTTGTAGTATCTGAGTATTTCTGATAGCTGTTTTATGTCAGAGGGGCTTTTGTTTGCTCCCTTGATAATAACATCTTATTTGTGTTTTATGGACATGGTTGTTGGAGGTTTTCTAAAAAGAATTTTACACTGGCTTGAGCCATTAAACATGGCTCAGTCGATCCTGAAATGATTGGTTGTCCTTGCACAGGTATGTGACAGTCATGTGTAGGGATGCGGTCTGTTGGCTAGGTGGCCTTGCCTGTGTGTGTGTGTGAGATCCTGGATGATAGAAAGTGGAGGTGTTCCTAGTGATTCTGATTTGAGGAGAGCACTCAGAGAGGAGACGGAGGCATGGGGATGAGTGTTTTGCGGGAGCTTTGAAAAGGTTCAGGTGGAGAACAGGCAAAGTTTAGGGTTCCATTTCAATGCTATCACCTCCCAAGGTGTTCCTGAGAGCTGAGTCTCATTGGGTATAGCAGAGCAGGCAAGCTTTCCTGAAATACTCTCCCCTTTCATGGGGACGCCAGACTACAGTGTCCTCTGAGGAGACTCTTCCTCTTCCTCCTCCTCCCTGTCCTATCTTCTCTTCCTTCCTCCCCTCGCCCCCTTCTCCTATTTCCTTGCTTTAATACTCCTGCCCACCCCATCTTCTAGTTATTTGTTGAATAGACAGGAGTGATATAGTCTCCAAATCCTTATTTTTGTTGAGAGGTTTTACATCTTTATTAGCATTTCATTCTGTCATTTTATTGAAAACTCAAGTGAGAGTGGAATTAGATATGCATATCCAACCTTCCCAGCCTACTGTTTGAATCTATATTTAGTACATTAAATTTTTTTTTTTCACTTACAGGGCATAGAGGTGTATGCCTTTAACTCAGCTCTTGGGAGGCAGTGACAGGTGGATCTCTGTGAGTTTGAGGCCAACCTGGTCTTCAAAGCTAGTTCCAGGATAGCGAGGACTGTTATCCTATCTTGAAAAATTATATCTCTATCTATCTCTCTATCTCTCTATCTCTCTATCTCTCTCTCTCTCTCTCTCTCTCTATCTATCTATCTATCTATCTATCTATCTATCTATCTATCTATCTATCTATCTGTATGTGTGTATGTATGTATAAAAGAGGTCTCATTTTTACTGGGCTGGCCTTTAACTTGCTATGTAGCCAAGGATAGCCTTAAGCTTCTGATTCTCCTGCCTCTTTGTAGTGCTGACATTATAGGAATGTGTTATCATGCCTGGTTTATGTGGTGCTGGGGATCCCACCTAGGGCCTCAAGTATACATGTTGAGAATTTATGTTCCCAGTCCCTAGAATTCCCACTTTCTACAGTACTTGTTGACCTATCCACTCAACTCAGATTCCTGCTTGGGATTAGATTCTTTCAAATGCTCATTTCTATTATGGTGTGCAATGAAGAAAGACCCCATTTTGTTTTCATCGAGCTGTGTGTGGAAGGCACGCTATTACGGTCACCGAGGGAGGGGACATTTTCAGTGAGCATCACTGCCTTGCTAAATGTTTCTTGTTATCGTCAGTCCTCACAGAAGGGACTCACATCTGGAGAGGCATTCGGATCACTCCTATGGTCTTTGATATTCTCAGCATGGAGCATGCATGTCTACAGGTCTTGGATGTGGTAAAAAGCACAGCACGGGCTCTGTGTGTGGACATGCTTGTTAACTCCTTTAAAGTTAGAGCCCTCGACTTCCTTTCCTAAGAAAAGCCAGAGCCTGACCGTCTTACTCTCTGTTATCTCTTGTTTTGGTTTGCTCGGGCAAGTAGATTACTTACTTCCTCATGGAATTTCCAGTATTTTGAGTTGGAGGATTCTTGCCTTCCTTCTTCTGTGGGCAGTGCCTTCTTTCCTTTCCTTTCCTTCACCCATGCCCAGCAAAGCTGGATGTTTTTTCCCCAAAGAGAACCAAGTGGTGGATTCCAGCACACCCAACTAAAAGCCGTGAGGAGAACACCATGGCATAGTTCTCAGCCCATAGTTCGCATTTTTGGCAAATGGCTGCATTCCGTTAACTGTCATTCTCATGGTGTTCTGCCTTTTCTTTCATCTGATACATGACTTTTCCTGGTTTTGGAATGGTCCATATTGGTTAAAATGGGAAGAAAACCAGTCATTCTTCTACACTGAAAGTGGAGGCCGCTCATTGCCATCCCTGCCGGCATTTCTCAGGAGAGATAACTCGGCTAGCAAGGATGGAGGTGACCCCGGAGGAAGGCTATGTGAGATTCTCTCCAGAGACAACTCTTTATAAAGAGGTCCATTTGGGGGCTACAATAATTAATAAAACGACCATACTCTAGCTCACAAAGTCTGTTGAACTCAATTTTTGGATACAGTAAATGAACCTTCAGTTTAGCATCACTGTGGATAATACAGTGCAGTCACTGGGTGTTTTGGAGGGGAGGCCAAATAACATTCCGTAATCGTGTAATAAACATGGACCAAAAGCAACTAAGGGAGGGGAGGCTTATCCCAGCATAGAGGTTACATTGCATCATTGAGGGATGCCAAGGTAGGAATGGAGTTTGAGGCAGGGGCTTGAAGCAGAAACCTACCTGCTGCTTTGTCCCTAGGCTCATGTCCATCTGCCTTTCTTCCACATGTATGTATGTCCACATACACAGAGAGATGCTACTATTCACAGTGGGACGTGCCCTCTTAAGCTAATTAGCGACCAAGAAAATGCCTGACGGACTTGCCTGTCTCCCAATCGGATGGAGACCATTGAAGTTTCACCTTCCCAAGTGTGCCTAGTGGATAACAAAGGTTAGCCATCACAAACCGTGACTGTGCATAGCTTTCCACTGTTTCTGTCCTTCCTACTCCCTCTGTCTGCCTGCACGTTTGCCTATAAACTCTCTATCCATTCTCTCTCCATCTTCCACCTGTCTGTCCCCTTCTGTTTTGCCGCTACTCTCTATTTTCTCAGTTTCCCCGTTGGCGCTCCCCCATCCCTACCCCCCCCGCCCCCCCGCAGGGCTTCTGGATTTAGGGGTAGCTGGGAGGATTGAGTCCTGCTTGCTGGGCCAGGAGGAAATTCATTTTTCATGAGAGTAAGAATCACTAACTTAAAACACTTCTAGCCAAGGGACGTTTGGAAACCGAGGCCCGGCGAGGGGATGAGGTGGAGTGCTTTTGGGGATGTGGAAGGGACCTCACTAAGCAGGCATTTCTCAAGCGCATGCGTGGAAGCAGGACGTCTTCTTTGTAGTTGTAGTTCCATAGGTGTCCACGGGATGGCGGAGGAACTCCGCTCATGGCGTCTCAGCGGTCTGGAAGAAGCTGGATTGGTTTGATGAAGCCTTTACAGTCTACACAAAATAGCTGGCGTTTAGAGTATTCTGCATGAATATACAATGAAAAGTCGAGGTCCTAATAAACTAAATGAAATGTGTAGGAAAGCCCCAAGGACTCTTTTTGGCTTGTACAAGAGATCAGTGTCAGGATGTTGAAAATGGGGTGTGCACAAAGGCAGTTTTCAGATCTAACTCGTGGTTTAACTGTTCGTCATACTGGACGTTTCCTATGGTGTGCATTAAGCTGTGTGCGGTGGCAACGGTACTAAAATCATCCCCTGTCTTTGAAGAGCTTGCATCCATCCCACAGGGACTCTGGTACCAGCTTAGGTAGATGTCGGATTTGTGTCAGATGGCAACAAATACCATGGGAACATCAGGTAGGAGTGGAGGGGTGTACCTTTCAATCCATGGTCCCAGAAGACCTCCTGGGAAAGATGACATTTCATTAAGACCTGATGGTTTGATGAGCAAGCCCTGAAAACCTTAGGGGAGAGACTTCCTGGGAGGGTACAGTAATGTAGCAACCCTGAGAAGAGGCCACGGAGGCCAGGTTGGCTGCCGGGCAGAATGGGGCTGGAGAGCAGGATGTGAATCAGAGAGAGGCTGGGGTGAAAAGCAGGATTTTCAAAATAATTTTTTTTCTTAGCGTATATTAATTGTGCACGATGACAGGTTTCACCATGCCAGTCTCTACTTATACATAATATTTCTTGTCTATATTTACTGTTACCCTCGTCTGTTCCTTCAACTCTCGATAATCATTTTCATCTTCTTAATTACTTCCTGCGTTTACTTTCGTACTCTCTCTGACTTAATTTCAGGTGTCGGCAGTTATTCAGTACAGTGGCTGCCCCTCTGAAGAATGCGTTTCTTGAGAGAAGTGGGACTTTAAAGCAGAAGGATGAAACCAAACCTTGTAGGAGGGAGGGTTATGGTCGGCGCCCTACCAGAATGGCGCTCAGCCATGTTAGCACTCTACCAAAACAGTAAGGAGACAACACCGAGCCAGGGCAGCACCCAGCCAGGCCGGCACCCAGCCAGGCCAACACACAGTCAGACCAGCACCCAGCCAGGCCNCACCCAGCCAGGCCAACACACAGTCAGACCAGCACCCAGCCAGGCCAACACACAGTCAGACCAGCACCCAGCCAGGCCAGCACCCAGCCAGGCCAACACACAGTCAGACTAGCACCCAGCCAGACCAGCATACAGTCAGGCCAGCACCCAGCCAGGGCAGCACCCAGCCAGGCCAACACACAGTCAGACCAGCACCCAGCCAGACCAGCACCCAGCCATGCCAGCATACAGTCAGGCCAGCACCCAGGCAGGCTAACACCCAGCCAGGCCAGCACCCAGCCAGGCCAGCACCCAGCCAGGCCAACACCCAGCCAGGCCAGCATACAGTCAGGTCAGCACACAGTCAGGCAAGCACACAGTCAGGCTTTCTTAGCCTTTTTTCCAGCTCATGCTTGGGATTATTTGCTGTTCAGGGGACAAAAGGCACAGCAGCTTCCTGCCTGGCTACCTTCCATCCACTAGGGTGCTGGTGGCACTGCTGAGCTGGGCTTTGAAGGTTGGTACAATATTGATGGGAAATAGCGAGAGTGGGGGGAGAATCAGCCAGGGGAAGGAGCTGGCATTTGACAGATGCCTTCCGTGTGGAGACCAATGCCCCTTTTTGGCGTCATGGAAACTGTTTTTATCATTTCCCTGATGCCCTGCCTTTGGCCTGGGTGCAGTTTCCATGACTTTTGCTTTACAGTAGATGGGGGGCTGGAGCTGGAGACTAAGCTATTTTTTATTTTTTAGGGAGTTTTAAGCAGGACAATACATGTTATACAACTTAAAAAAACAAACAAACAAAAAACAAGATTAGAAAAGAAAAACTTCTCCCTTGCCCCCCGCATCTCTCCCACCTACTGCCCCCTGGCATCTTCCCAAGATGAGAAATGAGAAACTTGTATTTCTCCTGGCTTCCAGATGAGAGACCAGATTATTTTTCTACTACTGGAATATAAAATTAATTTATTGCCTTGGTTAAATTTGATTTAAAAAAAAAAACAACAAAAACATCAGCTTCTCTTACACACACACACACACACACACACACACACACACACTCGATTGTGATTTTTTTAAAAAAACAGCTACTCCACAGATCTAGCATCAGGTCTCACGGAGCACTCACTGTCGAGTTTATTTTCAGTAATTCTTTTCCTGGATACTTCCCAAGTATTTCCAGAGGACAAACTCACGCTGTGCGTATAAGGATCTCAACAACAACAACCAACTTCATGGCTGGAAGGGATCTAATGTACTCATCTTTGGGAGGGGAGATGTTCAGAGGCTGTTTGAGAAATGGGTAAAGCTTTCTCAGGGGGTGCTGTGAGGCAGAGGGACAGGGAGACCCTCTAGCTACCCACCTTTCTTTCTCCGCTTGGCTCTTGCTACATCAGCTTCCTGGTAGGTGCTATAAGGAGAACCATCAAACAACGAATAGAGCTTCAGATAGTGACTCTGAGCCCGAGAATGGCTTGTTCCCAGGGTCTCCAAAGCTTCTTGTCTGCCACCATCATCAGAGATGCTTATGCAGTGATAATATCCCTTCCTCCAGCCCTTAGCTTCCGGCTCAGCCCATGTCTGATAAGCCCAGTACACACACCGCTGGTGAGATTTCCCCACCATTCTGACTAGCCCTGGATAGCATATTGACAGAAATGATTTCACACGTTTTAATAGAAATGAAGGAGTTTCCGAGCTAAGATAAGGAAGATGCCTGCAGATTTTTGAACAGGTCATCTCCATTAGTGTTTCTCAGACAGGGCCTTCCTCTGCAGCAGGACTCAAACTTACTGCAGTTCTCCTGCTTTGGGCTCCTGAGGGTAGGGATTGCAGATGTGACCTACTGTGCTCAGTTATGTATTTATTTGGTGTGTGTGTTCTTGTTCATGTGTGTGTACATGTCTGTGGATGTGCTTGTGGGGTGTGTGATTGTGTGTGTGTGTGTGTGTGTGTGTGTGTGTGTGTGTATGCATGTGGAGGCCAGAGAACAGCTTTAGATATTGTTCTCAGGTACCACCCATATCTTGAGATAAGGTCTGTCATTGGCTTGGCTCTTTGCAAGTAGATTAGGGCAGCTGGTGAGCCCCAGGGACACACCTCTCTTTGCCTCCCCAGTGCTTAGATTACAGGTACAAGCCATACCCTCATGTCTAGTGCTCTCTCTCTCTCTCTCTCTCTCTCTCTCTCTCTCTCTCTCTCTCGGAATGGAACACAGTTCTTTTCCTCCCACAAGGAAGGCACCTTACCAACTGAACTATCTCCCTAGTGTTTGTTTACTTTAAAAGAAATATTTTTTATGTAAATGAAGATGTCAAGATCCAAGAAGATACATAAATGAGAACATGAATTTTTTCTTTTTTAACACTTTGAGACTTCTCTTGTGCACACAGTGATCCTTTCCTTATTCTTTTTAGTATTCTGCTTTGGTTTGGCAATGGGCACTGTCATCAGACACTATTTGTGTAGTCCACAAAGACTCTGGTGCTGGCAGGGGAAGGCCAGGGCCAAGTAGTGGAAGTGGGTGGGTAGGGGAGTAGGAGCTGGGGGTGGGGTGGTATAGGGAACTTTTGGGATAGCATTTGAAATGTAAATAAAGAAAATAATAATAATAAATAATAATAATATTTTTTTAAAAAAATAAACCAACTCTGCTAATTAACCAAGAAAAAAAAAGACTCTGGTGCTGGGGTCAGAGTCAATAGGCGTGGCTTTGCTTATGGAAAGACTTTATGTATACTGACCTGTGTTTGTCATTCACATGGACATGACAGTGGCTTCATGTTTGGGCTCTGCTGACATCGGTCAGCCTTGCAGAAATGTCCATCGTTTACACTGTCCTTCCTAGAGTGTTTATCTTACTTTATTTTCCTGTTATGATAAAAACTACTCTAACAGAAGCAACTCAAGTGAGAAAGGCTCTATGTTGGCTCGCAGTGGGAGGTAATGGTTCAACATGATGATGTCACAGCGGCAGATGCTCAAAGTAGCTGCCTATACTGTAGCTACAGCCAAGAAGCAGAGACTCATGAATGTCTTTCTCCTTCTTGTGCACCTACAGAAAGGTGCTACCCCTGGTGGATCAACCTTCCCACTTCAGTTCACCTAATCAAAATAATCCCACCACAGGCTTGCTCAGAAGCCTGGAAACTTGGTGATTCTAGATCTCATCTAATTCTAATTGAGATTAACCACCACAGTAGTGCCAATAAGCAAGGCGGGGTGACTGCTCTCCAGGCACTGGGAAACCAACATTTTCTTAGTGAATGATGGCAGCCACTCCATTCTTTCTTAAAGAATTTCATGGAAATTGATACTCCATGAGATGCCAAGAGATTGGCTGCCCTGTGCTAGCAGCCCCATCTTTTATGGCAACATCCCAGCACTAGTCCATAGAAGCCTTCTCCACTAGCAGTAGAGAAATCAAGACCAGTGGAGGACCTCATCTTGGAGGTCTTGGCTAGCTTTAGAGTCATAATCCGACAATGAAGTGTGATACTTGGAGAATGTCTTCTCTGTGGGACCTTAATGGCCCCCTGCCAGCTTATATAACTGGCTTCCTCCAAAGAGTCTTAAACATGGAGACACAACCAACACATTCATGCTTTCTCTCCATGGATGGAGCAATGACTGGAAATGGTTCAAACTTTGTAAAGAAATAGAGCAGTTATAAGACAATGTATTGGGATTTTTCAGAATGTGGTCCTCAACCTTATTAATGCTGTGACCCTTTAGTACAGTTCCATGTGTTGTGGTGACCCCAACCATAAAATTATTTATGTACTTGCTACCTCATAACAGTTATGTGTTGCAATGCAAGCATAGAATGTGCCGAATATCTGATGTGTGACTCTTGTGAAAAGGTCATTGGATCCCAGAAGGGTTGTGACCCCCAAGTTTGAGAACTTCTGTACTAGAGGCACGCCCAGATAACAATGAATGTGTATTATAAGGGCTATTTGTTAGCTTGACTTACCCACAGGGGTTGGGTAGTTTGTTAATGGCTGTCTCCATGCAGGAGAAGCTGAGAATCTGGTAGCTGGTCAGAATCAACGTTGAATGCTTCAGCATTCCCAGTCTGATACCGAGCTGCTGGTCTCCGATCCATAGTCAAAGGCTGAGCATGATCTTTGGGATAGTAGTGAAGAGAGGTGGCAGTACACCAGGAGAGCCAAACTCATAGCAGGGGGGCAAGTGGCTCTTTGTGAAGGTACCACCCACTCTGGGGGAGGAGCTTTCTCCCTCAGTTACTTCTTCCTGGAAAGTCACCAGCAGATCCCTCCCGAGGCACATCTCTCAGTTGACCCTAGACCCAATCAAGATCACCTATGACAGACATCTCAGAAGATAATAAACCAATGACAACCTTAGCAGATGTGTGTCAGCACTTCCTCAGGCCTGCACAGTACATGAAGCCTGCTGCACTCTGTCATTTAAACTACCAGAGTCACTGAACCCAGAGCACATTGACTGTTTAGTGGTCCTGGGAATCCTCCTGTCTCCACTTCCCAGAGTAGGGCTCAGATTCGAACCACCACACTTGGCTTTTCACATGAGCGTTGGGGACCTGGACTCAGGCCCTCAGGTATTTGCGGTAGGCACTTTAATCAACTGAGCCACATCTGCAGTCTCCTTTATGAGCTTTTGACATGATCATTTCATTAGGGAGGGTGATCGGCTCTGAACAGTGTGGATTCTAGCGTGACGTACTAAGAAACCCATCTGTATGGCTGTGGTGTGGTGCGGACCACAGCAGGACACAGAGGACTACAATTCTTAATCCCCCTTGCTTTATGGTATTACATGTTTCACTGCATCTAGGACCCACCAATGAACAAAGCGACCACCTTTCTGTTCATCCTCTCATCACCCCAGGAAATCAAGTTAAAAATTAAATCCCGAACCCGGCCATATTCTTAGTCATCACCACCAAGGGCTATAGACCATTAGGTTATATCAAGCCTTTGACAGGTCACTGATTTCTTAATTAGCAGCTTGTGACTCATTGCTGGAGGAGCAGGAAGCTGCTTCTGACCCTCTGCTGTCCTAATTGCCAATTGAGCTGCTCTCATGGGCTCGCTCTGCGTATTTTGAAAGCCTAATACTGCCACTAGCAATTTCACGATCGCGCAGGCAACTTCTAAACATCTTTAAAGATGTCACCTCCCCATGTTATTTCATCTAATGAGACCCGAGGGCAAGGCAACCCTGTCTTCCTCCTTCAGAACTCTGTCTGGATCATTCAATGTCTGCTTTATTGCCATGGGGGCTGTGTTCATCTAGTCTCTGTTTCTCTGAAATGTCTTCTTGAATTTTAAGCAATTTATTTTTACCTCACTCACAGACATAGAGCGCCTGAGACTCCAGATGATGCATTTTGGGACAAGTGGACGTGGTATCAAAGTCCTTCCTCACAGAGGGAGCTGATCTCAGTGTGAACCCCAGGACACACATGCTGTATTCTGTCCTTCAGAAGCGTCAAGTGTGTGAAGTTGCTGGGAAGCGGGTGTAGACAATTTGAAAAAGATCAACCCGAGAAGACCAATTTTCTGTGCTCAGGACATTTATAATCAAATAGGGAGGAAAAGAAGTATACAAACACATTCAAGGTAGGAGAGAACCTGTTCCAGAGAACGGGTAGGTGACTACCTGTTGGTGCTTGCTCACAGGGAGTGTTGTCAGATCGACAGGATCTAGTTTTTCCTGGTTGGATTAATCGCAGTGGGTAGAGCTGTCTTTACGGTGGGCAGGACCATCCCTCGGGCAGTGGGTTCTGGAGTGCATAACTCTGAGAAAACTGAGCACCGACATTCATTCCTCTCCCTCTGTTGCCAGACTAGATTCAACGTGACCGCCTGCTTCAAGTTCCTGCTGTCTCCTCTGCCTTGCCATGGTGGCTGGCAGCTTGAAGCAAGCCCTTCCTTCCTTAGGTCGTTTGAGACCCTGTGCTGTGCTAATTGTGTCCATTGAGCTGCACTCATAGGCTCGCTTGAAAACCTAGGAGTGGGTATTCTGTCACAGCAATAGGAAAAGGAAACAACACTTTCACCAAATTTCTATACAAACTAGCACACACACACACACACACACATTTTCATATATATGTCATTTTTACATATAAGTGTGTTTTTCCCCTCAGTCACCCTCTCCATCCTTCCTTGCCACTCCCGTGGCTCCACACACCTTCCTTTATCCATTACCTCCTCATCTCTGCATCCTTTGCTCAGTCTCCTTTACTGTCACTTAGCTTGCCATCCTTAAATGTTAAGGTCACCAGACCCATCTCAACCTCTCTGCTTCTCTCTTGGAATTTATTTGTTCCTTTGGACCATTTCTCCGACTTAACTACAGTAGGACTATTTTTGCATTAAAGTACCTATCCCTTAGCTCTCCATGTGACCACTTTTACTTAGGTGTACATTTTACGTAGTTGTCATGTGAACCTTGCAGAAGAGTCCCAGCATGACCCTCTGGGCCGAGATCCTTCAGGGATCCTTTCCTTCTGACCGCCTTCACAATTGCTTTATTTCTGGTCTCCATGTAAATGAAATCATGCAGGGTGTGTTCTCTGATGCTTCATTTCTTTCATTGCATCTTATATCTTTGAGATTCACTCGTTAGGTATATCAGTAGCTTGCTTCTTTAAGGAAAAGAGTTATTTTTATTTATATGTATAAGTGTTTGCTTATATGTATGTATGTATGTATATGTGTATGCATATATACGATGTGTGCTTGATGTCCAAGGAGGCCAGAAGAGGGTGCTGTATCCCCTAGAACTGGAGTTATTCATGGTTTTTCTGTCATATGTGTTTCAAAGAGCATACATGAACATACCGGGTACTCTGAAAGAATAGCCAGTGCTCTTAACCCCTGAGTCATCTCCCCAGCCCCTCATTTTCTCCTTTTTATTTTTTTTTATTATTTATTTACATTTCAAATATTGGTCTCCCTCCCTGGTCCCCCCCCTTATGAGCCACCCACACCATCCTCTTCCCCTTCACCCTCCCTGGTCCCCCCCTTATGGGCCACCCACACCATCCTCCTCCCCTTCACCTCTAAGAGTGTGCTCCCTCCCTCCCTCACCCATTCCCACTTCATCCCTCTAGCATCCTCCTTCTATGGGGCATCAAGCCTCCACAGGACCAAGCACACCCCTGCTCGTTCACAGGCTGTCAGAAGGCAGTTCAAGAATGGAGTCTTGTGAGGAAAATTCTGTGTGCTTGTGAGAAAACGCCAAGAAAACAAGAGTCTTGTAACCTCAGCTTCTTAAAAACATGGAACATGTTCTCGTGCCCCTCCCACGTGTAGCAGATAGGAGTGAGTTTACTCCAGGCTATTCTTTACCCCTAGATATTGTTTTTTTGTCTATATGCCTCTATGGAAAAACATGTTTTTGCCATGTGCAGCCTGTTCTTGTGATTTCGCACTTCATTCATGTGATTCTTCTTAACTCTGAGGATATAAATTGTCTGATGCCCTTTCCAGTCCTTCACATATAGAATCTCTGAAACGCGATCTCACCCTTCTGTTTACAGTAAAGCTTTGCTTTGTCACGGTTCCAGTTTGAATACCTCAGTCTTCAGCGGTTAAGAGAGAAAGCTGAACTGTAAAGGAGAAGGGTGGAGCGGGGGAGGTTATCCAGACAGGGCCTGATGGAAGAGACCCCAAGTTCCTGGGATCAGGAGACCCAGCTTCCAGAGCTGCTTTCCCTCAGCTGCAAAGAGACTTCACTGTAAGTGCTTAAGTGCTTCGTCACCCAGCACCTTGGCTTCTTATGTGTCACGTGGCAATTAGGTGCAAAATGCTGAGATGGTTTCCAGTTATTTTTCTGGTATAAAAGATCATGTCTTACCAGGAGATTCCCCAAACCGCGCTACATGAAAGGTGTATTCTTCCTTTGACTTTAGAGGCGGGACACTTCTAATCCATTCATATTTACAAGTTAGAAGATCATAATAAAAGACGCTGGGAATGCATTTAAGGTATGGCATTTCTACTGTCTGAATGGCTAGTGCACCCTCAAACCTTGACTCTTTCCAGGGATTGAAAAGTCTGCGGAGCACTAGCTCGTTCAAGTTCAAACTGGTCAAGAAACGCTATGACGCCAGACCTGATATGCACGTTGTTCTCTCCAGGGAACTCCACATTCCCCAATTTAAAGAACTACCTGACTTCAAAGTTTCCTCCTGGTTGAAAACAATTCTAGTGGGATTTTGGCCTTTAAAAGACCAGAAAACAGCCTTAAAATCCTCAGAGTCTTTGGAATTCCCAAACTATAAGAATCAGCGGATGTGGTGTCAGAGATAGTTCTCAGTCATTTCCTTCTTCCTCCAGAGTCATGAGACCCTGCTTAGACCATGTCTTTGAGGATGTTTTAGATGCCAGAGATGCGAGAGGCTCCCAAGACCCAATGGGGATGACATTAACCGAAATGCTCAACAGTGATGAGATGGAATCTGAAAAGAGCACCTCCAGTAGATAGACATGGCCCCCAGTTGAGGGATGGGGCCACCCACCAATCTCAAAATTTTTGACCCGGAATTGTTCCTGCCCAAAGGAAGGGGCTTCAGTCCACCTCATTTATGAACTCCATTCTCCCACGTTCAGTTGCCTCTGGACTGGTAAACCACAGGCAGCCTTCCCTGTAACTTCTAAGAGCCTTCTCTGTACCCGGTTCATACATTCAAAGGAACAACATGTGACCCATATCTCTGCCACTGCCCTCCTCCCAGCTTCTGGCAACCACCAGCCTTTAAAAGATTCCATTTACAAGTATGATCCTGCAATCTTGTCTTTCTCTTTCCAAATTCTTATGCTTAGCAAAATGCCCTCCAGGTTTATCCCCATTCTCCCAGGAGGCAAGATTTTTTTCATGGCTGAATAATATTTACTGCACGTGTGTGCATGCACCTATGTATCCCCCAATATTTTGTACATGTATCACTGATGCCTCAATCGATTCTATATTTCTGCTATAATGAATAATTCTACATAGAACAGGAGCCTGTGGCTATTTCTCTGAGGTACTGACTATTCCTTCTGGGGACAAACAGACACTATGATAACAAGTTGAGATGGAAGAAGTGTTAGCCAACTTGATGGTGGGTTATGTCCCAGTACATACATGGATGCTTTAAACAGGTAACATTTTGTTGAGTAGACTTCAATAAAGCTAGGGAAAAATAAGAACCTGGAACACTTGACTGGTTCTCTGAGTTCTGTCTCAATCTAGTTCATCCAAAGTGCTCCCCAGATCTCAAAGCTTTCTCCTCTTATGGAAGCCATTGGTCTTCCCTGTCTAACGTCGTTGGGGGTTATGAGAAACTACTGTCCTCTGGATTCTCTGAAATGTTCAAAAGACTTCTGTGACAATACCCCATCCAGCTCCAGCTGTTCTGCCTGTCATGAAGTGTCCTGGGCTGTGGCTATCAGGTTGGAATGAGGGGAACCTCTGTGTCCTAGGACCTCCTGCTTTTCCCTATGTGTCTAAGGGTGTGGAGAAATGGCAGAGGGGCCCTTTCTTTTTCTCTTTGTGTCTGTGAGGTGTGGACATATGAGAAAGGGAACCTGGCCTCAGCTTTAATTGTAGAACTGGATCACTTTAGTCTTTTTTACTAAACAGATCACAAAGTGAAATTACATAGGCAGAGCAGGAGAGTGGGGGGAAGTAAGATAAAACACATGGCCCAAGATTAAGTCCCGAATGCAGAGTTTCTGGTTCTGCGGTCCTCTGCTGGCAGTCATTTAAGAGACTAAAAATAAAGAAAACTTGAAGGCCTTTGCTGTAAGATTAAAGGGAATTTCCCACATAAAATTAAAGATTGGGTTAAAAGAGGCAATACTGTAGGCTGGTCTTTCTTCTTCCATGGATTCTATTCTGAGCATCTCTGAACTAAGGAACCAAGAGGACAACCTGCAGGGACTCTCCCTTTCAAAGCCTATTTCTGCCTGTGACGCTAGGGCAAAGGAGGAATCCAGAGGCCGCCTGCTCAGCCAGTGCAGGGCACCTTAGTGATAATCATTTTGTGACCTGATACAAGCCAAGTGCTCACCAAAACAACTCACATGTGCCCCTGACTGACTGACTTTCCGTCCCTGTGTTTTCCTCTGTTCTCCACGGTAGATAGATGTGTTTGTCATTCGGGAAATTTGACCTCTGAGCGTTGCAGTCGAGGACCGAGTAAGAAGTTCAGAAACCATGGCAACGTGACCTTCAAGGGGATTAGGCTGTATTTTGATCGAAAGGAATACTGTACGACTTGTTTAAGGGCTGGGGCTCCAGTCTAAAAGATGATACTGTGAGCAGACATTTTCAGAGCTGAAGAAGCACCCATTACAAGTTCTGGGTCACCCACCTTCCCACGGCATCCTGTTTTCCCAGAGCCTTTGTTGCTCTTAGCAAGCCGAAGGAAAACCACTTCCTCTGGAGGCCTTCCTGACGCCTGTCCCAGCAACAGCCCAGTTGCCCTTCCGTAGGCTCCGCCCACTTACTGGCCAACGCCCACCACCTGCCTGACTTCAGCTAGTCTCTTCCAAGGGCCAGAAGAAGAGGCAGTGACACTTGTCATCAGGTGTTTGTGACTCTGTGCTCCATCCAAGAAATCAGCAGCTTAGCTCCCTCTCTGCAAAACAAACAAACAACAAAAAAAACCCCGCTTTAAACGTGGCAGGGTCTCTTCTGAGGACTCAGCCACTCTGCCTTAGCTCTCAGAAGCCATTTCTGTGTTGCACTGGGGAAGGCCCCATTCCTAGCACCCCAGGCCTTGTTTTCAAAGTGCCCCAGACACTCTGCAACCTTGGACTTGTATCCTTGTCTGTTGGATGGCCGTCCTACATTAATATTTTTAATTGGTAGATAATGGTTGTGCATCTTTAGGGTGTTTGAGTGATGTGTAGGTATATTTACCCTTCTTCCAAGGAGCAACTTGGAATATGTTGGTTATCTACCATCAGGGAATTGCTGTTTCCTTTTTAATAAGAACAGTAAAATCCTCTCTTTGGGCTCTTTGGATCAGTGACTCTATGTTGAGGAGTATAGTCACCCTTCTGTATAACAGAACTTATTCTCTTAGCTGGCTGATTTGTCCCTGATCACCAATCCCTTCCCATCTATCCATTTCCTGTACCCTCCCCAGCCTCTGGTACCTGGTAACTACCTTCTATACACTTAGCTTCTACAGATTTACAGATGAGTGAAATCCTGAGGTATTTATCTTTCTATACCTGGCTTATTTTAGTAAAGCATTCTGATTTCAGAGTCCATCCATACTGCTTTCTTTCTTGTTTGCCATACATAGGAGTGGTGGAGACGTACTGTGGATAAGAGGTAGAGCCAGGCTGGCAGGGTAGCTTAGCTGGCAGAATGGAGCCCTGGATTTGATTCCTAATAAACTACATAAACTGAACTTGTGGTATATGCCTGAAATCCCAAACCTTGGGAGATAGAAGCAAGGCAGATCAGATGTTCAATGCCATCCTCAACTGCCTAACAAGTTTTGCCATGGGCCGGCCTCAGTTGGCCCCCCTCAATCCGTGGGAGAAATCAGGGTCCCGGTCAGGTGGGCAGGAGTCGGTGAGAAATGACAAACACATGCAGACAAGTGAGTGTGCTGTATCTGAAGGTCAAAAAATTAACTGAGTTGTCAAAGCAGAAGGAGGAGTAGATGATTGCATTTGTAAAGTCTTTCGAGGGTGCAAACTCTCTGTGTGTCTGAGAGGCCCACTTTCACCCTGCACCTGAACTCATGCCTGCCCTGGGAAAGAATGTCTTGGCTCAGCTCTGTCATCTCTTCCTCTGCAGTGATACAGAACTGTGAGCACCTGCATCCCTTCCTTTCCCTCCAGGACCTGTGGATAACTGGAGAGATTATTTTATAGTACATCCAAGACTTCTCACATGCTAATAAACACAAGAATGACACTGAAAGCCTAGAAAAGTACAAATTATTATCAGGTGTGTCTGGGGGCAGGGCTGAGATATTCTTTCTCCTGTTTGATCTGTCTGTCTGTTTGTCTATCTCTTTTTCTTTTTCCTTTTTCTCTCAAACTCTTGATCCTCCTGCATTGTCCTCTGAGTTCTGAGTGTATGCAGAATGTTCCTGGACCTACATTTAATTTTTGTTTTTTTACATTTATTTACTTATTTTTGTGTGTTTGCATTTATGTGTGTAGGTATGCAAGTGTAATGAAACATAGGTGGAGGTGAAAGGACAACTTGAGGGAGTTATTCCTCTCCCTCCAACATACTGATTTTGAAACTCAAGTCATCAGGTTTGGCAGCAAGCACTTTTCCTGCCAAGCCACCCCGTCAGCCCCTGCTTCCACATTTATTATGAGCTCTCAAGTGCTGCTGCTGTTTCTGGTCGGGGGACCACATTTTGAGTCGTCGGGGCTTAAAAGACAAAGTGATCTGGGGGAGAGAGCTTCTCCCTGGCGAATCTTGTGAGAAAGAACCGCAGGAGCTCAGCTGCGTAGGCTTGTAAGGGGTTTCAGACACACTTCTGCATGACCCTTGACCAGAAATGCAGCAAGAGATTTTGCCGAAGCTCCTGAAAACCATGGAACCCAGTGGTTTTGAGATTTGCTTTTCATTAAAAACAAAAGAAAGAAAAAAAAAAAAAAA
>NC_034594.1:57171198-57188470 GCF_900095145.1 Mus pahari
CCCCCCCCCGTCTCCGAGCTCACCTGCATTTACCTCACCCTCATTCTGAACGACGACTGGATGGCAGTCATGGAGGATAAGATCAACGCCCTCATTAAAGCAGCTGGTGTCAATGCTGAACCTCTCTGGCCTTTCTTGTTTGCAAAGGCCCTGGCCAATGTCGACACGGAGAGCCTCACCAGCAATGGAGGGGCTCGTGGGCCCGCGCCAGCAGCTGGAGCCATGCCTGCTGGCCGTCCTGCCTCAGCAGAGGAGAAGAAAGTGGAAGCAAAGAAGGAATCTAAGGAGACGGATGATGACATGGGCTTTAGTTTTTTGTTTTTTGTTTTGACTAAACTGCTTTGTTAACACATCCAATAAAGATCTGAACCTGTAAATCAATCAATCAATCAATCAATCAATCTCTCCCTTAAGTAAAAGGAGAGTTAGGGAGTCAAGTATGCACATTGGAAGCATAGGCAGTCATAAGTAAATTTAGGTCAAATATGTCTCTAAGAAATGATGATGGCACTTGACTTGGATGCATTGCCCAAATGCATCCCATTTGTGACCAAGAGAAGCCTCAATCAATAATTCTACCTGCCTGCCTATCTTTGGTAATGCTGTGCATACGAAGAGCAGAGATGAATACTAGGTATCTTTCTTAAGTGTTCTCCATCTTATTTTTTGAGACAGGATGTCTCACTAAACCTAGAATTTACTCCTCAGCTAAACCAACCGGATAGTAACTGTCAGGTATCTGCTTGTCTCCGCCTCCAGCACTGGATTCATGCCACTGTACCTAATTCTGTAGATTTTGAGCGGAGGTCCTCACGCCTGTGAACCAAGCACTTTACCTACGGAGCCACCTGTTCAGCCCTATCAATGACATTTTGATGGTGAGTGTCTGTGAGGGAAGTGAGGAGGAGGGTATCTGGGAGGAGACGGGGCAAAGGGTAAATATGACCAAGATGTAATGTATACAAAATTCCCAATGAACTCATAACGCTTAGAAGAGGAAACCAAACCAGAACTATAGAAAGCATTTTGTTTTCTAAGCAAAAAGAACAAAAGGCTTAGAAAGGCTGTGTGGCCCTTCTACCCCACACTCCAGAGAGATTAGATAATCAGGGCGCCAACTAATTAGCAGATCAATCCCTTGATAGAGTCCAGATCTGAAGAGAATATTGGGAAGTGGCTGTGGATGGAAGGGGGGCCTGGTTAGAGGAAGTGGGTCATGAGGGGTGTTCTTGGAGACTAAGTCTTGCCTTGGGCTTTACTGTGGCTGCTCCTGTCCATTCCCTGTCAGCCACGATGTGGGAACTTTCGCCGTCATACACTCTTGATGCTTTGATGTTATGATCAAAAGTGGGAGGTGAAAGCAACGATGGGCTGAAGACTCGGTCAACGTGAACAAGTCGCCTCTTCTTGTTGTGGCTCGGCTAGAAAGTGTTTCCTACAGGCTCACATGGTTGCACACTTGGTTCCTGTCACTGTAACCTCCTGGGCCTGTGAGCTAAAACTGATCCTTATTCAGCTCTGGTAGGTTGCTGCTGTTGTATCACAGTGATGAGAAAATAATTCAGACAACCTTTTAAGATATTCTGTGAGGCATTTTGTTACTAATAGAGAAATATTTATTTCTGACAATACAACCTCAAGTCTTGTGAAGGAATAATTGGTATTCAGCCTTGTCTTAGTTTGGGGCTATTATAATTTTTTATAATATAATATAATATGTATTATATCTTAGATAGGAAAATTTATAAGTAACAGTAAAGTACTGCTTGCTGTTCTCTAGCCTAGGGAGCCAGCTCTATCTGTCACTGCATTTGGTATCTGCTTGAGGCCTGTTAGCGGTGGTACTTTTAACATATTTTCTGCAAGTGGAAGGGCACACACCTTTCTCAAGCTTTTTTCTTCTTTTTCTCATTTTCTTATTTGGTCCGTGAGAATTTTGTACAATGTATTTTAATCATAATCAGCCTTCCTTAAACTCCTCCCAGATCTCCCCTTGTCTCTTCCTTACCCACCCAATATTGTCTTTTATTTTTTTTTAAAGATTTATTTATTTATTATATATGAGTACACTGTTGCTGTCTTGAGACAGACCAGAAGAGGGCATCGGATCCCATTACAGATGGTTGTGAGCCACCATGTGGCTTCTGGGAATTGAACTCAGGACCTCTGGAAGAGCAGTCAGTGCTCTTAACTGCTGAGCCACCTCTCCAGTCTTTTTTTTTTTTTTAATCAAGCACAGTTGGTGCTGCATATACTCCTGGGTGTATGGTCTTCCATGGGAGCATGGTACTTAACCAGGTGCTACACTCTTAAAGAAAACTGGCTCTTCAATCCACGAACAGCTACCAGTTGCCAATAGCTCCTTTGCTGAGGGTGGGACGTGTATCTAGCTCTGCCCTTCCATGCTGAGATTTTGTCTGGATGGAGCTTGCACAGGTCTGTGTGGTTCATGATGTCACAACTGCTATGAATCCCTAAGAATGGCTATCCTGTCGTGTCCAGAGGTCAACGGTTCCCTGCAGGTTGCTTCTTGTTACTGATGCCATTCATGAAGGCCGAGTCCCCGGGATCTAACCTCTTCCCCAAATCTCCACCTTCTAATTCCATCACCATAAGGGAGCGGCATGGAGAAGAGGGCAAATCCAGAAGAGAGCAAATCTCCATGGAAGTTCAGAGTCCACTCTCACGGTCTAAGTAGGTGGTTACATCCTCGTCATCATCGTGAACACTGACGTGTTACACCACCGATCACTGTGCCAGAGCTTATTTACAACGCAAGAACATGCCAAGGAAACATGCGCGCGGTCTGTGACTTGGCACGCAGGCACTGTTTTCCTGTTTGAGTCCATGAGGCAATGCTGGCAGGCGGAAGTGTTGCTTTGGAAACAGAGTGGTAAGAACACGGGGCTGTCTCCTCTAAACCTGTGCTGCGCATGCTTCTGACCCCACCATCTGCTGCTCGAGCCTGGCAGGAGCCTCCTTTCTCGTTTCTTTGATTTTGTGGGCTTACTTACCCTAGCTGCACATCTCGACCCAGTAGCCAGAGCTATCTTCTTACTATGAAAATGTGACCATGGTAATTTTTAACTTAAGTCACTTTCATGTCCCTAGTTCTTGTATGACAATGCCCAAAGCACTAAATATAGAGATCACAGGGCTCCTGAGGTACTTTTTCTTTTTCTTTTTTTTTGAGCAAATATGTCATCTAATTTTTTTTTTTTTCTTTTTTTGGAGACAGGGTTTCTCTTTGTAACGGTGGCTGTCCTAGAACTAGTTTTGTAGACCAGGCTGGCCTTAAACTCATAGAGATCTGCCTGCCTCTGTCTTCCAAGTGCTTAAAGATGTGTACAATTATGTCTGTTCATCTTCTAGACTGTAAAAAAGTTTTATTGTTACTTATGTGTCAGTGATTTATCTATGTGTGTGTATTCCACATGACTGCATGTGCCCAAGGAGACCCTGAAAGGATATCTTATCCTCTGGGTCTGGAGTTACAGGTGGTGTGAGCCGCTCATTGAGGATACTAGAATCAAAACTCAGGAACTCTGGAAGAGCAGGAAGAGCTCTTAACTGCTGAGCCAGCTCTCCCTGCCCCCACGCTTTCAAGTCAGGGTCTTTGTAGTTCAGGATGGCCTTGCTCTTGCTGTGTATGACAGGAACTCCTGATCTCCTCCCTCGACCTCTCACGTGTTTGCAGTACAGATATGTGTGTCCCCCATTCTTATTTTCTTAATGCAGTGCAGGGGCTTGGACCCAGGGCTTCTAGAACGCTAGGCAAGTCCTCCACCAACTGAGGTGTAACTCTAGCCCTCATCGCTTCACATTTTAGCGTGATTTTCCTTTACTCTTTTAAGGTCTTTGCTGCTGCTGCTGTTGTTTTATTTGTGATTCAGGGTTTCCCAGGTAGCTCAGGCTAGCATAGAACTTGCCCTGTATCTTGGGGGTTCTGCTTCATTCTTCAGGTCTTTTTAATTTTTTATTTTTGTCTAAAACCAAACCAAACCACCACCACCACCACCAACACTATGTATCCTTCAAGAGCCAACATAAATAGTACCAGCGCCAAGAAGCCTTTATTGAGGAAGTTATAAAGAATTAAAAGCATTTTCACGGCATTCCCACAATACCTTTCTCCAATCTGTCTGAAAATCGCGAGTCACCCAAATTATTATTACACCCAAAGTTGAGCAGAGACACCATCTGCACGGGCTGTAATGGAGCTGGTGCTCGGGAGTCACTGAAGGCGGAGCTCTCCGAAGGCGGGAGCCCTTGCATGCCGCCTAAGACAATCTGTAAGCACAAACACTGGCTTACTGCTTAGACAAGGAAAGTGCGTTTGTTCTTTTCCTCCTGAGCATGATTTTTCCATTTACTTTGGTGAGGACGGACAGAAGGCTAAGAACAGGAAAGGAGAGATGAGCTTGGGGGAAATGAGAAGAGTAGAGCACAGAGAGGGTTGGTGGAGGTAAAAAGAAACAGATACAAGGTATCGCTCTCTGTAATAGTCTTTCCGGCTTGGAACCAGAGAGAAAAATCCCGATGTGTTTTCAGGAGCAAGCTGCGCTTCCATTCTGGCCACGTGGCCAGGCAGCTTCTGTCGATCACTGCTTCGGAGAGAACGTGCGAGGTCTCTGTGTACAAAGTTCAGAGGGAACTCAGGGCTCCCTCTCCGACTGTGTCTGCATTCTGCTTATTTCCTTTTCCTTTCTCCCTCCAGCACTTCCGATCCTTCCCTTCCAGCCCAAGCATCCTCCAGGGCCCATTCAGCCTTCCATTGGTCCCAATGCAAATGCTTGATTATCTTCCACTGAAAGCTGGGTAGCCATATGGGACAGTATTGGCTTCCTCGAGGCACCACCGAGTCTATTTTTGAGGCCAAATGGGCCACAGTGCTGTTTACCTTTTTAAATGAGATTTAGTCCAGGGATGAGAGTCAGTGCTGTGTCCTCCAACTCTTCAGGCACACGGGGTCACGCTCTAGCCCAGAGAAGAAGAGGTCACGGTGGAGGCCAGAACTGATGGAGCCTGCCTGTTCTCATCAACATTTACCTCCTCAGGAAACTCTAAAAGCTGATGCTGCCTCACTCCCAAGGAGATTCTGTCTGTGGAGGAGCTAAGGGCTTAGAGGCACACCTCTTCTCTGTTCTGGAATATTAGTACAATGGCCTTGTTGTTAGGCAGGTAATCCCAAAGGATCAGAGATGAGAAAGAGCTCTCTCATCCCCCACTTTGGTGGATGTGAGAACTGGTCCCCAAGGTAGTCTAAACTAGGTTTGCACAGAGGAATGAGAGAATTAATTGGAATTGTGGCCTGTGGGGCAAAGCATTTCTAGGATGAGGAACTGGTGGGAAGTAACGGTGACCCAAGGGCTGGTGGGGAGATCGTGGGAGTGGTGCGGACAATCAGCTGTGTTTGGCTGTGGGTAGGCAGTGGCTCTGTTGTATGCTTGCCCCCTCTCTGGTGTCACAGGCCTCTACTTCACTCTAGTGTTGACCTTAGTGGGATTGTCCTCGATTTACCTTCCTTAGAAATGGTTTAAGTTCCTTCTTACTAAGGGACGATCCAATTTGAGTATGGTGGTGGCACACTCCTTTAATCGCATCACTTGGGAGGCAGAGGCAGGCAGATTTCTGAGTTCGAGGCCAGCCTGGTCCACAGAGTGAGTTCCAGGACAGCCAGAGCTACACAGAGAAACCCTGTCTTGAAAAACAAAAAACTAAAAACAAACAAACAAACAAACAAACAAACCAGTTCAAATGCATAGTTTATCACAGGGTTGGCAGTCTCTTAGTAGCAGGACATTCTGAGAAGATAACATTCTACTTTTTCAACTAGTAGCTAAAGGTAGAAAAAAAAAAAAGAAATCATAGTTTCTTAGACATCAGCGCTTCAGAAGCTAGGATTCAGTGAATGTACACATGAGTATACATACACACACACTCACATACATATGCAAACATGATTCTGTACACATGCCAACACTCGCACACATATATATTTCAAAACACATACATAGACAAATATACAGATACATGAACACAACATACACCAAAACTTATACACACCAACATAGGCACAAATAGACACACACCAACACAAGTATACATACACCAACACACACACACACACACACACACACACACACACACACACACACTGTAGTAGCATATACTTATGAGCTTATGATCACAGTGAACCTGGAGGAAAACTAGGCAGGGTCTTACTCATTCATTGATTGTTTCGAGCGTCCCAGTTTCCCCACTGGGGGCTGAAATACAACAAGAAGTCAGAAGGTCTCTGACTCTATAGGGTATGAAAAATACAACTAAAATATAAGCAAAATGTGCAAATCTTTAGTATCCCTGCAACACATTTAAAAAAAAAAAACATTTTTATTGATTCTTTGTGAGTTTCACATCATGCATCCCAGTCCCTCTCATCCCCCATCCCCTCATACCCACCACTCGCCCTTGCAACCCCCCCCCCCCAAATAAAACACAAACAACAATAACAAAAGCACAGAAAACATCTCATTGTGAAAGCTATAGTATGTCACAGTGTGTCCACAGTATATCCCTGGGACCACACATCTTCACTTGCAGATGTTCATTGCAATGAGTCACTGGTCTGGCTCAAGATCTCTGACTTCTGCGACACCATCAATATCGGATTCTCATAGGGACTCCTCCCGGTTCTCCTGTTGTTGGCCTCTGTCATGGAGATCCTGCAGCTTTGGAACAGCAGGACTGGCCCTTTCATGTGTCCCAACTGATGATAGAGATTTTGGGGTGGGCCAATTCAGAGCCCTGGATCTAGACTTGGGTGGTAGCTGAGCTGGTCAGCCTTAACCCCAGGGCAAGCTCTCCAGCACTGCTCTGGCTAGGCCACTCAATGCAGCTCTCCTGCTCTCATGGCCTCGAGGCTGGTTCACCACCCATGCCTCCAGAGCCAACTCCACTATACTACCCAGTCAGAGTGCAGGGTTCCAAGTGCTGCAGCCTGTCCCAGGCGGGACCAGCTCTCCTGTTCTCATGCCCTTGGGCCTGGCTCACCAGCGCCTTTGGTACCAGGCTCTCCTGTGCTGCTTGGATGAGGTGCTGGGCCTGCTCTCCTGAGTGCCCTGCAACACATTACAATCCCATTTCCCTTCTTTTTTTGTTTTGCCACGGTGTAGGTTTTGAGAACACAGCTGTCCCAGAACAGGTGCAAGGAAAGCTACAGTCAAGGATGCGTTCCAATGTTGACTCATCTCTTCCAGACACCTATGTAAGCTAAACAGGCTACCGAGAACTTCTGTTTCCACAGTCACAGCACTAAGAAGCTGCTGTCTCCCGTCATCATCAAGGCTGCTCTGTGGATCCTATCTGTGGCAGTGCCAGGAAGCTTTTTGCAGGCCTTTTGCCCAGGAGCATTCCAGGCTGTCTGTCTGAAGTCCATGGGGTGAAGTGGTGAGACCACCTGGTCAGAGGCAGCCTGCTGGGCCTCAGCGTGGAATCCTGGCTTCCCTCTATCATGTTTACAGAGCTGTGTCTGTCTGCTTAGCCTCCTATGAGATGAGAATACCAGGCAGTCCTTAGTCACTCAGCAGTGAGTTCTGGTAATTTTCCTCTGGGAGAAAGAGGGCTGGTTGCCAGCCTTAGATTGTGTTCCCTCTGCTATCCTCTCTGCTGTCAGCTGATGAAATAGGGCTTTTGATTTCCTCTTCTGTATATTTTCTGACACAGAGGCACTGGGGAAAGCAGGCTAGAAACTGCCACTGTGTTAGGGCTGCTGAGAAATATTCACAGAAATAAAAAAAATGTTAGACTCACTGAGAGCACAGGCACACAAATATACTAATGCTTACGAAGATGTTTTGCATATGTGTATTTGTGTAGTCTTCTCCCCAAAGGATTACAATGGTTAGGAAGAAAAGAATAACAACCCCTCCCCCCATGTTATCTTTATTTTTCTGTATCAAAAGCAACAACATCATGGAGATCATGGGGGAGAAAAAGGATTGTGATCTCAAATGTTTTCTTCTACACGTTTGCAGGGCTAGGCTTTGTAAGGAACCCGAGACTTCCATCTTTTAAAACAAACAATCAAATAAATGTAATCAATCTTTTCTTTATGTATGGGTGGTTTTTCTACATATATACTTGTGCACCATGTGCATACCTGGTGTCCACAGAGGCTAGAACAGGGTACTGGACCTCCTGGGACTAGAGTTACAGATGGTTGTGCTCTGCCATGTGAGCTGGAACTTGAACTCTTGTCCTCTGGAGGAGCAGCCAATGTTCTTAACTGCTGAGCCCCCTCTCCAGGCTCATCCATTTTATTTATTTATTTATTTTTAATTTTTATTTCAGAACACTGTGAGTGTCAATTGTCTTGGAAGATGTGATGGATTCTGTAGGTTTAGGATGGCAAGGAGTTAATCTCCCCAGCTCTAGGCTCATGGTTCTGATGGGACCATTGTCACAGTACCCTGCCCTTCCTCTCGTCCCTCTTTCAGGCCACACAGTGATGATTGGGTTCACACAAGTCCCCATTGTCCTGAGCACTATTGTGGCACATGGGAGAGCCTACAACCTCAGCTGCATCGGTGTTTATTGACAATTGGAGTTTTGAGACAACATTCTTGCATTTTTGGGTCTTAGAACTGGAAGTGAACTAGCCAAAGATCTACTCCTCTGCCATATGGACACAGCCTCTGTCAACCACGAAGAAAAGAACAGATGGAAGAGAGCAGAGGATCAGATTCCCATCCTCTGTGATTTCTGAGGCAGCTGACAAATCAACTAAAAATTCCCTATGTCACTGAGAAGGTGAAGACAAATCTTTCCCATAACAGCCTATTTTAATATTACATCACAAACTAGAGAGGAAAGGACAAAAATGGCTCCCTTAGAGAGTTTTAAATCAGTTTACTAAAGTATATTTTTGAGAAAGTAAAATGTTTTCATCCTAGCTATAGAGCTAAGTAGATTTTGGCATACATCTGCTCATGTTACTACCATACAGATTATAATACAGTACATCTCATCATTCCACCAAATTCCCTCAGGTTCCCTTGCATGCCACAGTTTGCTGGAGTTCAACTCCATGTAGCTATTGATCTTTTTTTTATTAACATAGATTAGGTTGTCTAACACTATTAATAAATGGTATGATGGTTTGAAAAAAAAGACCCGTATAGGCTAATATATCTGAATGCTTAGCCATCAGGGAGTGGGGCCATATGAAAGGATTAGAAGGATTAGGAGATGTGATCATGTTGGAGGGAGTGTGTCACTGGGGTGGCCACCAAGGTTTCAAAAACCCACACCAGGCTCAGTCGCTCCCTTTTTTCCTATGGATCAGAGGTAGAACTCTCAGCTACTTCTCCAGCACCATATTTGCCTGAGTGCTGCCATGCTCCCACCATGATTATAATGGCCTACTGTATGCAAGCTCCAATAAATGCTTTCTTTTATAAGAGTTTCCTTGCTTACTGTGTCTCTTCACAGCAATAGAACAGTGGCTAAGACAAGTGGGATAATTCAATTTGTGCCTCCCTCCCCCACCCGCAGTGTTTCTGAGATTTACTTGTTGGGGTCTCTCACCTCCACTGACCACTCTCCCTCTAAGCATTGTATTGCACCCCTTGCAGACGTGCAAGATTGCCAAGAGGACCTCCCCAAATCTCCTAAAATCAGACCGCCCTGCGTCGTTGTCATCACCACCCACTGTCATTGCCCGGACCAACCACTGACGTCGTCACCGCCCACTCATTTAGACCCGCCTTCCAGACACAGCTCTTCTCGTGATCGGACAGCGTGCCATTGAGAGAGACACAGAGAGACACAAAGGGACACGTGGGAGAGGGTTAAGGGTTCTCCTGTGTCCAATTAATAAATTATGCTCTGACCCTTGCAGCTCATTCTATTCTTAGGATGTTTAGCCCTTCAGTATGAACCCAGTCCAAGGTGTTTTCTGCCCACGCAGATACACACAAGTGGTGTGACTCAGAAATACACATTTACTGAGGATATTCTGTATCTGTTCCTTGTCCTTTTCTATGGCTGGAAAGTAGGTGGTTATATTATAATTAATGTGCACATTCTCTCACTGATAAACTTTGGGTTATCCCAAATGAAGTTGCTATGAACATTTCTGTCCTTTTTGAATTGTTACTCTCATTTTTTTCCTTGGCTCTTGTTTTAAAACATCAAATTCACGGTTTTCTTCTTAGGGCTAGAATTGCTGGGTAAGGATTTGTTCAAATGAAAATGTTGAACAATTGTTCTAGGTGATGGATGGTTCCATCCTGACTGGGATGGTGGTTTATTTTTCTACCAGCAATGTGGGAGATTTTCACCACCAACCCTTCATGTTACAGAGGGTGCAGTTTTATCTTTGTATGATCTTAATTTGTATATTCTTGATCTCAGGTGTTGCTAGACTATGATTTTCCCATCTGTAGGAGTGTGTGTGTGTGTGTGTGTGTGTGCATGTGTATAGTTGTATACTTGCCTTTGCCTTCTTTTTTGAGACAGTTTCTCACTGGCCTAGAGTTTCCCAAGTAGGATAGTCCAGCCAGCCAGTGAGCTCCCGGGACCTTCCTCATTCCACTTTCCCAGAATTTTGATGATTAATGCTTATCACCATTTGTATTTATTTATTTTTAGATTTTTGAGATGGGATATTACTATGTAGTTATATTGTTCTGAACTTGGTATGTAGACTACACAGACATTGAATTCACAGGGATCCACCTGCTCCTGCCTTCAGAACCTTGGGATTAAAGTGTCTGCCTCCATGCCTGGTACAACTCCGGTTTTTAATGTTAAGTTCATGGAGGTAAAACTCAGGTCTTCATGTCTGTATAGCAAACACTTAACTGCTTGTGCTATTTCCCAGCTCCTATATAAGTTCTTTTGCAAGGCATCCATTCAAATCTTGTGGTCATTTAGAAAATCAGATTATTTTGTTATAATTAATTACTTTACATTTAAAAATGATTTATTTTTATTTTGTGTGCACTGGTGTTTTGCCTGCATGTATGTCTCTGTTTGGGTGTCGGATTCCCTGGAACTGGAGTCACTAACAGTTGTGAGCTGCCATGTGGGTGCTGGGAATTGAACCTGAGTATTCTGGAAGTGTGACTAGTGCTCTTAGTCACTGAGGCATCTGGAAGGAAATATAATTTATAACATTCATATATAGGTTAGTGACTGTGTTTTGTTCAAGAAAGTTTATCTATCCTCAATTTTCAAAAATGTTCTCCAGGGATAGTGGTGTGTCTCAGTGGTAAAATAGCTTCCTCTCAGGTGTGTAAAGCTCTGTAGTTGATACCTGTTGCACATAATTTTTCTCACATTTACATATTTACTGTTGTTGAAGTGATCTAGTTGATAATTTCTTTGTTCACAATTCACTTAGAACTCAAAAATTTTCATTTTCTGGGAGATGTAGAAGCCTACCCTAGTATGTGTCCTTTTATTCTTCTCTCTGTATGGTCTTGCCATATATTATAATCATATATGATTAAATATGTACTATAGCTATATCTGGTGGTACACATCTATAATTCCAGAACAGGGAACCACAGAATATGTATCACTGGAGTCCCCACTTCTAGACAATCTTTCCCTCTGGAGATTTACAAAACACAGGAGGATAGTGAGTTTAAGACCATCCTTGGCTACTTAGCAAAACTGTGCCTCAAAAACCAACCCCAACCCCAAATCCCCCAAAACTTACATTGTACACTTGTGCATTAGCTTCTTTTTAAAAAAAACTGCTGTAATAAAACAGTCCGACAAAAATCAACTTAAGGGAGGAAGGGTTTATTTTAGTTCACAGTTCCAGAGAGATACAGTCTATCACGGCTAGGGTGGTACGTAGGCAGGACTGTGGAACAGCCTGGCAATCAGGAAACAGAGCAGGAACAGGAAGTGAGGCCAGGATATAAAACCCAAAAGCCCTTCCCCCTGACATACTTCATCCAGGACAGCTTCATAATCTTCCCAAACACTGACACCATTTGGGACCAAATGTTCAGACATTTGAGACTATGCAGACAGTCTGCATCCAAATACAACTTTCATTGCATTTCCTTTCAACTTTCACACACATTTTAAGGAACTTACCAATCACTTCCTGGACTGCTTCCCAATCCTGTTGCTCTCCTTTTCTTCCTGAAGGTCTTTGGGGACACTTCCTTCTCATTTGAAGTTCTGTTCTTTAAGAATCCTTTTGGTTTCCAGTTTCTGGCTATTATGATTAAAGCTGCTATGGACATAGTAGAGCAAGTGTCTTTGTGGTATGGTGGTGTTGCAGGAAATCTCCAACACAAATAAGCCTTGGCAAAGAAAACACAACTCGACTAATATGAGTACAAGTCGTATGCCTGGATTGGGCAGATCTCCCACTACACTACCATCGTCCCCATCTATGAGACCCCTTATAACTTGTGATTTCTCCAGGCCCCGTGCTTCTGCTCCACTTTCCTTCCACCTCTTCCTCAGTCATCCTCTCTCCTCTCCTCCTGCCCCTTGCCTCCTAGACCTTCAGCTCCACCTTCCCTTCTCCTGCCTAATCACTGGCTCTAGCCTTTATTTTACAAATTAAGGTGGGAAGAAGGTTTACAGGAAGTCACCTGAGTGCTGACTCATTGCTTGTTCACAACCCTTCCCAGGAGAGCAGAATTAGCATAAAAATACCATTAGCTCCAGGGCTATCTGCAACATGGTGGAGCATCTTTTAGGTATATGCCAAAAAATGGTATAGCTGGGTCTTGAGGTAGAGAGATTTCCAAAGTGGTTGTACAAGTTTGCACTCCTGCTAGCAGTGAAGGACTGTTCTCCCTGCTCCGCAACTTCTCCTGCATATGTTCTCTCTCTCTGACTTTTTTTTTTTTTTTGGTTTTTCAAGACAGGGTTTCTCTGTGTAGCCCTGGCTGTCCTGGAACTCACTCTGTAGACCAGGCTGGCCTCGAACTCAGAAATCCACCTGCCTCTGCCTCCCAAGTGCTGGGATAAAAGGTGAGCACCAGCACTGCCTGGTCTTAACCATTCTGATGGGTGTAAGATGGGAATCTCAGGGTCGTTTTGATTTGTATTTCCCTGATCACGAAGGACTTTGAACATTTCTTCAAGTGCTTCTCACCATTCCTCTGTTGAAAATTCTCTGCTTAGCTCTGTACCTCATTTTTTAATTGGGTTATTTGGGTTGTTGGTATTTAAGTTCTTGAGTTCTTTGTAAGTTTTGGATAGCCTGGGAGAGACTTGAAGTGCCTGGGTGGGGGATACCAGGGAGGCACCTACTCAGAGGAGAAGGGGAGTAGGGATTGCAGGGGGAGGATTGAAGGAAGGGGTGACTAGGGAAAGGGGCACTGAGTGGGATGCAAAGTGAATACATAAAAACAAAATTAAATAAAGAATAAGGAAAAAAACAACAATCCTTTTGGCCAGGTCTACCTGGCATTCATCTATTAACATCTGCCACATTATTCCCAAAGGACTTTGATGAAGTGTACATCTGCGTTGACCAGTTCTCTTTCTCTTTTTTTCTAGCATTTAAAAATGTTTCATTGCCCCTGGATTCTGTTGAGGAATCTGCAATCATTTGAACTCTTCTGCTTTCTGTATTTCATGTATTGATTCTCTTGAGCCCTGGCTGTTCAGATTTCCTTTGCTGTTGGTATTCATGAGACAAATGCATTTCATATGAATGAAGATTTCTATTGTACTAAAGCTATCTCCTCCAGGCTTGACATGACCCTTGGCCATCATGGAGCAGAGTGGCTGCGATGGGCCACAGATCGTAGCCCTCAGTCAAGACAATAAAGGGAGCGGGTCAATGTACTGAGAACTAGGTCTGTAAGAGGGGTGCTACTGCAGAGAATATTCTGTGATAGAGATGGTACAGTCACTAGAACTTTTCTAGATATTACAGTCAGCACTCCCTCCCGTGCTCCGACTGTACACACATGGTCTTGGAACGTGCTAGAATATATAAGAGGTGGAAGATTGACTCAGGGTGGGGGCTTCAGTGGTACACCTTTTGTGAGTAATCATGCATGCTGGGGGGGGGGAGTTCTCAGTGATGTAGCTGCCTTTGAATCACCCACTGTCCTATAAATAACCCCTATCCCATGCTCTGCAGGGAGCCCCTCATCCATGTATGGATTCCCTCACCCATATGCTTGTAGATAATCCCAATAAACTCTACCTGGATGAATAATTTCTTTGATCTGCCATTGCTTTATCTGGGGGAGAATATACATTTCTTTCTGTCTTTTTGGGAAAAGTAACACAGTGATTTATTCTGGGTATCTTTCCTTTGGATGGTATCATCTCACTTAGATAATGCATGACTTTTACCAAATTTGGGAAAACTTAATGTATTACCTTCTCAAAAAAAGGGTTATTCCTGAACCATACTCTATCTTTCGGGGCTCCTATGATATGAAGGTTAGGTCTTTGTTATTGCCTCATAGCCCCTCAGGCTTTGCTTACTTTTGTGACGGAGTTTCACTTAGGTTATCCTCAAACTTGCAATTTTCTTACCTCTGCCTTCCCAGTGGTTGAATTACTGGAGTATGTCATGATGTCCAGCAGCTTTGTTCTTTAAAAATATTATTTCTCTCTGTTAATAATGGATAATTTCTGTTAAAATATTTTCAAATCACTGAAACCATCCACTGGCTTCTCCACTTTGGTATTAAAAGTCCATTTGTCTTACTTTTTTTTTTTTTAAATTAGATATTTTCTTTATTTACATTTCAAATGTTATCCCCTTTCCTGGTTTGCCCTCTGAAACTCTCCTAAACCCCCTCCCCCCTCCCCTGCTCACCAACCCACCAACTCCAAGTTCCCTGCCCTGGCATCAAGCCAACACAGGACTAAGGGCCTCTCCTCCCATTGATGTCCAACAAGGGCATCCTCTGCTACATATGCAGCTGGAGCCATGGGTCCCTTCATGTGTATTCTTTGGTTGGTGGTTTAGTCCCTGGGAGCTCTGGGGGTATTGGTTAGTTCATATTGTTGTTCCTTCTATGGGGCTGCAAACCCCTCTGCTCCTTGGGTCCTTTCTCTAGATCCTCCATTGGAGACCTTGTGCTCAGTCCAATGGTTGGCTGAGAGCATCCACCTCTGTATTTGTCAGGTACTGGCAGAGCCTCTCAGGAGACAGCTATATCAGCCTCCTGTCAGCAAGCACTTGTTGGTATCCACAATAGTGTCTGGGTTTGGTAACTGTATATGGGATGGATCCCCAGATGGGGCAGTCTCTGGATGGCCTTTCCTTCAGTCTCTGCTCTACACTTTATCTCTGTGTCTCCTCCTGTGGATATTTTGTTCCCTCTTCTAAGAAGGACCGAAGTATCCAAACTTTGGTCTTCCTTATTCTTGAGCTTTATGTGATCAGTGAATTATACTTGGGTATTCTGAGCTTCTGGGCTAGTAGCCACTTATCAGTGAATGCATAGCATGTGTTTTCTTTTGTGATTGTGTTACCTCACTCAGGATGATATTTTCTAGTTTCGGCCATTTGCCTATGAGTTCATTGTTTTTAATAGCTGAGTAGTACTCCATTGTGTAAATGTACCACAGTTTCTGTATCTATTCCTCTGTTGAGGTACACCTGGGTTCTTTCCAGCTTCTGGCTATTATAAATAAGGCTATGAACACAGTGGAGCATGTGTCCTTATTACATGTTGGAGCATCTTCTGGGTATATGCCCAGGAGTGGTATAGCTGGGTCCTCNGGTAGTACTATGTCCAATTTTTTGAGGAACTGCCAAACTGATTTCCAGAGTGGTTGTACATTCCACGGCTTGCAATCCCATCAGCAACAGAGGAGTGTTTCTCTTTCTCCACATCCTTGACAGCATCTGCTGTCACCTTAGTTTTTTTTTTTTTAAATAGATTTGCACCATCATCTCACCTTTCTTTCTTTCCTTTTTCTAATAACCTATAGAGTCAAATTTATGTGTGGGTAATCGACTGGAGCAAGGGCAACCTATGAGGGACCTCATCCATACCTTAAACTGACTCTCTCTTCCTCAGAAGCTACCAGTTAGTTACCAACAATCTCAGTTAGAGGTCATGTATCATGTGCTATTCCCAGCTCTCTGCTACAATGTTGACTGGTTTGATCTTGTACAGACAACCCAACATGCTGGGTAGAAGTGTAGAAGTCAGGAATGTAGAAGCCCTGACATGGAAGTCTGTTTAACCTTCACCTTAGTTTTTGATCTTAGCCATTCTGACTGGTGTGAGGTGGAATCTCAGGGTTGTTTTGATTTGTATTTCCCTGATGATTAAGGATGTTGAACATCTCTTTAGGTGCTTCTCAGCCATTTGGTATTTCTCAGTTGAAAATTCTTTGTTTAGATCTGTAACCCATTTTTAAATAGGGTTATTTGGTTCTTTGGAGTCTAACTTCTTGAGTTCTTTGTATATATTGGATATTAGCCCTCTATCAGATCTAGGGTTGGTAAAGATCTTTTCCCAATCTGTTGGTTGCCGTTTTGTCTTATTGGCAGTGTTCTTTGTTTTACAGAAGCTTTGCAATTTTATGAGGTCCCATTTGTCAATTCTTGATCTTAGAGCATAAGCTATCGGTGTTCTGTTCACTAAAATTTCCCTTGTGCCCCTGTTGTCAAAGCTCTTCCCCACTTTCTTTTCTATTAGTTTCAGTGTATCTGGTTTTATGTGAAGGTCCTTGATCCACTTGGACTTGAGCTTTGTACAAGGAGATAAGAATGGATCAATTCACATTCTTCTCCATGCTAACTGCCAGTTGATCCAGTACCATTTGTTGAAAATGCTGTCTTTTTCCCACTAGATGGTTTTAGCTCCTTTGTCAAAGATCAAGTGATCATAGGTGTGTGGGTTCATTTTTGGGTCTTCAATTCTATCCCATTGGTCTACATGCCTGTCACTGTACCAATGCCATGCAGTTTTTGTCATGGTTACTCTGTAGTACAGCTTGAGGTAAGGAATGGTGATTCTGCCAGAAGCTCTTTTATTGTTGAGAACAGATTTTGCTTTCCTGTTTTTTTTTTTTCTGTTGTTGTTGTTTTTGTTATTCCAGATGAATTTGCAAATTGTTCTTTCTAACTCTATGAAGAATTGAGTTGGAATTTTGATGGGGATTACATTGAATCTGTAGATTGCTTTTGGCAAGATGCTAATTTTTACTATATTAATCCTGTCAATCCATGAGCATGGGAGATCTTCCCATCTTCTGAGATCTTCTATTTCTTTCTTCAGAGACTTAAAGTTCTTGTCATACAGAT
>NC_034594.1:57191265-57210259 GCF_900095145.1 Mus pahari
TGGTTTTGTTCAATTCCATCACCTGTTTGGCTGTGTTTTCTTGTAATTCTTTAAGGGATTTTTGTGTCTGTTCTTAAGGACTTCTACTTGTTTAGAAGTGTTTTCCTGTTGTTCTTTAAGACTTTCTACCTGTTTATCAGTATTCTCCTGTGATTCTTTAAGGCCTTCTACCTGTTTAGCAGTGTTAGTGAAACTCTCTAAGGGATTTTAGTGTTTCCACTTTAAAGACTTCTAGCTGTTTACCTGTGTTTTCCTGTATTTCCCTTTTAAAGTCCTCCATCATCATCATGAGAAATGCCTTTATATCCATGTCTTGATTTTCTGGTGTGATGGTGTATCCAGGACTTGCTATGGTGGGAGAGTTTGGTTCTAATGATTCCAAATAACATTGGTTTCTGTTGCTTCCGTTCTTACGCTTGCCTCCTGCCATCTGATTATCTCAAGTGCTTGCTTCACTCAATATATCTGATTGGAGCCTGTCCTTCCTATAATCCCAGCTGATTCAGGACTTCTCAGAGTCCAGCTTTCTCTGTGATCCTTCGATTGCGGGCTCCTGTGAACTTGATATTTTGGGTGTGTCAGAGTTCTTGGCAGTCAAGCTCCTCTGAGACCCTCAAATACTGGTGTGACCCAGCTTCTGTTATCCTGGGATCCTGTTGTCCTATGATCTTGGGCGTGTTACAGTGGCTGGAAGTGGTGTCTCCTTTGGGGACCTTGGAGCTGTCTGGTCTGTTTGAAACCAAGGTTAACCAGCACTGATCAAAAAGAAACCTGAGCCTCTGGTCAGGAAGGGCTCTGGTGCGGTTGTTCCTGTTGTCACAGGCCCTTCACAATTGGATTGGAGCGATGTAGTGTTCCCTTCACCAGTGATCCTAAAAACGCATGGGCAGTCCTCTAGGGACTGTGGGGGTGTCTGCGACTCAGCGCCCTAGGTGCCCCAGCACTGGCGCTGAGCGGAAGGGACTTGTGCCCCTGGTCAGGCTGGTCTCTGCTTCCCTAGTGCTGTCTCAGGTCCTGTGCAATTGGATTGGAGCAGATGAAGTGTTCCGCTCACCAGTGATCCTAAGATCGCGTGGGCAGTCCTCTAGGGACAGTGGGGGTGTCTGCAGACTCCGCGCCCTAGGTGACCCAGTGCTGGCGCCGACCTCGGAAGCTTTCTTGCTATTTCTAGGGTGTAGTTTCCCTCCTTGTGTTGGAGTTTTCCATTTATTATCCTTTGAGGGGTTGGATTTGTGGAAAGATATTGTGTAAATTTGTTTTTGTTATGGAATATCTTGGTTTCTCCATCTATGGTAATTGAGAGGTTTGCTGGATATAGTAGCCTGGGCTGACATTTGTGGTCTCTTAGGGTCTGTATGAGATCTGCCCAGGATCTTCTGGCTTTTATAGTTTCTGGCAAGAAGTCTGATTTAATTCTGTTATGTCTGCCTTCATATGTTACTTGACCTTTTTCTTTTACTACTTTTAATATTCTTTCTTTCCTTTGTGTATTTGGTGTTTTTTATTATTATGTGATGGGAGGAATTTCTTTTCTGGTCCAATCTATTTGGAGTTCTGTAGGCTTCTTATACGTTCAAGGGCATCTCTTTCTTTCTTTCTTTCTTTCTTTCTTTCTTTCTTTCTTTCTTTCTTTCTTTCTTTCTTTCTTTCTTTCTTTCTTTCCTTTTTCAAGACAGAGTTTCTCTGTGCAGCCCTGGCTGTCCTGGAACTCACTTTGTAGACCAGGCTGGCCTCAAACTCAGAAATCCGCCTGCCTCTGCCTCTCGAGTGCTGGGATTAAAGGCGTGCGCCACCACGCCCAGCTGGCATCTCTTTCTTTAGGTTAGGTAAGTTTTCTTTCTATAATTTTGTTGAAGATATTACTGGCCCTTTAAGTTTGGAATCTTAGCTCTCTTCTACACCTATTATCCTTAGGTTTGGTCTTCTTATTGTTTCCTGGTTTTCTTGGATGTTTTGGGTTAGGACGTTTTTGCATTTTCTTTGACTGTTGTGTCAATGCTTTCCCTGGTATCTTCTGCACCTTAGATTTTCTCTTCTATCTCTTGTATTCTGTTGGTGATGCTTTCGTAGGTTTTCTATCTCCAGAGTTGTCTCCCTTTGTGATTTCTTTATTGATTCTCCTTCCATTTTTAGATCCTGGATGGTTTTGTTCAACTTCTTCACCTGTTTGGTTGTGATTTCCTGTAATTTTTAAAGGGATTTTTGTATTTCCTCTTTAATGACTTCTACCTGTTTACCTGTGTTCTTCTGTATTTCTCCTAGGGAGTTATGTATGTCCTTCTTAAAGTCCTCTGTCAGCATCATGAGATCTGTTTTTAAATCCATATGTTGTTTTTCCAGTGTGTTGGAGCATGGAGGTCTTGCTGTGGTGGGAGAACTGGCTTCTGATGATGCCAAGTAGCCTTGGTTTCAATTGGTTAGGTTCTTGTCCTTGCCTTTTGCCATCTGGTTATGTCTAGTGTTAGTTGGTCTTGCTGTCTCTGGCTGGAGTTTGTCCCTCCTGTGAGCCTGTAAGCCTGAGTCAGCACTCCTGGGAGACCAGCTCTCTTCTGACAGGACCTGTGTGCAGCAGGCTCTGGAACAGCCCTAGTTTCTCGGTGCACATTGTGACTAGAGTTGTCTTACTTCTTAAAGCACATTTTTACAGCCTCTATAACGTCTTTGACAAATGATCCAGTATCTGTGTCATTTGGGGTCTGATAACTTGCTTATTTTCTTTGTTCTCCATTAGGATGTTGAGCTATTCTGTATGTGTATTACTGGAGGACTTTTAAGACCATATCTTGGAATACTTTGTGTCTCTTCTGTGTATTTTTATCTATCTATCTATCTATCTATCTATCTATCTATCTATCTATCTATGTATTTTTAATTTTCTATTTGTCAACTTGCTTAGACTGGACCTAGTAGCACCTTGTATCCCTGTTTGGAGACTTTTTGTTTTGTACACTACCTTTGTGTGTGTGTGTGTGTGTGTGTGTTTATTCTGAGGCTTCACCTGAAAGCCACACCCTTGCTAGTCAGTCTCCTATGGGCTGTATCTCTAGCCGACTCCGTGACTTTAAAATAGGTCTTCTTTGAATGTCTGTCATCCATGCTTTCTGCTACAGAGGACCCGTTTCCCTCTTGGGCAGCACACTTTGTTTGTTTCGCTTTTCGCCCACTTTGCTATATCACATGGTTGTCAGCTGCCAAGTGGTTGAAGAATGCAGTGAAAAAGAGCTACTGGGTTACACTCTTCCCTTTTCGGGGGCCACTTTCTCTGGTCAGAGAGGGGGTCCTTCCTACAGAGAGCTAGGAGCTGCGTGTTGCTCAGCGTGTTTGTCAATGCCCTGCATGTGCACGGACAGGCTTGAGACTGCCTGAGTTCAGGCTTGGAGAAACTTGAGGGGAAAGGTGGTACTTATCATCTCTCCATTGACACTTTGAGATCTCTGTCTCTTTTCTATTTTCCAACATCTTCCGAAAAGTGCTTCATGGATTATTCCCATTCCACTTACATTCATGAGAGCAAGAGGGAGGGGAAGAATTTTTACTCCATCTTAACTGTAATAGGAATCTCTTATTATTTATTTTGCTCAGTAAAACCTGGCATCCTAAGATTACTTATTTGTTCCAGTTGAAGACTAATAGAGGAATATAAAATTAAAATGTCCTGCTCCCATTGCTTTGAAGCCTTTAGCTCTTGTACTTTTAATTACTAAAAGTGAAAATTTGACCAACATTTATTTATTTAACAAATATTTATCGAGCATATATCCATGTGGTTATGTTGTACATACTGAAGACAAAACATGATTTATTTATTGATTGATTTATGTAAAGTGAAATTTGGCAGTGAATTTAAGCACACACATGGGGCTGGGGAGGAAGGGATAGAAGTATTCTTATTGTAATAAAATATCAATCTGGTCAGTGAGATAACTCAATAAGTAAAGGCACTTGGCACCACGCTTGATGACCTGAGTTCTATCTTTGGGACCCACATGGTAGAAGAACACTGGCTCCTGAAAATTGTGACCTGCTATGCATGTTATAGCACAACACACACACACACACACACACACACACACACACACACATGAACTCGTGCACACACTCAACCAACCAACCCACTAACCAACCAACCAATCAATCAGTATAGTTAAAAAATATAGTTTTGCTTGATCCCTGGAAGGCAAAGACTACTTTATTCTCACATGTATAAGACCATACTGGAATAACAGCCTTCATGGTTTTAAGCAGTGAAGAATGCTAATGGTAAAAAAGGCAATGAGAAGAAACAGTTTAGGTGATGAGAGAACAAGGTGCATTGAGATAGCCAGATGGGGAAAATAATAAAAGCCACCTAAGCACTAAAGATGGTAACAATGATGGGAGAGGAAAGAAAGACTCTTGGAAAGAGAAAGCAAGTCTTTCTTCTGAAAATCCAAGATTCAACCATCTAACTTTGGCCAATCGCTTCCTCTTCCCACATGTTTTTGTATAGTGAGAGAGAAATGAGAGAAAAGTCTATGGAGAAAACAGAAATGGCGAGACATCCATTTCATACGTTTTGTAATTGTTTGTGTGTATCTGAGATTTAGCTTGTTTTTTTTTTTTTTTCCTTTTTCTAGGTACGTGTAACCAAGGCTAGTTGCAGACTTTCCTTGCTGTTCAGTTCATGATAGAGCAAGGTGGGCATCAGCAGAGTGGGCTGTGCTCTACCTCACACTGGGGAGAGGAGGACGCTTTGTTGTAGCTGCTTCCAACTTTCACCTCTGGGTAGTGAGAACAGCTGTTTCCTCCAGAGACCAGCTCTTTCCAAGGAGAATTCCCCTTACCTTGTCTGACAAATGGAATACACTTTGAAAACTTATAGCTACTTGATTGGGAGGATTATATTCCTTTTACCACTAAGACTTTAACCTCTCTTGTCAACGACACCAGAAGAAAATGGCCCAGAGAATCAACTAATCAGGGCTCATAGGGGCTCACAGAGACTGAGCTGACAACCAGGGAGTGTGTATAGGTCTAACCTAGGTCCTCTGCATATATGTTATAGTTGTATAGCTTCATGTTCTTGTGGGGCTCTTACCAGTGGGACAAGGGCTGTCTCTGACTTCTTTTGCCTGCTTTGGGACACCTTTCCTCCTATTGGGTTGCCTAGTCTAGTCTTAGTTTGAGGACATGTGCCTAGTTTGATTGTAACTTGATATGCCACGTTTGTTTGATATCTCTAAGATGTCTGCCTTTTTCTGAAGGGAAGGAGGAGGAGTGGCTCTAAGGGAGAGGAAAGATGAGGGGAGGAACTGGGAGTAGAGGAGGGAGGAGAAACTGTGGTTGGGATGTAACACAGGAAAGAAGAATGAAGAGATGCTTGTTGCGCGCGCCCCCTCGATCAAGCAAGGAAGACGCAACCACCAGTTCTTCTCTCAGCAGTTTATTCAGGAACCTTGAAAAATCTCCCCCGAGCCCCGGGATACAAGCCCTTTTATATCATTTACGCCAACCAATCGCGGCAAGCCACGTCACTTCACCAGGAGTGCGGCCTCAGCCAACCAGAAGAGCGGAACATATCACCACCAAATATGGACCTGTTTACCACAAGCTTCATAGAGGACAGGTGCCATCGACAGGTGCCATCGTTAAGGTGTGGCTTTGGTAGCCCAGGGGAGGGGCCATAGCCTCCTACAGATGCTACCAATTCTACTAAGACATTTAACCTCTCTTATTGCTAATACATAATATGTTATCATTATATTTTTTGGTAAGAGAACTAACTATTGTTCTCCATTCCTTTTCATGAACTTCCAACAAGCTGCAAATGGCTGACTAAGCAAGCTGGGCCAATCTTATGCAGATGATATTCCTTCTTAGATAGAGGAGGACACAGACTCAGTCAATGAAATCAAGAATCTTTAAATTTGGACACACCAGCATATTGGACATAAACAGCTTTAGCAGGTTGATGAGAAAATTGGTTTAGGATAGTAAAACTACACTTTATTAGTAAAAACCTAATGCTTAGATTTATTCCCTCCATGGATACTTTGGAGTAAAACTGGCCATGTAGGGGAAAAGGGCACTAGAGCTGGCTGCTATTACAGATACATGAGCTCTCATTTGTTAGCCATGCCACTTCTTTCTCTGGTGGCCACAGCAGATGCTGTGGTGTCTAAAGTAATCCAATGGGCCAATTATTGTGATACTGTGTTCCCAAACCTTGAAACAGTGAAGGTTGAAAACTTGCTTTTTAGAGTTATTATGGGATTTTTCCCCTCCTCAAGTCCATTAAGATCCAGGAAAAGGAACACAGAGAGACCCTTAGCTCCTTGGCCATTTCTCTATTAGCTTGGCCTGAAGGAGTGTCACATCCCTCGCTAATAATCAGCTGCCATGGCAGGTGGGATCATTTACTAACTAATATGCAGTCATTCTCTATCTGTGACACTTTAATTTTGGCAGCTACAGTCCTTGTCATTCCTCACGGGTAACTATGGCAACGGACACTGCTGACAGGCCTGAGCCTACCGTTATTAGAGATGCAGCAGTCTTGTCAACTACATTTGAATGGGACTTATTGTGGGGGGGGGGAGGAGAAGATTTGTAAAGCACTTGATTTGAGCATTACAAGGGGTGCAAATAAAGATATTTTAGGTGTGGAAAAAACTGATACTTCATCTTAACTCTGTTGTTTTTGCTCAATGGGGACATCTATGGCCAGAGAATTAAAAATGAGGACACATTAGTCCAGCTGGCCTTTCTCTTAGAGGCGTCCCTGTTTCTATGAGTGAAACATGCACAGTGCCTCATTTGCTTCTTGCAGTACTTGGAGAGAACACATCCCAGACAAAAGGTTAAGCAGTCACACTGTCTGGGTAGTCTTCAAGGTGGCTTTGTCTTAGCCTTCCCAATGAGATAAGTGCAGTTTTGTTTCTTCAGAGTCTGATTATTTTGGTACTGTTTAATAGTAGGTTGATATGTCTGATATTCTTAGGCAGGGAACGGGACTTTGAGAGAGCAGTGCATTCTGGGTATATTTAGTATCATGTTTGGTTTAAGAGAATAGTTTATGAAGCTTCCTGTTTGAAAAAAAAAAACAGTTTAGAGATACACAGGAAGAAAATTGGACAGATTCAGCATTTGCTAAATGCCCATATGTGTGTCTCATAGTGTTGGGCATACTCACTTTTATTTCCTCACCTAAATAATCTAACGTCTTTAGTTAAAAAACCATTGACTTAAAACATTTAAAAATTATTTTTATTTACTTGGTATGGGTGTTTTTCCTGCACGTGTATCTGTGCAACAAAGCGCGCTTAGTGCCCTCAGAGGCCAGAAGAGGGCATCATCTCCCTCTGGAACTGGAGTTACAGGTGGTTGTCAGCCACCAGGTGGGTGCTGGGACACACAGGTCCTATGGAAGAGCAGCCAGGGTTCTTAACTGCTGAATCCTTTCTCCAGCCTGCCCAGAATCTAGGCCAGAAGAACTCTAGTCATTAGATTTGTATGTGTATGAATCCAAAATGTAGTACATATTTCTTGATCCTTGGAGATATGAACAGGAAATAAAAATGACTCCATTTCATTGAAAATGAGCAGAACTTCATAATGAAGAAGACCAAGAACTTCATAATGAAGAAGACAAATGAGTCCAGCCAATGTGTCTGGATAACTCTGTGGAGATAACACTGATTGTTCATTCCATGACTTAAGTTTCCTTTCAGGAATGGCCTCCTCTCTGCAAAAAGCACAGAGCATCATAGTCAGCCCCTTCTGGGAAGAAGACGTTGTGTCAGGTGATGCTGGTTTCCCGGAAACTGAGCTTTCCTCCCCTGATCCGCCATTCAGGGACTTTTTGATGCCAGTGACGGATTCTCCTGGACTCCAGGCTACGCTTGCTTTACAATAGGACCCAAGGCTACCTGATTTACTTGGGGCTCAGACCCCAGTCAGAAGAAACAAGGCATTGAGGAGTGTCTGTCATTCCTTCTGGCCTTCCTGGAGAAACTCCCAGCTATTTCTCTGAAGATGAAGAGTGTTAGGCTTGCAACTGGAAGAGCTAGACATAGAATCCTAGTTCCCACACTCTCTGCGTGGCCTTGGAAGAGTCTGTCTCCTCTTCCTTCTCTTCTGACCTCTTACTGGACATTGAGATCCATTTAAACATAAAATGAAATAGAGTAAGTATAAGGTTTCTGTAAACATTAGAGCATGTTTGCTCAACTCACTATTGGGAAAAACCAGACAACAGGATGCTGGAATGGGAAAGATGAAAAAGGAGCCAAATGGTGGGGTTTGGAGAAAAGTGTTTTTGGGAGAAGAAAAGCATTTTTGGACAACATATAATATTACCGAGGTCTGTTTCCACTTGTGTCATATGTGAGGTTAGGTAAAGAGTTCTGAAGAAAATATCTGATGTTTGATGTTGTGGGCACAGTGACATTACACAAAGCTCTGATATTTTTGACATTACTATTTTTTGAAAATTTCATGTTTGTACAATGTATCTTGGATATGTTCATCCCTCCCACCCTCTCTCCCTTCCTCCCTCCCTCCCTCCAGATTTCCCCATCTCCCATATCTACCCTCCAACCAATTTTATGTCTTGTTAAGAACAACCTATCAATACATTTAGATCTGCCAATATGTTGTAGATGCATATTGTTTAATGGGCACAGCATAAAACACTATTGTAAAGTTCTCTTGTTATTTCCAACGAATGTATGCAGAGCAGCTCTTCCCATTTTGTTCTACAAGGGACACCATTCCAATAAATATATCTTTTTTTTTTTTTTTTTTTTTTTGGTTTTTTTGAGACAGGGTTTCTCTGTGCAGTCCTGGCTGTCCTGGAACTCACTCTGTAGACCAGGCTAGCCTCAAACTCAGAAATCCACCTGCCTCTGCCTCCCAAGTGCTGAGATTAAAGGCGTGTGCCACCACTGCCCGGCCAATAGATACATCTTAATTGAAAGGGAGATTGATAGTAACCTAAATGCAAATCAAATCAAGCATATTTGTTTACCATTGCTAAATAATTCGACTTTATTGGTAGTCATGTTACATAGGTTGTTAAAAAAGCAGCATCTGGCCCAAAGATGACACCTACCCACAGAATAATATTTTGGAAAAGTGACTTTATAATGAATGCGGTCAAGTTATATTTTCCTTATATGGACAGATTATACCTAGGGCATCATTGAGAAGCATCCAGGACTGCCAGAAGGGTGGATCCCTAGCAGAATTCTGGGCACAATGCAAGTTCAAGGCATTTAACTGTCTCCATCTGCACATTTCTGTTACAGTGATGGAATTATTTTCATTTTTCCTCCAACCTTCTTTATTTCCTCCCTTTGACCTTATGTTTACATCTCTCTTGCTCTGCACTAGTTCTTCTGCTTGCTTTGTCCTCTCCTCTGTACTTAGAATACTTAGAACACTTCAGTGTTTGCTTCTTATGAGTACTAAACTGTCCTCCTGTGGTCTTGTGAATCTTGGGGAGAGTAGCTTTTTTTTTTCTCCCCAAGGGAAATTGAAAACATGACAGAAGTCTTAAATAGCTGTTATGTAAACAAGATAAGACTCATAGAACAGTTTGCAATGGCCTTTGAGGAGATGAAAGCAGGAAGGAGCAACCTAGCCTGTCCAGGCCCTGGCCATGTGCACTAATTTTTGATTAACCATAGCAGGGCATGAGAAAAAGGAGGGTTTCCTTGGATGGGACACCAGGACAAGCACTTGCTCCTACAATATGGGGAAAGCCATGAAATGGCTTGTGTTTAACATGGAGAATCTGGAAGTGATTCTTAACAAGTTTATTATCTCATTGGCTCGTACTAAGTGTGTCTCCAGGTAGACAGTAGTATTAGCATTAGTATGGAGCAAGAAGATCTGACCTTCTGACCTCAGGCAAGCTCTATACAAGCACTGTATCCTTTGATGCTTTGGAAGTCATCTATCATGTGTTGCAGACTTGTTTCCCTTCCCCATCATTGATCTAACGTGCATTCTTATCATCTCCTGGCATGACTTCCTACTGGTCTTCTTTCTCATGCTGTTTCTGCTGCTGCTGTCCCTATCCTGCCCACCCTTTCTCTCTGCTCCCAGAATAAGTAAGACCTGGTCATGCTATTCACTTGATGGTTCGCCTCAGTCTCCGGGGTGAACCTGGGCTCTATTCTGTGGTAATCAAAACTCTTCCCATGTGGTTCTCCATGCTCCTCCTAAGCCACATTATTTGCTGCCCGCTTCCTCATTGGCTACCTGTTATTCCACAGACAGAGTAAACATTTTAAGGCCTCTGTGCTTTTCTCGTGTCATTTGCTCTTCCATTTTGAATTTCCCCTCTGCAAGGGAATGGTATCAACTGTCAAAATCACTATCTAGTGGAATCCTTTGCTTTCTCCTCAGCATAAAGTTGTTTATTAAAAGCTGCACAATACAAATGGCACATGGTAAGTACAAATGGTATGTGCAGTCCAATAAATTATAATATGAGCCACATATATTATTTGAAAATTTTCTGTTAGCTGTATTAGGAAAAGTTATAGGAAAGTATATAGAACATACTTCACTTAATGCAATCCATCAGAAATATGACTTCAATATTTGTATTAATGTTCTCCAGAGAAACAGAACCAATATATGCATAAACATACACACACATGTATATACACACATATATACACATACATATATGTGTGTGTGTGTACACATATACTCATGTGATTATGCAAATGAAGCCCACAGGGTGAATTGGTGAGTTGAAGACTGAGAAGAGCTGACAGTATAAGAAGATCCTGTGTCCAAGTTACACTGCAAATACACGAAGAAGCCGATGCTTTAGTTCAAAAGTGGCTACATGTATAATATTTCCATCCCCACCTGGATGCTGTGTGTGGAATTCCTAGCCCTTAACATGATGGAGTGAAGAGATGGAGCTTTGGGGAGATTAGTGATTGCCTGGTTCCACTGGAAAAGAGACCCTGGAGAGCTCGCTGACCACTTCCCGCACATGAACACACAGCAGAAAGATAGCCATCTGTGATTTAGGCAGCAGGTCCTGACCAGTTACTGAATCTTCCAATGCCATGAGTTTAGGCTTCACAGACTTTGGAACTAGGAGAAGCACTTATATTTTTTGTGGAGTGTTCTACAGTCTGAAGGGTCTGAGAGAAACGGCATCAGGCAGTGGGGGGAGTTATTTTCTACTTCCAGATGGTTAAATTTATGGTTTAGTCAGGCTGAAATATTAATAAAGGCCAACCTCATTATCATATCCTTTACTCATTGTACCTCTTTAAGTACTAATTTCATTCTAAAGCATTCTTACAGAAACAGCCAGGTTGTCTGAACACATGCCTGGCTACCACATGGCTCAGTTAGTGTTAACTTTAACACATAATTTTAACCAGCTGTGGTGGTTTGAATGAGAATGATCCCCATAGGCTCATATATTTTAATATTTGGTCCAATTGGTAGAACTATTTGAGAAGTTTTAAGAGGTGTGGCCTTGCTGAAGGAGGTGTCAATGCAGACAAGCTTTGAGCCATTAAAAGACTCTACTCTCAAAGCGTTCCTTGCTCTCTGCTTCCTACTTTCAAGGATTGCTAGAGCTCAGTGTAATGATACTGTATAGAACTCTTAGCATTATAGTCCATGCATTTATGTATTGTCTTTCTTACTATATATGTATACATATACACATAGACATATGTGTCTGTATATATGTACACATAGGTATATGAATAATAGAATCTCTCTGTGTTACCTGTTCTGGCCTTGAAATCATCATCTTTTTGTTTCAACTTCCCAAGTAGTAGGGATTAAAGGTATATGCCACCATGCTAAGACATCTTAGTTTCTTGGGGGACTCATTCATCTTTGGATGCCTGCTATACTTTATTTCCAGTTATTGAACATAGCAACTGAGGAAATGTATAGTGATTGGTTTTTCAGAGACCTGGAAATCTATAGGTGTTGGGCCTACAAATAAACCTATACATTTACATTTTTGTCAAATTCTTTGGGTCTCAAGGAAAGCTATGCAATGATGCTTAACCATTGCCTTATAAATCAGTTGTCAGAGGGCCACTAAGGTGATACATATTAGGAATAGCCCAAGATTTGTTGTTAAAATTCCATTCTGCTATTATATAATTAGCATAATAGTTTAGCTACATTATTACTAGAGTGATTAGATTATAATTGTACACATTCCGGGTAGTTTTGATCAGGATAATTACTTAGATAAATCGACAATGTTTATATGAGTTAATCAATCACTGACCATATTTCTTAAATGGAAAGATGAAAAGCAAAAAGTAGCGAAGTCCGATCCTGGCTACTGTCTTCTCTGATTTTCTGTAGCATATGCACTTCGCACCACATAATGTGTACAATGGTCCCACGGTACTGGGTCACCATGGAAACCTGATGGCTACCTGAGAGCCATGGCTATATACCACGGACACAGAGCCTGCTCCTTAATCCTACATTGTTACAACACTCTCAATACACCAGGGACAAAGAGTCGACAGCAGGGATGAAATTACTGAATACAAAGTACTGTCACAGGCATGTCATGTACTGTAAACAACAGCTATTATTTCCAGAACAAAGTCTCTGAGGATCATCAAATGACTCCAAATATAAATAATGGTCACTTTAAAAAGATTATCTAAAATACATATTTAAAAATTGTGTGTGTGTGTGACATGTGTGCACCATGGTACATTTGTAGAGGTCAGAGGACACTTTCCAGAAGTTGGGTCTCTCTACCATAGGATATCAGGCTTGCTTGGGAAGCGCTTTTACCACTGAGCCCATTTTACTAACTCAATGGTCTGAACCACATGATTCTGAAGTGCTCAGGTAAACTGAAATCATCCCTGGAGGGGTGATGGAACTTGAATCTGTCACTATAGTCTTCTTGGGTTATACTTCACTGAACCTGTCATATTATTCATCTACCTATTCAAAACTATGCATCAACATATATGCATATATTAGTTATAGAAACTATTCTTCCTAACGTTTTATAAGACGTCTGCTATTTTCAGCATATAGGCATGATCACAAATTTTTTCTCTCATAACAAGTGAGAAAAAGTAGTCGTAATCAAAGGAAGATTTACTTCTTTTCTCTTTTCTACATTGACTAAAGTTCTAGATGCTGAGAGCAGAAACAGATTGGGATTTGGTAGTCAGTCCCCAGCCTTGAGGGACGGTCTGGCCTCTGGAATTATAATGTCATTTGTCAAACAACTCAATAGAACTGGAGAAGAAAAGAGGCAACACGGAATAAAAAAATGTCACATTTCAGGCTGTTTAAAAACTAAGCAATCAAGTTCGGCTCATTTATTTGTACAGCGTATGTTTCAGATCATTCTTGCCTGTGGACTTAGGCATCAATGATATGAGTGAAATTTGAGGCCTGACCAGTTGTAAGCTGAGTCTAACAATGATGGAGTGTGAAGCGCTTCACACACTGAGAAGGACCCCATGGCTTGGAGGAGAGATGCTGTGCACATGACAGTGTATGTTTGGCTTATTTTTGTTTTTCTCCTGGACTTCTCATCTGAGTTGTGGTAAGGCGATGTCTTCCCAAGCTGGATAGGTTGCCCCGACTGGTTCTGGGACTCTGAGCACAGTGATATGGCTAGGTAAACAATGACCTCAATTCTTTATTTGCTCTTTATACATTTCAGTGGCTCATATGCAGACCTGATCAAATTCAAGGTCACACTCACCACTGAACCATTTTTTTTTTTAAAGTAGATTTGGTCAATGGCAATTTGTTTTGGCTTTCTCCAAGTTGTAAACAAGGGAAGGGGTAATTCTCATGACCTATTGTTGAATGTGATCAGTTTTAAACTATGCACTAGATCAACTAATGGAATCATTGAGTTAGGCAGTTTGGGAAAGCACAAAACCCAAGGCAACTTTTATTCAGAAGTCTGTTTTTACTTAGGTAAAACAGCTAGCCGTGTGGTCAAGTTTAAGTATTAAGCAGCGGTAATTTGTCCACAACTCTAGAAAATTTAGTTTCAAAAGTTAAATGTTCCTCAGCAATTAAAGTAAGGGATGTTGATTTCTTATTTCTGATAAATTAAGCACTTAGATTATGATGGAGCGCTGGATTCCTTTAAATCAAACTTCCTCAAGGAAACCAGCTATATTCTCTAGGGGATAATTCAAATGTCATAGCCATAGCAATTGAAGTGACATTCTTGTCATTTAGTGAGGGAAAACTGGGGTGCTTGACTTTCTTGATACCCACCCATCCTGCACAAAGAAATTCTCCCTCAGCCTACACAGTTCCAGAGGCCCAGTGGGATGCTCTAAACCCTAATACCTTAGGACTTACTATATTTAGAGAGAATGCTTTAAGAGACTATTGAGTTCAGATGGACTCATTAGAGTGATCCCTATCCAAATAGAAGGGTGTCTTTGTAAGAAGAAGGGGTTAATTCAAAGAGTCGCTGGGAGTATCCATAAGAGGGAGATAACTGTTATGGCAGATGACATGGTAGCCATTCACAAGCCAATGAGAAAGACTTCAGAAGAAATTATACCAGTCAATATATTGATGTGGGGACTTCTAGCCTCCAGAATGCTGTCTGAGAAAAATATGTTTTTCTTTTGTAGTTTAAGCCAGCCTTGGTATTTTATTATGGACACCCCAGGGAACTGATATAGCTTTATTTTTGGAAAGTCATCGCACTGATGTTCAGACTGCTTCTGACATTCACGTCTCCATCACAATACATTTGTAGCTCTTGTTTCCATGGTGATTATACATATAGTAGAAGTATCTTTGCTATGAACATTTATCTCATTGTATTTATATTATTTTATCATACATTATCTTTATTTTTTTCATTTGAGCTTATCAGGCTAATATGTAGTTTGTTTTGGAATCTGGAATTTTAGTACCTACACATTTGAATCCAGAGCATAAAGAAGACATTTCAAAATATTTCTGATGAACAGAAACTACTTGACTGGCTTGGAGTGGAGAATAAAGGCTTTATATTGGTTTTACAAGAGGAAAGTTTCAGCTAGGTTTTATTTTGCGTGCTGAAAAGGAATCTCCTTAGTCTAAGTTAGGGTTTTCTGTGAAGAGACACCATGACCAAGGCAACTTTTATAAAGGACAATCTTTAATTGGGGCTGGTTTACAATTTCAGAAGTTTGGTTCATTATCATCATGGCAGGAAGCATGGGCAATGTCTAGGCAGACATGTGCTGGAGAAGAAGCTGAGAGATCTAAATCTTGATTTGAAGGCAGGCAGGAAAAGACTGTCATTATAACAGGCAGCCAAGAGGAGGCTCTCTTCTACATTGTTAGAGCTTGAGCATTAGCACCTCTCAGCTCCCTTCCTCTAACAAGGCCACACCTCCGAATAGTGTCATTTTCTATGGGCCAAGCATATTCAAACCACCACACCCTTCTATTGAAACCAGTGATCCTTAGACTTGGGTGTATTCTGTGAATAAGTTGATACCTGGTTTCCATTCTGGGGAATGCTTGACTTGGGGGGTCTGGCCCAAGCATCAGGATCTGCATAAAGCTTCCTGGGTGATTTGAATGTGAGCACAGTGCTTACAGCACTGAAGGCTTCAAACATGCTTGCGAATGTTTTTTTGTACTCCTTTTAATAAAAGGCAGATGTAATTGCCCTTGAATATAGGGCAGCCTAATGACTCATTGCTAACCCATAGGAAGCAGTGGGTGTGTCCCCTGAGACTTTCAAAGTTAGAGACTGAGAGGCAGACACTGGGTTGTCACTTCTTCCTCTTTGCCTTCTGTATCTCTTTTTCTAGTTTTCCTCATGGAGCAGTTAGGAAAGAATAACAACTACACTGAAACTGCCATCTGGGCAGGATTGTGTCTAAAGGCAATGTGCAGATAGAGGCAGATGTCCAACAAGTGCCAGCCACCCCACCACCGGATGGTTTCTGCTGCTTGGGCACCACTTGTTTCCCAGGATAAAGCTTCAGATGACCTCTGACTGCAAACATAGACAGATGCCGAGAGAGAATTGCCGAGAGGAGCTCTCTGAGAGATAATTGGTGCTGGTTGTTGTATGAGGTAACTGGGATAGTTTATTATAGAGCAGTGGAAAACGTGAGCAAACTCTTCTAAAATAGGACTCACTGATAGAGGCAAAGGTCCTTCTTTGATAGAATTCAAGTTTCCCTGTCCCCTCCTCAATTGTACTCTGGATCACATGACAGTGGGAGGCACCTTCTCTTCAACAGAGCAAAACCATGGATTCACACCTCCATGGATTTCCATGGTTAGGCTCTATTTATTTTTAATAAATAGAGCCTAACCTGCTAATGGAAGAAGAAATGTTTGCCAATTCAATACTGAAAAGCAGTAGTAGTAACTCTAGTAAACTGGACTGTCCTGAGGAGTTACATAGCATACGAGGACACAGGAGGAGAGAGGCTTGTAGTTGTACTTCCTGATTAGATCATGCTTTATGCTCCACATTTCCATCCATTTTTGACTGATTTATACATCAAGAGGAGCCGGAACGAGCCCAAGGCTATGTAGAGAACACTGGACCGTCATCTCTGTAATTTCACTGCACGCAGACATACCTGACACAGGCAAGTCCTGAGAGTCGGCCGTCACCATTCTGACTATAGCCGGAGAGACAGGGCAACACAGGCCTGCTCCACAGGCAGCCCCGAGAGTCCTGACTCAATCCTGTTAGCAGAAACTGGGCAGCCAGCCAAGCATCATAAATGCTTTACGTGGTTCTCTCTTGAAGGGTCAACTGGAAGACAGATGCACAAATCATATAACACTGGATGTCTCTTGTCTTTCGCGAAAGCCCGTTCCTATGCCAACTCCATTTATTTCCTTTTCAAGTGGTGGTCCTGTGCAGTGACCTCATCTTTATTGCTGTGCAAGAAAAAAACAAGGCAAGGTTGGCTATGATAGGAGTTTGGAAATTGTGATTTTTTTTAAAAAAATATTATTTTGATGCATCCTTTTGATAAAATTCCTGGAAGTCTGAAATCAGGAGATCAGAAAAACACTGGTTTTGGGTGCTGGGAGAACCACATACTAGAAAGCCTACTATAGTTTTCTTGTAGAATTGGGAATCACCAGGCTAGGGTAGTGCTGGTTCCCTGTCTTCTAAGGAAATGTTTATAAGGGATGACACAGTGTGTGTGTGTGTGTGTGTGTGTGTGTGAGAGAGAGAGAGAGAGAGAGAGAGAGAGAGAGAGAGAGAGAGAATCTTTGCAAAGGACTGAAATAGTTTTCTCTGGGTTGAGTGTAAAGCAGGGTGTCTGGAATATCAAAGCTTTCTAGGTGGAGGGAATTTGAGGTTGATGGAGTTTGCAAACAGAAGGGTGGAGCAGGAGTATTTTCATAGGCTTTCTGAAAAGAAAGGAATAAGACTTTCATACTGGTAAGTAAGTTCTTTCTTTCTTTCTTTCTTTTTTTTTTTTTTTTAAAGATTTATTTATTTAATGTATATGAGTGCCCTGTAGCTGTCTTTAGACACACCAGAAGAGGGCATCCATCACAGATGGTTGTGAGCCACCATGTGGTTGTTGGGAATCAAACTCAGAACCTCTGGAAGAGCAGTCGGTGTTCTTAACCACTGAACCATCTCTCCAGCACTGGTTAGTTAGTTTTTATCAATGTGATACAAACTAGAGTCACATTGTAAAACAGCCCTTTGACTGAGGAATGACCTCCATTAAATTGGTCTGTGTCATGTCACCAGTTTTCTTGATTGCTGATTTTTTTTTTTTTTTGTCAGCTTGACACAAACCAATATCTAGCTGGAAGGAAGGAGTCTTTTTTTTTTTTTTTTTATTGGATATTTTATTTATTTACGTTTCAAACGTTATCCCCTTTCCCAATTTCTCCTCCACAACCCTCATCCCATCCCATCCTCCCTCCCCTGCTTCTATGTGGTTACCCCCCTCACTCCTACCTCACTGCCCTAGCATTCCCCTACACTGGGGTATCAAGCCTTCACAGGACCAAGGGCCTCTCCTCACATTGATGCCAGATAAGGTTGTCCTCTGCTACATATGCATCTGGAGTCCTGGATCCCTCCATGTGTACTCTTTGGTTGGTAGTTTAGTCCCTAGGAGCTCTGGGGAGTCTGGTTGGTTGATATTGTTGTTCTTTCTAAGGGGTTGCAAACCCCTTCAGCTCTAAGAAGGAGTCTTAAATGAGAAAATGCCTTCATAAGACTGGTCTGTAGGGCATTTTTTTTTATTACTATTTATGCAGGAGGGCCCAGCCCATTGTAGGTGAGGTCACCTCTGATGAGGTGGTCCTGAGGTGTATAAGAAAGCAGCTGAGCATCCATGCAGAGCCAGGCAGTAAGCAGCACCCCTCCATGCCTTCTGCATCAGCTCCTGTCTCCCCGTTCCTGTCATTCTTGAATCCTCCATTGACTTCACTCAATGGTGACTTCCCTCAATTCCCTGTTACCTGGGAATATGAAATAAAAATCAATGCTTTCCTCCTTAAGTTGCTTTTGGTCATAGTATTTTATCGTAGTACCAGAAAAATCTAACTACGACACTGATTCATGGAGGAGAGATCAGCCCACTGTGTCACCATCCCTAGGCCAGTAGGCTATGTAGGAAAGGTAACTGAGCATAAGCCAGAGAACAAGTGAGTAGGCAGCTGTCCTCTGTGGCTTCTGCTTTAAACTCTGCCCCCCTTGGTTTCTGTCAGTGATGTACTATTATCAGTGAGATGTAATAAACCCTTTTCTCTCCAACTTGTCATGATATCTAATATAGCATTAGAAAGTGTGCTAGAACAGATTCCCAATAACATTTGCTTATAGTTACCAAATTCTTTCAGGCTATCCTGGTGTGGCCTTAAGTAGTGGCAGGAAGGACACAGAGGCAAATCATCTTTCTTCTCCTCTTCTCTTCTCTTCTCTTCTCTTCTCTTCTCTTCTCTTCTCTTCTCTTCTCTTCTCTTCTCTTCTCTTCTCTTCTCTTCTCTTCTCTTC
>NC_034594.1:57211061-57229633 GCF_900095145.1 Mus pahari
CTCTCCTCTTCTCTCCTCCCCTCTTCTCTCCTCTCCTCCCCTCCTTTCCCCTTCTCTCCTCTCCTCTCCTCCCATGTTTCATTTACTATGCTATAAGCAACATTTTCCAGTTGACATTTGATCCCAGTTTGGTCTCCGTGTCATTATGCCCATGGTCCTTTCACACTGGGCTTTTCTGAAGAATTTGGAAAAGTTCGGAGACATATCACTAGGGATTGAGGGCTGATTCTTGCAGGAGTTCAGGAAAACAGAATGCTGATAAGAATAAGAACTGAAGAGTATTCTTACAGGGTAACAAGAATGCTCTGGAGATTTGACTGAAGAGCAGTGTTAGAGTCGGGCAAGGAATTTGTTTACGCTTTGTTTGTGTCCTGAGACTTCATCTGAGTCCAGTTTTGAGGATGGTAGATAAATTAATCTGGTGGAGGAATTTTCCTGACACTGCAGCATTCAGGCTGAGACATGGTCATTGCTAGCTGAGTTAAGCCACAATTATAGCGAATGACAGGAGCACAAAGCAGAGGAGAAAGATTGAAACAACATGTGGTTGGATAGACAATCTTGGTAAAGCTGGAGCTAAGAGTATGCAGTTTCTGAAGAGATTAATACCAAGTGTTCTGTATCCGGGCAAAAGGAAAGATGTGTTGAAGGCATCCCAGGAAGACATAGGACTCCATACAAGGAAAGTTCCAGATGTAAGACCGTTAACTCATTTAAAAGACTTGCAAGAGAAGAGAGAACACAGGGCCACCTAAGGTTGTAGCCCTGCAGACATTTCACAATATTTGGCCATGAAGACATTTAGAAGCTACTGCAGCCATGATCCAAGCTGGCAGCCGACATAAATGTTACCACATCATGCCAATTTTTACAGATATGCAGAATGCCAAAACTATAGGGTAATAGAGGGTAGATTTCAAAGGAAAGTCGGAGAGGCCAGGAATTGAGTAGCCTGAGGTCATCTCTAATTCTGAAAACTATAGACTGAACAGGTTATACTTTGCAATATGTGTGTGTATGTATGTATGTTTATGTATATACAATATATATATATATATATATATATATATATATATATATATATATGCAAGTAAGAACAGTCAATGAAAAAGGAAGCCATGGATTTGATTAAAAAAAAGCAAGGGAGAGCTTGTGGGAGAGTTTGGAGAAAGGAAAGGAAACAGAGAAATGATATAATTCTATTATAAGCAAAAATAGAAGAAATAATAAAAAATAAAAAAAGACTTTCAATGGGGACCCCATACCAGCCTCCATTTGAATTTTGCATTGACTTTCAATCCTTGTTTCCAGTCGAACAATTTTTATAATTCTCTTTTAACTCTGAATAATAATAATAATGATAATAATAATACAGCAGTTTATATTTCCTGAACTTCACTACTTATAAATGTGTCTCAATTTAAAAAAAATTTAGGAGTGAGAATAAAGAAAGAGTAAAATGGATTATGCAGAAGAGATTAATTTTACTACTCTACCCTCAAGAGAGAGAAACCATTAGGGACCTTGAAACAATCCCCTGGCCTTCTGAGAGGGAACTGATGTCTGATTGATGGAAGAGGTAGGTGAGCCTGCCCTGAAGCGCTGTTATGCTACAGCAGAGAACTGCCTCAGAGAATCATCTGGCTCAGTTATTTGGGAAAGAGCCAGAGAATCCTTTGGAAAGCACAGAAACTTCTTCATTAGCCCAGCATCTTGCATCTCTCACCTAAAACATTGAAACTGTGCTGTGGGAGGTACAGAAGGATAAGAGCATTCCCCCAATACATAACACTTATACATAACAGAAAAGCTAGGCTTTGATATGGAAATTGCTGTGTTTTTTTTTTCACCTCTGTTCCTGGGCTTTTTAGAAGATCCATCTGGGAAGTTTGTTCAAATGTAGAATTATGTTCCATCTAGGAGCCTGTCTTTTCACTGATACTTCCAATAGTAATTCCCTATTAACTCTAATGACAGTAGTCACATACTGCACTTATTGGCAAATCTCTTTCCTATTTCAAGTTGACTTTTGGACATAGCATTGGCACCTCTAAAGTACTTTCCAATTTATAAAGTGATTACATATTCTTACTTATCAAATAAGGTACATGGTCTAAAAATCTAAATGGGTTCTGCAAGCCCTTCCATTCCATCTCCAAGAAATGGTGCTTACTCACTCAGAGGACTGGCGTGAATGCTCTGGTGGGCGGTACAGGTGCCAGATACGTTTTCCTGTCATGGGTGGAGACGTCTCACGCCAAGGGCATAATAGTTGCCCTTTATCAACAGGTATTGATTGCAGAGGCTGCTGCAGGCATTGATCAGAAGATAAGAGTCTATGGAAATGCTGTCAATCATAAGTAGGAAACTACTGAAGAGACTACGTGAACTCATCTAGAGTAGCAACTCTTTGGAAATAATCGGGTTGGGGGGGTCTGGAAACTGGTCCTCACTTAGCCCCTGATTTGCTGAATGAATGGGTGTATGAGCCTGTGCTTCCATTTCTTAGTGACATGAAGGGACTGAACTAGATCAGTAAATTTCATCATGTGGTCTTCGGAGCCCAGTGGTTTAGAAGAGGAAGCCTAGGTCATGTGGTAGAGAAAAGGAATTGGTTAGAGGGATTTTCATATCCCTGCTCTGTCTTAATTATGGTGTCTTGGAATTTGTTTTGCTTTGATTATCTGGGTCCTGCGTAAGTGCTCTAGAAGCACAGCTTTTCATACTGAACATTGTTTGTAAGGCAATGGACTTCATACTCTTTAGATATTCATTCACATAAAAGTGGATCACTACAGTTGCTCATGTAGTCTCTTTGCAAATTAACCACACTCAATGTTTTTACACATTAATATTTTATTTAACATTCACACATTCATATAGTATGTTTGGATGAAATACACTCCACACCCTCTCCCTTCTAATTCTCCCCCTATTCTCTACACTTTACTTTTCCCTCCAAATGTACACACCTGTTTAGTGTTATCATCCACCAGATTATGAGTAGCCTTTCAGGTCCCACATCCCTGAAGAACACTGACACTCCCTCCCCTGGCAGCTGTCAATTGCTAATTGCTTCTCATATAGGTGTGGGACTCCATGAGCCCTTCAACATTTATGCATAGTCTTTGGTTGGCTGGCTCTTGTACAAGTCTTGTGCATGTAGTCCAAGTTACTCTGAGTTCATGTGTGCAATGTCATGTCCAGTAAATTCTGCTTTGTGATAGACCTCTAGTGTCTCCGGGTTTTACCTTCTTTTTTCCTCTTTTCTGATGACCCCGATTCTTGGGGGGGAGGGATTGCAATGCCGAGTCCCATTTAGAGGTAAGCACTCCAAAGTCTCTTGTTCTCTGTACCATGATTAGTTGTGGTTTTCTTTATTAACTTGCAAAAGAAGCTTCTCTAATGAGATGCTCTAATCTATGGGTATAAAGACAAGAACTTAGGTTACAGTTTGTTACTATGTCCATTTAGCATGATAATAGTACTTGGTTCTCCCAAAGTCTATGACTTATCCAGCTACGGGTTTTTGGCCCAAGTTATGATACCAGGCAAGATGCCATGTTGACCTTAGTCATTACAGAAGCAGAATTACACCCAAGGAAGATGAAGTATTCTGAGACTTTTTTTTTTTTTTTTTTTTTTGAGACAGGGTTTCTCTGTGTAGCCCTGGTTGTCCTGGAACTCACTCTGTAGACCAGGCTGGCCTCGAACTCAGAAATCCACCTGCCTTTGCCTCCCAAGTTCTGGTATTAAAGTATCCTGAGACTTAAAGCCATCCAGCCTTGTGTTGCTCACTGAAGAGTTTGTCCTAAGCACCATAGAGCAATGTGCCCAAGACAGGCACTATTGTTTATTCCAGGAAAAGACTTTCTCTTGGGTCCCAGCTTCCTCTTCTGCACCATGAAGTAGCTAGCTCTCATAGATTGCCTCTAGTGTATATATTCTGGCAATTTGAGTTTCATTTCTTATGCTACTAAAACTATTGAAATGAGCATCTTGGGGGCTGTATGTATGATCAAAGGTGAATCTATGGGAAAGATAGAAAAAAAACCTCGCCAGAGAAATCGGCCTAAAGGTTTCTCAACAATGATGGTCATGTTTTCAAATATTTAAATGTAAAATATGTGTCATTTAACCACAACCTCAATGCTAAGACCAAGAGACCTACAGCAGATGGTTAAACAGCATAGAGTTTTCATCCCAGTCTACCCACACAATTTTCAAATAAAGACGAGTTGAAGCTTGACTGCACAGGAGATGTAAGAGTAATTATTTGATATTCTATTTTGGATAAGATGTTATAAGAGTGAATTTCCTTAAGCCCTACAACTTTTGTGTCATTATTAACTTTTTATAAGTACAAATACAGGGTGGTGAGAAGGGTCTGTGGGTAAAGGTGCTTGTCACCAAGCTTGATGATCTGAGTTTGGTTCCCAGGACTCCCAGAGTAGAGAAATTAGAAGGTGTTTATGCTTCTGTGCTGAAGTCTCAACTGATCCAAATTAAAGCAGGAGGGATGAACTGGGGATTGTAGCTCAGTGGAAGAGTTCGTGAAGAGCAGAGCTAAGACCCTGGATTTGAACCTTAACAGAAAAATCAAAGGCAGAACAGATAGAGGAGACTTGCGATGCACAGTGGTTGGCAGACTCAAAATCTCTCAGCCACTCTGTATGTGTGGGAAGAAATTTGATTTTCCCTCTGAGACAGATGCCCCCTTGAGCTGTAGGATGAAGTCAGGCTGACCGTGGAGGTCTCCTGGGGGATGTTTGTTTCCCTGTCTTCTCTACAAACGTCTTGTTTTGTTCTTTCACTTACTTTATTCCCTCTGCCCCTTGAGTTCCATTATCCTTTGGGTTTCTCAAGGAAGGATTTTTAACCTTGAAATGCTCTTAGCCTCTTTATGTTAAGTGCCATCATGGCGAAGTGGTCATCATGATGCTGGAGTCAGAGGCACCCGCACTCACCTCTAGGGCTTGCTACCTAGTAGCTTTACAGACTCTGGCTCTCCATGTCTCCGACATCTCAACTGTAGGATGGATCATTGCAAACATTAAGAAAACTGTCTCATGGACATGTCTTGGCTGATAATAACAACTTCTCATTCATCTGTCGGAATGTCCGTTTCTCCATCTGTTTGTCCATCTATCTATTGACTTATCCTCCTATTTAGTTTGCTCTTTCTCTGTGCATCACTCTCTCTATATAAACAATATCACACCAAAAGAGAGAAGGAGGTCGTGAGAGGAGGGTGTCCAATTCTTTTAGAGTAATTGTCTTATTTCTTTTAGGGACATATTTTAATTGTTTAATGTATGTGTTACTTCTAACACATAGATCTATACATCTATATTCATTTTAACGTCTGTACAGTATTCTGTATTTTCTTTCTTTGCTCTTCTATCTTCTGTTCTCTCTCTTCTCTCAACCTTTGCCTTCTACACAATTAGTTGGAGGCTGCATGGTAGGAAACATTGGGTATTTATTTAGGTCTGTGAAGGCACATGTAGGTAACTGTTTAATTTACTTCTTCCTTAGGCCTTGACTGTATAGGAGGTGTAAGAGTGATTATTTGATATTCAATTTTGGATAAGATGTTTTAAGAGTGAATTCCCTTGTTCTTGTCTGTACATAGAAGGGCAGGGTGGGGTGATCTCTAAGAAAATCCCTTCCTCTTCTTCAGTTGAAGTTCTCCACAACCAGTCACCCCAATATAGTAGCAGCCAACTACAGAAAATATTCCCTGGACCACTGGTTTCTGAGGGTTTCCCCCCACCTGACACTGCCCAGCTACACGATGTCCTTCTTTGGGTGCCCTCTGAAAGAGTGAAATAATTCTACTGTTCCCTCTGAGAATTCCCAGGATTCATGTCTTTGTCCTTGAGAATGAATCCCAAAATCAGAGAACTGGATCCGATCCAAACCTCAAACCCATCCCACTCAGCCCTAGTCTTTGAACTCAGTTTTTCCTTTTTGCCTCCCTTTTCCCTAGTGTCTAGTTACCAAGTCAGGACGATGGTGTCTTTTTGGCTGTGAGTATGGTTAAGAAGAGGAGTTTTGGTGGGAGTGAGCAAGGGATGGAGCCAACTGCAGATACTCGGTAACTTGTCATGTTGAGGAGAGAGGAAAATACTGTTAGTCACCAGGGCAGACACAGTGATTGTCGTGAGTAGGTATATGGATGGGGTTTTAGGTTGCTATAAGCTCACAGGTGTAGCCATCTTGTAAGGAAGATGTTTGTTCAGAAAAGTGTTAGAATATTGAGAAATCGAATAAATCACTGTTGATATAAGATAGTCAGACTCTGGATGGGTTCCGTGAGGAAAACTAACATAAAGAAGATGTTCTTATAGCCAGGAGCCTATTGCCTGATACCCACCATGTTATGCTTCACAAAATGTCCCTTGATGTAAGCTGGCTTATAGTTAAATATTTTGGAAAGCAGAGAGGGACAACGTATCCTTAGATCAAAGGGAAAAGTATGATTTTTTTTTTTTTTAAAATGGCACATGGCCTTGTTTCTTGCAGTAGGCCTTGGAGGCAGAAGAAGGTGAAGGCAGGAGGTGGGAGGAGTGGGGGAGGGTTGATGTATGAGAACAGTTTGGGAACCCAGCAAGTAGCAGCTCAGGGGTACAGGATGACTTGAGAGTTGTCTGGTGTCTGGGTGATGTGAGGTGAATTCCAGCAGCATGCTGCAGGGCACACAGACCTAAAGCAAACAGCCCATTTAGTTTCCAAAAGAGATATTCTTCCGCTTCCCTTTTGGCAAAGGCTGCAGACTTTCTCTGGCCCTCTTTCTTTTTTTTCCCCACATGTGTTGGAGTGTTACGGTGCCCAAATCAGTTTCAAGATGGATGTAAGGATACATGCTTATATCCCTATGCTGTACCACCTAGCTTTACCAGGAGAGGAGTAGTTGGTTCTGATTGGATGAGTGGCTGGACAAATAAGCTCTTGCAGTATAGGGCAAAATTACTCTTCTTACTAGATGCTGGGTAACATGCTAATAAGGAATGGAAGCAGGGGCGGAGCAAAGGGTCATCTGCCTGTGTCCATGATGGCACTGTTAGCAGCTTGAGGTGGAATGCAAAAGGCCAGTGCTCTTCACTGATTTTCACTGGCAGCCTCATCTCTCCCAGTCACTTTCCTGAGAGTTTGGTCATGACTCTGGAGTGAATGAGGAAAACCTGTGACTCAGGAGTTTAGACTCTGGTCCCCTACTTTTGCCCTCCCAAGGCCTCCCCCTTCCCTCTAGGCTTAAAAGATCCAGGAAGCGTTGATCTTTGCCTTTATCTCGCTACCTTCCACATAGATAGGAGGTGTCCTCGTCCAAATATACTTGTTATTTTCCAGATCACAGAGAAGTGGCTTGGAGGTAGGAAGCAGCCTTTTGTGTCCTAAAATCATGTCAAGAAGGAAGGTACAATCTGACCTGGGTTGGTGTGTTCCCACGATTATACCATCAGCTCCTGTACCTTCTTATTGATGCTACTAGAATCCCTTCCCAAGAACAGGCTACTCTCTCTCAGCATTTTCTTGTCTATTCCTTGCTGATCCGGGCCATACTACTTGGCTAAGATTGAATGGTGGAAGGATCTCAGCCCTCCTTGTCCCAGAATGACTTTGGACCCCTGGGCCATTCCCGCTAGTCATCTCTTCTGTCCATGCTTTCTCAAAATGTTGCTCTCTAACATGTTTTTGTGGAGGAGCAGTTAAGGTTACATGGCTGCGATGACTCAGTTAGCCTTAGCTTGGTTGGGTGTCCAGCCTTCACTCCCATATTGAACTAGAGTAGTAACTACCTTCCAGTTTCTCCTTTGAAATCTCCTCTGATGTGTTGATCTACATCCCACATCTGGACAGCAGGCACTCCTTCCCAGTTTGCAGGGTTATGCCCCTCACCCTCATTTGAAATGAGTTCATATTATTTGGTCTGTCCCAAAGACAATACAGGTGGTATTTCCTAGTCTGCATGTACAGGTAGCCTCACAACACACCCCCTGCTCTCTGTTTGTCCCAATCCTGCTCTAGCTCCATGGTTTACATGTCTACCACCCCACTACATCTCTATTTCAAGTGTCAGTGAAACTTTAAGTTCAGAGTAGCCTGGTCTTCAAGGTCGGAGTACTGATTCCTTTAGCATCTCCTTGACCTTGGGTTTCCATCTTCCTATTGAAGTTAATAGTCTCTTATTGGCGTATGTGGAAGCTGGAGACTGCTTTCATTTATGGCTTCCTCCCACTACTAATGATGATCCTTTAGCAAACAAACAAACAAACGAACAAAATTGTGTAAGGCAAGTGGAGGGAAGGGACAAATGTCTGGGAGCGGGCCTGCACGAAATGGCTTCGCATTTTCTTTTTCTTTCTTTTTTTTTTTTTTTTTTCGAGACAGGGTTTCTCTGTATAGCTCTGGCTGTCCTGGAACTCACTTGGTAGACCAGGCTGGCCTCGAACTCAGAAATCCGCCTGCCTCTGCCTCCCGAGTGCTGGGATTAAAGGCCTGCGCCACCAGGCCCGGCGGCTTCACATTTTCTACTCAGATTCTTCATTAAGAAAAGATGGGGAAGAGTGTAGGGTAGCTGGCTATAACTACAAATAAAGATATGGGTAGGAACTGAATAAAGCGTTTTCGTTATCCTTCCCCAGTTGCTTTTCTGAGAGTTTGTCCATGATTCTCCTATGGGTGAGGAAAGCGTATGACTCAGGAATTTAGACCCTGGCCCCTACGTTTACCTTTCTAAGGTCTTCCCCTCCCCAATAGCCTTAAAAGATGCAGGATGCATTGATATTTCCCCATCTCTGGGCAGTTACCTTCCATGAGGATAGGAGGTGCGCTCCTCTAAACACATCTTTCATTTTACAGGACACAGGAGGAGTGGCTAGTAGGTAGAAAGTGGTCTTCTGTGTCCTAAAAATGATGTCATAGAAGGAAGGTGCAGCCTGACTGTGTATGTGAAGTGAAAAGTCACACGAAGGGGGTGATTAGGAGTCTCTGGAAATTCCTTTCACAGCACACTCGTTGGATGGCTTAGAGTTGCCTGTAACTCCAGATCTGGGAGGTTCAATTCTTTCTTCTGACCTTAGGTGGCATCACCCATTGATAGCTTTAGGGGGCACCCACCCACTTACCTGTACACACAGGTAAGTAAAATAAATCTTTAAAAATTGCAAAATGGAGAGGAGGTTCTCTCTGTCCAGCCACTGGTGCACGTTGGACATCCTTCTCCACTGCCACTGGTGCATGTTGGACATCCTTCTCCACTGCCACTGGTGCACATTGGACATCCTTCTCCACTGTCACTGGTGCACGTTGGACATCCTTCTCCACTGCCACTGGTACACGTTGGACATCCTTCTCCACTGCCACTGGTGCACGTTGGACATCCTTCTCCACTGCTCTTTTCCTGCTCTCTGGGGCTTCTTTTGTATCTCTGTGTGCATAGATTTTTTTTTTGTCTTCCTTGATGAATATATAGAAAACAGGGAAGTATAGTGGGAGACCCCAGTCCTTGATGGTTATAATGAACCAGATATGGAACCCAGCCTTTGTTTAACCTGGTTTTAGGCCCTGGCTATTTTTAGGGCTGGTTGGTGGCATGTGGTAGCATAGGCCTGGTGATCATCTTACTATTTGAGGGTGTAGCCACACCCTCAAAGCTAGTTATGTAACTCTTGAAAATTCCTTAACACCTTTCTGATTCCCTTTTTCTATCCGTTAAATGAAAAACATGGTAGTTGTTTCCCTCTCAGTATTTAGAGTAATGAGATAATGAATACAGCAACAATAGTAACAGCTACTCATTGAGTGGTTACTACATGCCAGGCAGCTAGGCAGAGGGAGCTCCATCAGACTGGAGGTTTTAAAGACTCGATCCCAAAGCCTTGCCACTACTTGGTTTTTATGACTGTTTCCTGAAAGACCTTTGTCGTAATTTTACTTTTAATATTGTGATAAAATATCCTAACATGAAATAACTTAGAGGAGAAGGGGGTTTATTGTAGCTTACAACTTCAGGTTCAAGTCTGTCATTGTGGGAAAATCAAGATAGAAACTTAAAACGGTTAGTCACATATCTGTATTCAAGAGCAGAGAAAAACGAATGCATACATATTGGCTTACTTGTGCTTAGCTTGATTTCACTCCACTCACATAGTTCAGAACCTCCTGCCTAGGGCATAGTACCACCCACAGTGGACTGGGGCTTTATACCATTAACTTAAGACAATCCATCAAAGACATGGCCACAGGTAAACCCAATAGACATAGTTCCCTCACTGAAACTCTCTTTCCAGATGATTCTAGGTGGTGTCAAAGTGATAACTAAAGTCATCTCAATCCTGTTTGCAAGGTTGCCTTGCTAATTTGATTCACGTCTTACCCAGTGAGAAAAGCTATGCACCCACGGATGTTTGTGGTATACAACTAAAGGCAATTGATTAACTTTGTGGTTGCCTAAGACAATGGATAGTTTTGGGGGCAAAAAAAGGAAGGAAGAAAGAAAGAGAAAAAGAGGAAGAAAGAAAGAGAAAAAGAGAAAAAGAAAGAGTTTAAAAGAGAGAATTGAAGAATGGAACATTTATGGAGACTGAAAATTTTTTGACATGTTGCTGGGGACCCAGAAAGCCATATTAATGTGTGAGGATGTATGTCTGCTTAAGAAAGACATATGTCTGGAGCTCCAACACAAATTGGAAATGAAGGTCAGTGCAGAGCTATGAATGTTTGTCTATAAAACATGAAATATCACCCTTATATAGCCATGTTAAAAGGTAGTTCCCTAGGGGGAGGACATGGATAGGAACCTCTGGGCTCCATTTTTCTTCTGGCTTCTGCTTGTACAGCAGCAACAGCAACAACAAGAAGCCTTCCTGGAAACAGAATGCAGGATGTCACTTGTTATCTTGGACTTCCCACATCTAGAAGCGCCAAATGAAATTCTGTTCCTTAGAGATTATAGTCAGTGGAATTTTGCCATTGATGCATGAGCAGACTAAGATAGTGTATCTAAACTACAACAAGGTTCTAATATATATGATAGATGGTTTTCTTTTCTTTTTTCTTTTTTTTGTTTTTTTGAGACAGGGTTTCTCTGCATAGCCCTGGTTGTCCTGGAACTCACTTTGTAGACCAGGCTGGCCTCAAACTCCGAAATCTGCCTGCCTCTGCCTCCCAAGTGCTGGGATTAAAGGTGTGTGCCACCATGCAGAAGTTGAATGTTGGCAACATTTTGCAAAGTGAAAGAAGCCAGTCATGAAGAAGAACCCCATAGTTACAAGTCCATCTCTCAGGATTTATTTCTATGTGTATGTGTGATTTGATGAAACAGGTACAATTTACTCTCTGTGAGTGTATATGTGTTTGCATGTGTCTGTGGAGGCCAGAAGAGGGCATCAGATTCCTGGGAGACGGAGTTAAAGATAGCTTGTGAGCTACCTGCTGGGAACTGAACTCAGATTCTCTACAATAGTAGCAACTGCTCTTAACTGCTGAGCCATCTTTCCAGTCCTAAGGTTCTTTTAATTTATTTATTTTAAATTATGGGTATGTACATGTGCCTACCCATATATATACCTATATACGTGGGTCTATAGGAGTGTGCACATAAGTGCAGGTACCCTCAGAGGCCATAAGAGGACATTGGATACCCCAGGGCTGGAGTCACAGGTATTTGTGAGCTCCCTGACATGGGTGCTGGGTATAGAACTCTGGTCCTTTGGGCAATCAGAAACCTCTCTTTAACTGATGAGCCATCTTACACCAAGGCTTCATTTCAAGACAAGACCGAACAAATCCAAAGCAGAAAGCAGGGTGGCTACTGCCAGAGGCTGTGTAAAGCAGGGTGGCTGCGAGTGCTTGGGAGTATGCTGGGTCTCTTTGGCATGATGAAAATACTCTGGAGTTAGATAGTAATGCTGCTGACACAATATTATGAATCAATTAAAAACTACGGCTTTATGCCATTCATAATGGAAAACTTAATCATGTCAAGAGTTGATGTCAATTTGAAACAAGAAGTATATTAAGCATACAGAGTGGATAAGGACTCACGTGCTGGCTGGTAAAGACTACTCAGCAGGCACTGGACCGTGCAGAGAGTGCCCCTGCGGCATTCCATGAAACCCTGACAGTTTCAATCAAGGCACCGATTACACGACTGACATCACATGTCAAGTACGTTGCTCAGTGCTGGCGAGTGATGGAGGATAAGAAGGGTCCAGGGACCTGGTCTGGGAACCTGTCCTATTCCTCTCCACCATGGAGATGCTTATGCTTTACCCACACCTAGACTAGGATAACCCAATCAAACCTTTCCCCGGTTTGATGAAACAGGTACAATTTACTCTCTCACTTAAAAAAAAAAGTGTTTTTTTGTTTTTTTTGTTTTTTTTTTTTTTTTTGGATCATCTCCTTTGAACTCATATGCAGCTCAGAATGACATTGAATTTCTCACTCAGCACTCTCCAACTTCTGAGGTTAAGGATTATAATCATGTGCAAGCCTGACATATGCTTCTTTTTTTAAACAGACAGACAGGCAGACAGACACACACAGAAGAAAAACAGACACATGCACACAGAATCTCTCTCTCTCCCTGTCCCTGTCCCTGTCCCTGTCCCTGTCCCTCTCCCCCTCCCTCTCCCTTCCCAGAAGAGTTTCCTTAAACACCCAGGCTTCCTCCAGGCTGTTAGTCATACAGGCTGAGCCTGGTGACTGTCACGACTATCACCAACGCTTGAGGAGTTTCCTGTGACCCTGCTCCGAGCAGACACAGGCCTATAGCACATTGCAGACAACATGTCTTTCCCAGTTGAAAGAGGAAGCCAAAAATGACTCTTCAGCCATGAGGCTAGGATCTGACAAAGTCCCAAGCTTGTGTTCTGTAACATTTGCAGTTTTTTTTTTGTTTGTTTTTTGCTTATGGGTTATTTTCCTTCATTGTGTTGTTCTAAGTTTGGAAGCTCTCTGTTGGCTTAGGTCTTAAGACAAATATACTTATTTGAATGAGTGAATCTGTCATTCAGTGGACGAACAGGTACGGATCAAACAAATGTAGCTGCCATGCACAGTGAGGCACGGTGCAAGAAGCAAGTTGGTCTGGATGGAATCGGAGAATATTAACCCTGAGACACTTAGCCCTGAGTCTACCTGGCTAATGACTGGTGACAGCACTGTACGTGTCTCCTTCAATCTGCGGGAGATCCTGGCAGAGCTGGGGTGCATTCATCTCTGCTCACCCTCTTACTGCCTGTGCTACATCAGCATCTCTGATATCATTTTCCTGCATGTGTGCTGCGAAGGATCTCTTTCTTTCTTTCTTTCTTTCTTTCTTTCTTTCTTTCTTTCTTTCTTTCTTTCTTTCTTTCTTTCTTTCTTTTCTTTCTTTCTTTATTTTTATTTTTATTTTTGAGACAGGGCTTCTCTGTATAGCCCTGGCTGTCCTGGTACTCACTTTGCAGACCAGGCTGGCCTCGAACTCAGAGATCCGTCTGCCTCTGCCTCCCAAGTACTGGGATTAAAGGCGTGCGCCACCACTGCCCAGCAGATGATTTCTTGAGGTCAGAATGTGTTTACTCTCTAGCATGGCCCTGGCTATTGGCTCTTTCTTTCTTTCTTTCTTTCTTTCTTTCTTTCTTTCTTTCTTTCTTTCTTTCTTTCTTTCTTTCTTTCTTTCTTTCCTTCCTTCCTNTTCCTTCCTTCCTTCCTTCCTTTCTTTCTTTCTTTCTTTCTTTCTTTCTTTCTTTCTTTCTTTCTTTCTTTCTTTCTTTCTTTCTTTCTTTCCTTCTTTTGGTATTTTCTTTATTTACATTTCAAACGTTATCGTTATCCCCTCTCCAGGTCTCCCCTCTGGAAACCCCTTATCCCATCCCCCTCCCCTTGCCTTTATGAGGGTGCTCCTCCACCCATCCCTCCACCCACCCACCCACTTCCACCTTCCCATCCTGGCATTACCCCTACAATGGGAAATTGAAACAGGACCAAGGGCTGTTTCTCCTACTGATGTCTAACAAGGCCATCCTCTGCCACATACACAGTCCCTCAATGTGTACTCTTTGGTTGGTGGTTTAGTCCCTGGGAGATCTGGGGGTTCTGGTTGGTTGCAAACCCCTTCAGCTCCTTCAGTCCCTTCTCTACCTCCTGCATTGGGATCCCCATGCTCAGTCCAATGGTTGGCTGCAAGCATCCTCCTCTGTATTTGTCAGGTACTGGCAGAGCCTCTCAGGCGATAGCTATATAAGGCTTCCTTCCAAGAAGGAAGCACTTCTTGGCATCCGCAATAGTATCCAGGTTTGGCGACTGTATATGGGATGGATCCCCAGGTGTGGCAGTCTCTGGTTGTCCTTTCCTTCAGTCTCTGCTCCACACTTTGTCTCCCCCGCCCCCTTTCTTCTTGTATATATGATGTTTCACAGTTATTTCCTTGCCTGAAGATCCACCTTTGCATGAGCAGGTCCCAGGGTGATCTGACAAGTCAAGGCAGACTGGATGATTCTCCATGGTGAGCTTCCTGGAGGAGGACTCCGTTCTTTCTGTTAGGATGACTGGAAAATACACATGTGGAGAGTCAGAGACTCTTGGAACTATAGGTATATCTCAGTGACTGATCACTTTCTTACTATGTATGCTTACATGCTTGCATGTATGTGAGTGTCTGTATGCATTTGTGCACATGAATGTATGTGTGTATTTGTGTGTATGTATATGTGCATGCTCATGTGTGCATATATATACATGTATGTGTTATTTGTGTGTATGTATGTGTGCACATAAATGTATGTGTGCATTTGTGTGTATGTGTATGTTTGTATCTCTCTGTCTTTCTCTCCCTTGTGTGTGAGTGTGTGTGAATCTTCAAAAGAAAAGAAAAAAAAATCCCAGCGTTCTTTTATTGCCTGCTTGCCTTGGGCTGGCCCATGTGTTGAGTCTCCTCCGCTGTCTCTGGAGTCAGTGGATGGAGAAAGGTGATGGGAACTGGCTGCAACAGGAAGCAGATTCCTGGAGGAAGGGAGATCCCCACTTCCTGCTAGCCATAGTTTAGTCTGTTTTGCAGAAGCCCAGCCCAAGTTGGGCAAAGCTCTTAAATCCAGAGTCCCTTCTCAGAGCAAGACACTTTAGGAAAATGCAACAATTAGAGCCAAATGGATCTTGGTTTTGATTTGGTTCCCGTGCAATCTGATATTTAAAAGGTTTTAAGAAATCTTTTAAAAGCTCCCAAACATTAGAACAAAAAAAAGTTCTCAGCTGGAATCCTTGATGCTCCTCGTCAGTATCCTTTCTCCAGCCTGACCTCTTCATTAACTGGGACCAGAGGAAGTGACCAACAACCGTTGAGCAGTGTGTGTACTAGAAAGTGAGTGTGTCTAGTGTGTCAGGCCTTTTGGTAGGAGATGGGACATCTGATCCCAGTTCCATGGCTTTCTGCTGTGTGATCAGGATATGTTACCCTTTAAGCTTCATGGTACGTGTGTGTGTGTGTGTGTGTGTGTGTGTGTGTGTGTGTGTGTGTGTTCATTGTCTTTATTAGCCTCTTGTAAAAAATCAACAAGAAACTGTGAGAAGAACTTCTAGCACATTTCTTTTGTTATTCAGCTAACAAATAATTCTGTAGTTCACTGTGGGCCAGGTGACACTCTTGGTGCTGAGAATGAAGCAGCGAGCAATAGTTTTCAGTCTTCAAGTTCAAATTTAAGTTAGATAAGGCATAGAGCTTCCGTGAACTGCCTTTTTGTATTCTCCTTTGTTGTTTCTGATGGTGGGAGGAGATACACTCTATGTGCTTGGTACCAGTCCAAGCTGTGATACATGCAATGGTTAGGATGAAGAAGTCGGGCCTGCCGAGTGTCCCCTCACAGCAGCCTTGGCTTTGAGTCCCACCGCTCCTCAGACGTGTTCTCTGGAGTCACCATTTCCTTGTCCTATGATGAAATCTGGGGCAGACCCCATAACTTTTCTAGTCACTCTTGTCGGGATCGAGAAGATGACTCAATGATTTAAGAGCACTGGTTGCTCTTCCTGAAGACTGGCTGGATTCCCAGCACCCATTGGTACTGTGGGGTGTGGAGACAGGAGGATTGCTGAAGCTTACTTGCTCTGATAGGGTGGGACTTTGCAGTGCTACAGCTGTCTTGGGTTTACCTACACTCATGTAGGTAATCCCCTGTCTGTGCTCTACTAGAAAGACCAATAAACTTCTTAGTCTCACCAAGCTGACTTTGATGCAATTCTATTTAGTCTGTCATTGTTGCCTATCTAGGGATAATAGCTGTTTGTTTACACCTTCCTCCAGTGAGTTAATTCAGTACAGACTTATAGCTTTATTTTAAGATTTGTTTTATTTATTTTTAAACGTGTGTGTGTGTGTGTGTGCATGTGAACATAAGTGCAAGTGTTCAGGGTTGGAAGAAGTGTTACATCCCTTGCAGCTGGAGTAAAGGGCAGTTGTGAGCCTTTCTGATGCAGGTTCTGGGAACTGAACTTGATTCTTCTTCAAGAACAGTCAGTTCTCTTAGCCACTGAGCCATCTTTCCAGCCCCACCTTAAAGGGTTTTCATGAAGCTTAAAAAGGATAACATTTAAGAAGTGCTTAGAGCAATTCCTGGTACATTGTAGGTATTAACCAAGTATTTGTTAAGTAAATACCAGGCAAAAGTTTGAAAAATAAATAGTAAGTATAAGCTACTAACAGCTTTAGACTGACATCCATGAGTTGTGGGTTCTTCCCTCCTATCCATGTTTGGATGATGTCTAAGATGCCCTGATCATAGCATCATTCTCCTGAGCATAGATAGCTGCTGTTAGAGGAGAGCCAGGAGGTCATACTACATACCTGGCAGATACCCAGTTCTTTCCCTGTCTTATTCCAATGCTAGGAATGTTAGGAACTATGCATCCAGGGAGGGTGACTAAGGGATGACCCACCCCTAGCATTCCCAGATACAGCTTCGAAAAAAGAGTTTCTGAAAGAGCAGAAACAGTGGCAGGTGCAGGGGATTCTGTTCTGCAGAGCTTTGTCAGATCTGCAGCCCAGCCTGCTCAGGAGTGGGACAGCCTGGTGGAACACGGGACACTTCTGAGGATCTTGGCATAGTTTATGATCCTTTTCTTGGCATGCCTGCCTCTTGACATGCTTGCGGGTGGCTAAAGCGAAAACAGAGAAATTATGCAATGGAACCAGTCACGTAGCACAGTCAAGAAAGAGCTGGGTCAGATCTCTGCCCTCTGTGCTGATGTTTAATCTGATGAGATTCATGGTTCTGCTGTTATCCCAGCATGGACTTTGTTTAGTAACAGGAGCTGTTAACATAATTTCAGAGATGTGTGGCCAGGGACTCTTGGGTCATTTGGTGAAAATGACGTCACTAGGAAATGAAAGTACTCAAATACTCAAAGCTCTAGAGAAAGTGTGTGTCAGGATGAGTCAGGGGGAAGAGAAAAGAAAGAAAACAACAGACTACATCAAAACACAGACCACAGACAAGCTGTGTATGTAGGCTAAAGGGAAACGGTTGTCCTCCGGGTCACACGGATATAGAACAAGGGGATTGCTGTTTCACTGATATTCTTTCGAGAATATTCTAAGGAGGTACAGCTTCTAATGCTGAGACTAGCATGAACTTCAGGAAGAAAAAAAACAATTTGTAATGTAATGCTCATGGTTATGTCTGAGTATTTAGGCTTATAAAGACCCTAGGGACTAAATACCGAACTCTCATTTTCTACTCTCTCTGAAATGCTTTTTGTTTTCTCTTCAGCAAGACAAAGGAGAGTAGAGGCAAACAGGCCTTGGTGTTCCGCAGGCCGGGGCTCTAACTCCGATTCTACAAGAAGAGAGAGTTCCGTTGGCAAGTGCCTGCCCCTCAAGCACAAGGGCCTGAGTTGATTCTCAGCATCCATGTAGAAAGCTGGATGCCGGGGCTCACATCAGGAACTTCAAAGCTGGGGAGGTTGAGACAGGGGAATCCCTCAATCCATTAGGTCAAGGTTCACTGACAAACCTTATAAGGTGGAGGACAGTTGAGGAGGACACACAACATGGCTCTCTAGTCACCACATGCATGAACACACATGTGCGTTCATATACACATATAGACAGATCCACACACACACATACACACACAATCTTATTTGCATTCATATACACATATAGACAGACAGACAGACACACACACACACACACACACTCACACACACACACTCCTGATTTTATCACTAACACCATGGCTTTGGGAAACTTGCTGAGACCTTGACTTTTCAATGACCTTTCTAATGAAACGGTTATATTTCACAGGATTGATGCGAGCTTGGTACAGCATAGACATCCACCCAGGTAATTTTTTTTAAGGGGTCTGACCATGTAGTTCTAGCTGGCCTGAAACTCACTTTGTAGACCAGGCTGGCCTCGTGCTTACAGAGATCCTGCTTCTGCTTCCTGAGTACTGGGGACTAATCCAGCTAGATAGCAACTGCATCGTATCTTGCACTTATTTAAAATGCCAACTTAAACAGAGACAAAATTTAGAGCTAAGATGAAAGGATGGACTATNCAGAGACTACCCCATCCGGGAATCATC
>NC_034594.1:57230159-57243635 GCF_900095145.1 Mus pahari
CTCAGAAATCTGCCTGCCTCTGCCTCCTGGGTGCTGGGATTAAAGGCATGTGCCACCACGCCCGGCTCCTCCCTGCTTTCTAAAAACATTGACGCTTTGTTTCAGCTCCTAGATTCTCATCTCCACGGTTTGGGGATGGACTTGGGAAACTATTTCTAATGGCAGCTCGATGACACTGAAGCCAGATGGGATTAAGAACACTGGTTTACCTTTATATGACCCAGCACAGGGGAAGGCCAGGGCCAAGAAGTGGGAGTGGGTGGGTAGGGGAGCAGGGGCAGGGGGAGGGTAAGGGGAACTTTCGGGATAGCATTTGAAATGTAAATAAAGAAAATATCAAATAAAAAAATGGAAAAAAAATAAAATGCCAACTTAAAATGGTTTAATCAAAACCCTTAGAATAAACAGTTGAGAAATAGATCTGGGCATATATGGCTAATCGATTATTTTTTTAAAGTTTTTTTTTTCTAAATTTTTAATTACGTCTATTTTTCTATGGCTATGGGCCAGTGACCACAGAATCCAGGAGGAGGTGTCAGATCTGTTGGAGTTGAAGTCACAGAGGTGACTGTGAGCTGCCTGAAGTGAGTGCTGGAGAACACACGGCGCTTGGGCAAGTGGACTTTCACATAGTAAAAAGTTAGAACCTTGGGCTGAGGACGTGGCTTAATGGGTAAAGTACTTTCTGTGAAAGCATGCAGACCTGAATTGGGTCCCCCATACTGACATAAAAAGCCCAGAGCTTGGGAGACAGAGACAGACAGATCCCAGGGGCTTGGTGTCCAACCAGCGTGACCAAAACAGCAAACTTGGTCCACTGAGAAACCCTGTCTCAAAAAATAAGGGGGAGAGAGATTGGAGAAGACATTTCAATATCAACGGCTGGCCTACACACACACACACACACACACACACACACACACACACACAAACACATATACACACACACAAACACACACACAAACACACACACACATACACACTCACCACCACTCTTTGATTTATGATCAAACGGAACACACTTCACTCAGTTCTCTCTTTATTAACACCATCGCTCACAGCCGGGCTTCTTAAAGTCTTCCTGTGAAGAGGGCCTCAGGGGAAGACTGAGGGAGTCAGGAGTTTGCAAGCCCAAATCTTCCATTTCCTTCCCAGGCTGAGGGGAGGTTAGAAAGGAAAGAGCAGCTGCAGAAAGTGTGGAGAGAGGTGTCTGTACACCAGAAGCTTCCAGAAGCCTTCCTGGTTGGCCACCCAACCAGGACAACCGAACACGGAGCAATGTCTCTGCCTGACTGTGCTCAATGATTTCCTCCAATGTTTCCCAGAAAGACACTTGCAGAGTTCGGGGGGCATCAGGGGTCACAGGGTCACCAGCAGGCAGTCTGTGCTTTCAAGGGTCCTTTATTTCTCTGACACTTGTGACAATGCCTGCTTGTGACAAATCCTTGGATTTGCCTCTCCCTCTGCTTCTGACTTCTCAGTCCATTGGCCTCTTTTCCCGACTTGTTCCAGAAGCCAGGACTGTTCTTGGTTTTAGTGCCTTGGGGCCGTAGGGCTCAGGCCTGGGATTGATTTTGTTTAATACTCAGTGGCTGCTTGGCTTTCTGACACCTGGCTGTCAGCTCCTGCTCCTTAAGATGTGCTGACCGATTTCTCTACCTTCTTTTCTCTAGTTTGCAGTGCCTGGCAATCCCCTAATCTTGTCTATTTCAAGCTACGTTGGCAATACGACTATGGCAAGTACCAATAGGAACGCTTCTCATGGTCTCGCCTATTCTAATATTCCAGATGTGCCACGGAATGCCCATGTGGATTGGACATCTGCCAGTGCTTATGTGGTAGGTGGGTGGGTGGAAAAGGTCAGGTCTACCATGTGGCTGTAGAGTTTTGAACTGGGACAGTGGTGAGCCCAGATGTACTGATATGAGTGAAATTTCCTGGCATGAACAACGTTGGTGCTGGGATCAGTGGCAGATGATCCCTCCGTGCCGGCTAGAGATTTACGGGGTCAGCATAGACCAAAGCATCAGGTGTGTTGTCCAGTGCTGGGGGTTACTGGTCCAACTCTTTTTCCCAGGATGCCTGTCAGAATTCACATCAGGCACAAAGCCAGACTCACAATGACAGTTCTAGCATCTGGACCCTATTTTCTGTGTACAGTCAGGGGGAAGTTTGCATGTTTCTCCGTGGCTTAATGACAGTAGACCCACCAATGATGCTGCCTTTAAAGTTGTCACACATGCCAGCCCTGCTGCAACATCTCGGTCAGAGGCTACTGGATGTAAAGGTGCCCTGCCAGTTTCCTTGGATTAGAATGACAACCCTTTAGAGTAAACATCCCAGAGAGCGAGCACGTTCTTGGTGATTCCTCTCATGTTACGCATAGCAGCCTGTTTTGAACCTTGCTTGGTGGCTCGCTGAGAGAATACCTGCTTCTCCCATGACCTGCCTGAGATACACAGAGATGTGTGACACTCCTGTCTGGTGCTTCAGAGGCACTGCCACGTGAGGTAGAATGGAGCAAAACCTGCAGCACATTCCCACTTCGTACGGCTCACTAAAGAGAATCTGAAGATTTTTGTCTTCATACAGACTCTATCTTTGTAGCTCAGGCTGACACCGAGCTCGGGCTCCCCTCGCTTTGCCTCTCAATTGCTGCATTAGTGATGCCCCACCAATCTCTGGGCAGAATCTGAAAGATTCCAAAAGAGATTGTAAGGATAGTATTTGTGAGCATAATGTGAGCAAGTAGAAGCTTTGTGCTTTTAAAGGGCTAACCTGCACCAGCCAGCCATGCATTTTAAAGTAGTTAAACTGAAGCAAACCCCAAACTCATAAAGTTCTTAGAACTCTGTTTGCTGACTAGTCCTGCCCCTCGCTAGCCAACAGTTTTACTGCAGCAACACGAGGCCTGGGAAGGTTAAGGGAGGGTTTATCAAATTCACTCAATTAGTGGAAGAATGTAACACAGAAGCGATCGTTTCTTGACTCTAAGCCTACCTTTGCTTCCCACTGTCTTTCAGTCTAATGGCAGGTCGGGATTCTCCATAAAAACTTATTGGTAACGTATCAATCAGTCACTTCCCACAAGGGAAAGATAACATAAACTCTTTGTCAGTGAGAGTGGACTTTGGGGTATCAGTTCAAATGCAGCACTTATTTTTTTGCCCCCCCCCCTTCACACTTTGGTTTTGGCCACCTAAAGCCTCTTGCTCTGAGCTGGGGGGGGGGGTCAGTCAGGACGGGGAGCTCCTACTCCCCCTCCTTCTCCCTTCACAGCTGCAGAGTTCAGAGAGTTGAACTGCAGCGCTTTGAGTTCGCTGCTTGCTCCGCCACAGTCAACCTCTGTTGTAAATTTTCCTCCCGGAACACGTGACGATGCATTTCTTGACTATATATCCCAAGGACAGCAGCTGGGCTGTCAGAGCGCAGAGCCTGACAGAGAAGAGAAACGTCCTCAGATTCGGCCGTTTAAGAGTTCCACACTTGGGACAAACTGTCAGCCTTTGGTAAGTTAGCAAGGCTCCTTCTCTTCCGAGATGTGCAAGGGGGAAAAAGTTCTATTAATAGAGAAAGTTTTCGTTCTTTCTTTTTTATATGAGGAAACTTTGTTTTGAAAGTTGAAGCTTTGAAACAAAATGTAAAGTTTGCTTCTGCCCTGCCAGCTAAAGCATGCCTTTCAATTTTAATATGCTTTCCCCCATAAATCCTTATATGGTCTATAATGTTTAAAGTATAGAACTAATGCATAGTTATTTTCTGAAATGTAAATAGTGTATAATCTATCTATCTATCTATCTATCTATCTATCTATCTATCTATCTATCTATCTATCTATCTATCTACCTATCGATCATCTGTCTCTCTCTCTATCACCGATTTCTTTATCTAGTGAACATTTTTCTCATTTTTCCTCCTTTCCCTCCCCTAATTTCTCTTACATGCTCCAATCTCTCTGAGCTACCCGTTAACTGCTTGGTGAGATGCCTTATGTTTGGCTTTCTTTCATTCCTGATCTTAATCATCTATTTTGATCTATTGCATTTTTACGAGCCATGTGCTTGCCTTCTGCCTGTCCCGTGGATCCAGGTGGAAGGTCTGACTTGTGGCTTTCTCCCCAGATCCCAGCTTTGTGAGCGGCAATTCAATGCTGAGGATGGAGCCTCTGAACAGCACATATCCCAGCGCTGCAGCCTCCAGCAGCCCCCTCGAGTCCCACGTGCCTAGTAACGGCAGTGGTAATGGCAACGAATACTTCTATATTTTGGTCGTTATGTCCTTCTATGGCGTTTTCCTGATTGGAATCATGCTGGGCTACATGAAATCCAAGAGGCGGGAGAAGAAGTCCAGCCTCCTGCTGCTGTACAAAGATGAGGAGAGGCTGTGGGGGGAGGCTATGAAGCCACTACCTATGATGTCCGGCCTGAGGTCAGGGCAGGTGCCCATGATGCTGAACATGCTGCAGGAGAGTGTGGCGCCGGCACTGTCCTGCACCCTTTGCTCGATGGAAGGGGACAGTGTGAGCTCCGAGTCCTCCTCTCCTGATGTGCACCTCACCATCCAGGAGGAGGGGGCTGATGATGAGCTGGAGGAGACCTCCGAGACGCCCCTTCATGAGAGCAGTGAAGGCTCTTCAGAGACCATCCACCAGAATTCCTAGCACCCCCCAGGCCTCTGGAGGTAGCTCTGTAAGCTACACTTGACAGAGGGAAGACATTTGCCAAGTGCCTGGTTTCGATTTTGCTCTGCGGCTGCCACATTGAACAGACTGAGGGCAAGCCCCAAGATGGGGCAGGGAGAGACAAGGCTCAGCTGGAGTCCTTGAGGTTCCTGTGGGACTTATCACTGAAAAAGTCCCAGAGACATACAGCATGACCATTTACTCTGGGGCCTGGGTGGTGGTGGGGTCCGTGGTCAGCATGTGGCTGAATAATGTGTTGGTTTTTCACTGGAGGCTCTGGGTAACTTCTGCAGTATCGGTCTGTGCCCAGGGCTGACAACTGCCCAGGGCAGGCTGAAGGACTAGTTTCGATTTGCTAATTTTCCTAGAACTTTGTTCTTCTAGATCTGATGGGCTGTAAGTATCTTTAATGTGTGCCTGCGGCATTCGATTACAGACAGTTATATATTTCATTTAGAGGTGGGAGAAAGCTGAAGACAGAACCCAGATTGTTTGCACAATGCAAAGGGAGAAGGTAATTCGTACATATGTCTGAATTAGCTGGGAGTATAAGCTATGACCTCATCTGAGCTTTTGTCTCACCTGTGAGCTTGAACTCTGTACAGCATTGCAGGCGAGCATGGCTTTCTTTGCCAGTGAGCTTCCTCATAACCAAGCCTACCTTCAGGATGGCTGTTCGCCGTGGTCCTCTTGACCTTTACAGACTGGGTAATGGTGGGGTTATACAAGGCCAAATCATTGACAGCTCTGCTGTAGCTCTTTTTCCCAGCCTAGTTTTCTGAGGCCAGAAAGGACACATGTGGGCCTCATAATATGGGGTTTTGTCACGTAGCTGAACCCTGGAAGGGCATACTTAGGCGAGATCGTACAGAGCTGGGGTTCAAGCCCTGTGCTTCCTGGTCTGAGCCCTGACGCTCATTCTCTGTGAGGTTCTGGGCATGTCATCACAAGATTCTGCCTACATGAGGCTCCTGAGGCTGTGCAGCCCCAGGGGGCTGGGAGGACATCTTTAGACTTTGTACTGTGTGATAAATCCTCCACTGCCTGGTGTGAGGAAGTTTGGAGCAAGTATTTCCCCTTTGGCCGCTTAGTCTGGAGAAAGATGTGTTGACTTAAAGGCACAGTTGGAGACTTTGGAAATGTGTAGCTGGGGAATTCGAGGCTGTATCATCAGCCATCCTTACTGTGGCTTTCCCAGGATGTGACTGAAGAAGCTGGCAGCATAGCTTCCTCTGCAAAGTCCTATGGCTGGAAGGATGTTAACACACCCAGCTGAGGGAAAGAGAAATCTAAAGGGAGCTACTCAAGAGCTTTGCAGCAGGTTCTTGTGCCCCTTGAAGACCAGAAGGAAGCAGAAAACTCCCCAAAGGTCAAGTTTGCCTCTAGTGCAAAACCTTCTTAATTTTTATTTATCTGAACTCTCCCTGGATTGGAGACAGAGCAGTTACTAATGTCCCCATGAGGGGTTAACACTATAAGGAGCTGTTTTTTCAATCAGTTTTGACACAGAGATAGAGAGGTAATTTATGTTGGAGGCGGAAAGGGGCCCTCTGTTCACTTTAAGATTCAGAGTGTGGATCAACTCCAAAGGGGGCCGTTTAAGTTGAAAGAAGCCAAGTTAAGTTTGGCCTCTTGCCTGGAATCACTTGAATTCTGAAACTTTACTGCGACAGACATGTGCGTTGTCACATTTTCCATTGCTTAATCCTGATTTGGTGCAAGTCTGTCTGCGCCTGTTACAAAGTGATGTATATACTTCCTTCCAATACATTGAGTTGTAGACAATTGTCTGTTGTATTTAATGGTTTGTAATTTTCACGATATTTTTAATTTAAATAAACACATTTTTGCTGAGAAGCCACATTTCTTTGATCCTTCAATATTTGTAGGATTTCTAGTTTCTAAGCTGTTGCAAGCTATCACTGTATTCTATTCGTGTCGGGGTCAGACTTCTGCAAAGGCACATCTTTTGCTATAGGGCGTGTAGTGTCTTTTTCCATTCTTTGATCCACTTTGTCAGGACTGGAAAACAAGCGAAGGCTGGTCTTACATCACCTTCTTCTGCAAAGGCCCGCGAGCTTCTGGGCTCGAATGTGGGTGGCTTGGCGGGTGCAGCTAAGATGTCTCTCCAAATTTGGTTGCAAGAAAACATTTGATTTGCACGCTGACTTGGCAAACATCATCCACATGTGTGGCCCCGGCAGTCCAGGCGTAACGGGCAGGGTGGTGTGTCATATGAACGACAGAAGGATTTTACGAACGCAATCAAAAGTCCACAGCTGGAGTTCTGTTTCAGCCACCACACCGTAAGAATGATTTCTAGGTCTCTCACTCTTAGACTTCTTGCTGTGTCTCTGTCTCAAAGGCTGAAACATGGGCAGCCTGGGGAGCCTGGGCAGCCTGGGCAGCCTGGGCAGCCTCTCCTTTATAAGTTTATGTGCACAGTTAGAGTGCTAAAGAAAAATGATCAAAACCTGTGACCCATTTTCAAACCAAGCAGACAAAGGGGGGGGGGGAATCTTGTTTTTATGTGTGTCTGTTTTGTGTGCGCTTCATTTTTTCTTTCTATTTCAAGTAAATGTTTCCATAAGTTTGCAAATAGTTACCTAAAAAGGATCTACTTAGTGATGGAGCAAGGGAGCCTGGAACCTTCTGGAATAATATAGCAAGGACCTTGATCTACCAACCATTAACACTGACGAACAACATGGAAAGTTTATAATAAAAGAAGAGAAAACCCTTTACCCCAGCTTCTTGTCCTTCTTGGTAAGGAAATAGTTAAGAAAACCTTTTGGTTGCCATGGGCGGAAGAAGAGGGAATTCTAAACTCTAATTGTCCTAAAAATATGCAGAGTACACTGTGTCGTTTTAATGGAATATTTGTTTTCTTTAAAAGAAAAAAAAATAGAACTTCTAAGCAGAACCTGAGGCCCAAGGGGCTTAGTCTGTGTGGATTTACTCATGCATGTGAAAGACTGCAAAGGGAATTTGGCCCTGTGCGCCTCAGATATTAGAAACATATTTCAAAAGCACGTGAACGGTGCAGGATGAGGTAAACGGATCGTCCTGCTGGCTCCATGCTCTTCTAATTACACCTTTGTACGTCAGAGCCACACAGGGATCCTGCAGAGGAAGAGATTGTTTTCAGCAATGGAATCATGGGATCAGATTTACCGGGAAGGGCTGAAGTTGAGCCAAGGGTTGAGTGCTTTTGGCTTGAGATCCTGGTTGGAAAATGGACCCCAGAATGCATTTGGAGCTACGACTGGAGGGTTTGTGGTAAGACCTGCTCATCCATGGCTCAACTGAAGAAAGATTCCTTATCATCCTGTAAAATGCTCCTCTAACCCGAGACGTTGCAGAATATTGATCTTATAAGGCAATTTAAACTCCATTTTTTAGACATAGTATACTTTTGTTCTGTATTCTAAAGTACAGAACAAAGCTGCTGAAGAAAGTCGCAGGATATAGCGCGGCGGCAGAGGCCAGGGCTGGGGCCGACATTCAACCAGTGGCAGAGAGGTAGCAGGTAGTGGCTCAGGCTAGGCGCAGACTACCTTGTGTCAAGGCTAGTAGACGCCCAGCTTTGTTGTGTTTGCTTCCTCACCTAACTCTGCTACTGCGTGCTCTAGAGCTCCAACCTCTCTGACTTCTCTCTTTCAACATGAAGACAACACGTTGAGTCCCGTGCCTTGGGAAGCTGATAGTGAAAAGAGTAGTGAGCGGCTGAGCAACACCCAGCACCCGTGTGAAACCAAAGCCCACACAGCTTCCATCTTCCTTTAAACTGCGTCCTGGGCACGCATCTGCAAAGACTGTCACAGGAACATCCTCTTCTGGGGATGCTTTTCTCAGGAGACCGCAATACTCAGAAGGAGGACACAATTTGCCAGAGGAGAAGGGTCACAATAGAGAGAAACCAGTGTTAAATCCTGCTTTTCCGTCTCTCTGAAATGTTGCCTCCCACACAGGAAGGAACAGTTTGGGATGTGCACTGTTACCATGGAAACCAGCAGCCAAGGTCACTTGACTAAAGGAGCCTGTGGCCCACTGGTGCTGGATCATTCTAACTGCTTTTTGAAGTTGAGACTTGGCCTTTGCCTCCACAGATGAACTTGAGTCCTCCCCTTGTAGGTCATGGTGAGAGAAGGGGGGCAGGGGTTGTGTTCCCCTGGTTTCCTCCACTCTCCGGGCCTTTCTTCTTACAGTATCCATGACTCCTTGCAGTTTGGGGCTGAGATTTTATTCTCTCATCCTAAGTATTTATTATTTTGCTAAGAAACACAATCAAATGATTCTTTACACTAATAACCACGCCTCTATTCCTCTCTTTGATTTTCAGCTACTGTTCAATCTTTACTAGTCTTGTTTCTCTCCCTTCCCATCCCCCCCCCTTCTTTTTCCTTTCTCTGTTCTTCCTCCCCTCTTCCTTCTTGTCATCCCCCACAAGAAACAAAAGCTAAGCACACTTCGAGCTTCTGTGCAGGTCCAGGCAACCTACCTGGTGCTGTGAAAATTTGGAACTCCTGTCTGGCCTCCAAAGAAGTCTTAGTTTCTGTGTTGATGTAAGCAGAGCTAGAGTCCTTTGAGAAGGGAGAAGCTCCATTAAGAAAATGCCACCACCAGATTGACCTCTGGGTAAGCCTGTAGTGCATTTTCTTAGTTGGTAATGTGGGTGGGCTCAGGCCACTGTGGAGGGTCCCGCTCTTGGCCTTGCAACCTTGCATGCTGTAATAAAGCAAGCTGAGCGATCCACAAGGACTAGCCCTGGAAGCAGCACTCCTCCACGGTCTCTGCATTAGCCCCTGCCCTCAGGATCCTATCTTGAGTTTCTACTCGGACTTCTCTGGATGACAGACTACAAATAAAATAAATAAAATAAACCCTTTCTCCCTCAAGTTGCTTTTGGTCAACTGGGACAAGACCCAAGGAGACCCTACCCTTCTCAGTGTCATGAATGGCACAGTCAGGTTTTCTGATAGGAAAATATGGAATTCTTTTAGTCAGTGGGAAGCAGAGAGCAAGAGACACAGACTCTAGTCTTGTCCTAGACTTTAGGTGACTCTATGACGTTGCATCTCTGGACATACTTCTCACTGGTAAAATGAATGTGGTAGCATTTTCTCTACCCTCAAAAAAAGTTTCAGAACTATGTATAACGCATAATTATATATAAAGCATTTGGAAAGGTAATTTTTTTAATTGCTGGAGAGTCAACTAATATCCGTGCAGATATTATGAAAATTTGCCAGCATTCAGTTTTCCCCCTTTTCTGAGCTCATAAAGATTCTTTTTTCTACCTCTTCTCCCATCCCTCCTTCCTCCTACCAGGGTTTTTGAAGAATAGGAAGAGCAGGAATGTCTTACTATTCCTGAAGAGAGTCATTGATTCTTTTAGCCACCCATTCGCTTTTCCATTACTCATGAGATCACATGTTCCACATGACAGATAGGTAGTGGGGAGGAGCCTGTGGCAGGCGGGGTGAGCATGCGCACACAGAAGGCACTTCCTCTGGAGAGATCTGCGTTATTATAAAAGCTGAGAGGCTTGGGGTTTGGGTAGCACATCATAACTTCTATCTGATTAATGCAGAGTTTGAGACAGGTGCAGTGTTAAGATTTGTCTTCCTGGTCATCTAACACAACCCCTACATTAAATGGTACAAATCAAGGCTTATATTCACAGAAGGAGAAGGAAGTGATGTGGGCTATAACTCAATCCTCCTGACATTTGGTTCATAGCCTTACAGTGTCTCCAAGGTTCAGTGAAGACTAAAGACCTCAAGGGTGTTCTTTCCTTTTAACTTCGAGCTGAGCCGAGATGTACTACTGTCTCTGTTGCCACCCCTGTCTGCTCCTCCCACAATCCTTTCTGTGAATGGGTCTGTTCTGGATAAACCCTCACAACAGGTCTGTCATGTGATGATCTGCGTGGTCAGGGGAAAGATAATCTCTAAAGCAATGCAAAGTAATTTCACTGGGAACCTCACTAAAGGCAGAGTTGCTGGTAATAGTTGGGGAATACTTAGATAGGACTCAACATAATTTGTACTGGGTTTTGGCTTTTGGTCTTATTTTGTTCGTTTCTTTTCGATTTCAGAAGCATGGAGGGTCATATGCACTTGCTTCTCTCTGGGCAGAACACTTTCAGGTATGAGATGACCTATGAAAACGAGTCCTAGAGGTTCAGCTCTTGAGTGAGGTGTCAGATGCTGCAGAAGCCGGCAGGGACAGAGCTAATCATTCTTTTATAGGTGTAGTCCCGATGTAGAAGCAGTAAGTTATTCTTCATGTTATTTCCTCTGCACTGGGAAGAAGCATACTAGACAATGGGGGGGGTAATGATAAACACCCAGTCTCTTTTGCAATGTGCCCTTCTACATGATGAATTGAAGAAGGCAGATAAATCAGGAGTCCATGGGGAGGAGTGAGGAGTGCCTAGACTATGCTAGAAAGGTCCACAGAGACTGAGAAGAGGAAAAGATGGAGGGGTTGAAACAAATGAGACTGAGCAGCCATTTGAATTTTAGAGAAGAGAGGAAGTGGAATGAAAGATGATAATAGGATTTTGATTTGGAATAACTGAGAAGTTCAGAAAACAAAACTATTGGGCATCTCAATCCACTTGGTACTGATCTAATGGAGTACCATTGTTTTTGAGGAAAGGAAATAGATTTCTTATCATTCTAGAGGCTGGGGAGTTCATGATCAAGGTGCTGGCATCTAGTATGGAACATCTTGCTGTGTAGAAGGCACTACTAGGCAACAAGACATGAGCAGAGTTGGGTTTAATCAAAACACCCCATTTCTAAGTATCATTCCTGAGGTATTGACCTTAGTCTACAAAGGAGATGCCCCCTTGACTACCCCATAAGGGTCCCACCTCATAACTTAATTTCAGTGACAACTGAATTTAATCAGGAAGGAGACCGTATCATCCCAAGAAGGAAGCACTGTAGGGGATTTATTGTGGTGGGAGTTTTGCACTGGAGGTGTTGACATGACATCCAGAAGGCTTTTGGAAAATAAGTATGGGAACTTTTCTTTCGAGAAGCTGGAGGGAGAGGCAGAGGAGGTTTGGGAGTTGTGGGTGGAAATCCAGGCACGTGAAACCTTACACATGGCTGAAATAGCCAAGGGTGAGTGGGAACAGAGGGGAAGAGAGGGCAAAGTGCTGTCCTTTGGGGACTGGCTAGCTCTTGGGGGTTGCCAAAGGAAGGAAAGGAAAAGCAGGAACAGTTAAAAATTGAACAGGATGGCAGCATGCCCAGGCACCAAATAAGTAGAGACTTTTCAGAAGGAAGTCATGTTCAGCCCTGGAGGGATGCAGGGAGAACTCTGCCCTGGTGACTCTCAGGTAATCCATATACACAGGGCTTCTCGAAGAAGTGGGGATAGACGGTACAAAGAAATACCTGTATGAAGGGATGCGTTAGGACCCTTTTTGGTTACCTAAATTGTTTTGGAAAGTTGACTGTGTAAAGCAAAGTATAGTGTGGCTAATTCAAAGGGTCAAAACTACCCAGAGATCTGTTCAGTCATTCACTTGCCGTTCATTGCTGTCTAGTTCAGATTGCACACCCATGTTCACTCATTTGAATCATGTGATGTCTTAGTTTCTTCCCATGTGTGTTTGTATAGAGGCTGATGCCTGCAGTGGCTCTCCATGAAAGATGCCAGGGAGAGGGCTGAGAGAGCTGGAGAAGGTGCTTGTAGGGGAAGGGCTACAGGACTCTTATAGAAATTAGATGTCTTGAACTGTTTCCAGGAATTCAGTCTATTATGATTGCAAATTAATTGGGTGTAAGATTTTTTTTATAGTAGCACATTTTAAATATACAGAAATATCATAATGAAGTCAATATATCATCATATCTGATTATGCTTAATTAATGGGTGTTAAAAATTGATTAAAATTCAATATATATATATATAAAACCTATATATATATAGGTTATATCCAAGTTACCTTAAAAATCGAGTTTTTGAATAATTTGGATTTTCTGTTAGGGTAGTTGATGTCATAGGATTCTTTGTGAATCTTCCAAATAATACGAATGCATTATTAAGAGCAACCAACGTTCAGGTTGGCCTATTGACATGCTTATAAGGCACTGTCTTGATTTCCTTCTTTGAAGTAGGAAGACCCATACCCACCCACTATGGGTGGAACCATTCCCTAGGCAGGGGATCTTGAGCCATGTAAGAGTGGAGAGTGTCCTCAGATAATGTCTGAGGCCTGTTTTGTTTGAACTTGTCTATAGATTTCTCCACAAATATATCTAAAAAATATACCTAAAAATTTATGACTTTCTATTTTCTATTACTATAAAAAACTCATCCAACTGTTACCTCATCAAAACACGGAATTTGGGGTAGCCTAAATCTGTGTTTCCAGGCCAGGGTTACTCTACTTGGCTCCAAAACAAACAGTCTTTTATCCCTTTTGAGGTGAGAGTCATGTCTTTACACTGGAAACAAAGGGAAGGGAGGTGAGCCTGAGGCTATGGTTCTCTGGGGTGGAGTCCTGTGGTGGGATAAATTAGATGGCAGAGAGAGGCAGAGAGAGGCCAGTGAGAGGCCAGCAGGTTCTCACAGGTCAACAAGCAGGTGAACTGTGTGAGGAGACAAGAGGCAACCTCTGTGGCTGTGACCTACCCGTGTGAGTGTTTCTTTTCTTTTCTTTGCTTTGGTTTTTCGAGACAGGGTTTCTCTGTATAGCTCTGGCTGTCCTGGCACTCACTTGGTAGACCAGGCTGGCCTCGAACTCAGAAATCCGCCTGCCTCTGCCTCCC
>NC_034594.1:57244010-57245613 GCF_900095145.1 Mus pahari
ATATGCAACTAGAGACACAGTTCTGGGGGGTATTGGTTAGTTCATATTGTTGTTCTTCCTATAGGGTTGTCGACCCCTTTAGAGTAGAAGTAGGAACTCTCCAGGCGAGGAAGGAAGCCAGGTGATTTTTATTCATTTGCTCATTAACCTCATAAACATTCAGTTCAGCCTTCAAAGCAGACCTGACCATCTTACAAAATCCTCCAGTTAACTCAGGGAAAATAAACCTTTTCTTTTCTTTTAGGGCAGAAACTACCAGGTTGTTAACAAGGAAAGTGAGATCACACCTTCAAACTGTTTAGAAACTTTTATTTAAAAAAAATGGGGGAAAAATCCCAACCCAACCCAACCCAACCCAACCCAATCCAAATCAAACTGAAACACCATACAGACAACACACTTATTTTATTTGCCAAGGCACTCATCGTTGAGCAAATTCAATTGAATTTCAGCCTTTCATGGAAATGCCAGACTGCCTTTTCCTCCTATTTTTATGGAAAATTCTAATTTAGTCCTCCTGATCTGATTTCACTGTATTAGGCCCGTATCTGCCTTATCCACCCATCTCTTCCAGCTCCCCAGTGACAGACAGAGGAAATATGTGGGACTCAAGTTTGGGAACACTTGCCCCATATAAAAGCGTTCTAAGCATTCCTTAGGAGTTCTTAAGTGCATGTTCTTAGTGCAAGAAATATAGCCTTGCACTGAATCCGCTAAACTTTTAATCAAAATGTCATTCGAGAAGAACAGTCTGATGGCTAAGAGTGTTTTCAGTTTTCAAAGTCTGATTCTTTAAAATGGAAAAACACGATGGGCTATGGGGTATGAAATTTGAAAACAAGTGTTAGGGAAGATCTGATTGCTTTATCTAAAGCGACTTGTTTTCCACTTGGGCATGGCTAGAGTAGATATAAAAATGAGCTTTGAAATATAAAAATTATCAGGTTCCATACACATATATTTTTAACAATAAATATAGGACAGAACCTTTCATTGAGACCAAGGTTAATGTAACTATAATCCTTAGAAAAGTATTTTTCTGTAGAAAAGATTAAAATGACAGATGTCATCATATAAACATCTTTAATCTTAGGATCTTCAATTTTCTAAAGTCCAAGACCTTTTGAGTGCCTTATGTGACACCTTGATCTCATGAGGTAGGCCACAGCCATAATGCAAGTGCAGAACAAATACTACAGAAAGTTCTGGATAACAATACACAAAACATACCTTAAGTTGCAATTAGACTTAGGTCTAATCAATTATTTCATTATATACTATATGTATCACTCACATATACATACACACATACAAATGTGTGTGTACCCATTTTTGAAATATTTTAAAAACAAAATGAGAAGAAAAGAAGAGAGGCAACCTGAAGTTTTTCTAACCCCAGGCATTGCGAATGCAGAACACCCAACCTGTGTTACGGTGTTTCAATTAATATCAGTACAGCAACAACACATATTTATAATTGCTTTTAAATTTTGTTGTATGACAATAGTTCCATTATATGCCAGGAATAATGCTGCCTTGTTGGGGTTGACATTAGTGTTCTTTTTTGCCAAAAAAAAAAAAAAAAAAAAAAAAAAAAAAAAAA
>NC_034594.1:57246368-57282591 GCF_900095145.1 Mus pahari
AGAGAGAGAGAGAGAGAGAGAGAGAGAGAGAGAGAGAGAGAGAGAGAGAGAGAGAGATAACATGAAGTTGGGTGAGTAGGAAGGTGGGACGGATGGATCTGGTAGGAATTAGGGATACTAGTTGAGCATAGATGTGGCCAAAGCACATTGTATAGAGTTCTCAAAGAATTAATAAAAACATTTTAAAGACGTTTCTAAATAATGGGTGCTACATCCACTCCAGTAGTGACTTGCATTACAGGTTTAGAAAGCCTGGAAGGAAACTCAGCCTCCTGGAAACTTGGCATTCCCATAGCCCATATACTCAAACCCTGTTCCTGAGTTAGTCTGGTGTATGGATCTGTGTGCTCTCTTTCAGTATTGTTTTATTATAAGTGCCTAAAGGATTGATTTTGACATATACCTAAGCCTTTGCCAGTGTTCCAATGGTTCCTAGAAAGTCCTTGAGCCGACCCTGAGCTTGGAATTCAGTAAGAATGTCAGCTATTCAGTAACACTCAAATTTACTTCTAGCAGAGACAGTGAAAAATAATCAGGCATTACAATTTACTTGAATAGAGATAGAAAGCTCAGGGCTAGTCTACATAGTAATTACGTAGGACAATAGCCGAGTCACACCCAAACACAAATACACAATGGCCTAGGAAATAGGTGGGTTGTAGTATTATTCATGAAAGGGTTAGTAGAACAGAATTCCCCTGGTGCAGGTTTTTTCACTAGGCCCAGAGGAATAGCACAATCAGGTGTTTACTAAAGAACCCCTGGTGGTGGGTTTAACAATAGACTAGCATTGTATCAGAGCATTTACCTGGCTCCTGTGTTTAGCTGATCTTAATTAGGGTCATTCCTATTCTCAGTTGTAAACAAGGCCTGGCTCTCGCCATTTTTATGTATACATTTTCTTTGTTTTGTGTTAAGAACCAGTGTACCTTGGGGATGTACTCGCCTAGCCTTCTTGTTTTTCTTATGTATTAAAAGCCTGGTGTTTGCTTGGGAAAAAATTACATCCAGATACAGCACTCCCTTGTGCCTGTGTCCGTTTGTCACCCTTTCTCACCAACTCTATGCCCACCTGCTGAAACCCCTAATTTCCACAGATTGAGAGAGGCTGACTGAGCCCGGTCCTCGCAGATGGGTAGACATTATCTCATTTTAGACACTTGTAAACAAAGGCAGTTGGATAGAATCTGTGCTGGTTAGTTTTCACTGTCAACTTGACATAACCTAAAAATCATCTGGACGGAGACTCTTAGGGAGGGCTTTTCTAGATCAAGTTGTCGTGTAGGCATGTCTATGGGAGATTGTCTTTTTAAAAACTAATTTAAAATTATTTTTACACTCCATGTTTTATTCCCCCCACCCCCATCCACCCTCTGACTGTTCCACCTCCCATACCCCCTCTCCAACCCCTTGTCTTCATATGGATGTCCCCACCCCACACCCCAAACTCCCTGACCTCTAAACTCCCTGGGGCCTCCAGTCTCTTGAGGGTTAGGTGCATCATCTCTGAATGAACACAGACCCGGCAGTCCTCTACTGTATGTGTGTTGGGGGCCTCATATAAGCTGGTGTATGCTGTCTGTTTGGTGGTCCAGTGTTTGAGAGATCTTGGGGGTCCAGATCAATTGAGACTGCTGGTCCTCTTACAGCATGGCCCTTCTCCTCAGCTTCTTTCAGTCTTCTGGGAGATTGTTTTGATTGTCTACTGATACAGAGAAAATCAGCACCATTTCCTAGACTGGGCCCTGCAGATATAAGAGTGAAGCAAGCAAGCAGGTAGCATTGGTACATTCACCTTTCTCTGCTCTTGACTGTAGATGTGGTATGGCCAGCTCCTGTTCTTTCCCTGCAATCACGGGCCATACCTGGACTTGTAAGCAAATGAGATTATCCTCACCTACTTTTTTTTTTTTTCTTATTTGGTCAGTATGTTTTATCACAACAGAAATAAAACTACAAGGGAATTCCTCTATAATATAAAATTCTATTATTTTACTGCCCTGGATTCTACTTTATCAGTAATGAAGGATCCTGGGTCTTTGTGTTTTGATTTCAGTAGAAGACCATTCTCCAAGTGGCTATTCTCTAAGCAACCACTATCTCGGAACATGGAGCTACACTCCGTTGCAAAAGATTATTCCAGCTGGGTTTGTTGGCTGTTTGGACTCCCCCATGAAGGTGTGAGGGGGCCGAGAGACCCTTACTTAAGTGTAAAGCTTCTTTTTAGCACCTGGTGTGTGCAACTTTGCCTTAATTGTATTTGGACTCTAGAAGAAACTAGAGAATATAAGTCAGGGGAGACTTGTGGGTGGGTTCATCTATACAGAGATGGCAAAGCCCTCATCTTTTTTGGGTAAAGCTTTTCAGGTGGAGTTGTTGGGAGAGGAACACTCACATCCTTGTAAATCACCCTTCATCTCTGTTCTATAAGGGAGTCCAGTAAAGTCAATGGTTATTCAGAATGAACCTGTGCTTTGGTTTGTCAGTAGAACCTTGGGGGAAGGAGTGGATGTTGGAAGGAATTTTACTATAGAACATATCTCTGCAATTCTTTTGAACTTAAGAAACAGTTTACTAAGTATCAGTCTTCTGGATGGCACTTTCCTAATACTGTTTTGGTTGGCCTTTCACACATCATTTCCTCTATTCCTTCTCCTGATCCCTATTTCTCCTTAAATCCTCCCATCCCCAAGATTCCCTTGTGGGTTGTTTGAAGGATCCTGTATGAATGATTCTCCCATTTCTCTCCTTTAAGGCCTCTTTTGCTCTCTCTCATGGGTCCCTTTTTAGTTTCTTGGGACCCTACAATACTCACTCCTATTAAATACAAACATATAAGAATTAGAAGCTAGGACCCACACATGAAAGAGAACATGCCATTCTCTGCCTGGGATACCTCACTTGATATACTATTTTCCAGTTCTATACATTGTTTCTTCAAATTTTATAATTTCACTTTTCCTCAGTAGCTGAATATAATTTCACAGTGTATATGTACCACATGCTTTCTTCTCCTTCTTTCTCTATCTCTCTGTCTCTTAGTCTCTCTGTCTCTCTGTGTGTCTCTGTCTCTGTCTCTGTCTCTCTCTTTCTCTCTCTCTACTATTTTATTAGCTCTGGTATAGGTCATGATGCTTCTCATCCTATTGGTGGGAGCTCAACTTCACAATCTGATGTGATTGACTAATCATTGCAAAGGCAAAATCCAGGAATTAAGAGTCCTTGCTGGCCTAACTGCTTTTTTCCCTCATACTTTCCCCCAGACTTAGCCAGCGTATGTCAGTCATTTGAAGTTTCTAGTAAAAGTAAATCATTGTTACAACTGATAGCTTAGGCATGGTTTATTGAAAGCCCACATTCCTATGGGGAGGTCTCTTGACCAAGTGATTGACCTGGCCTATGAAGTACTGTTCTCTTCACTAGCAGTTGTATCTTAACAGGACTTTCCTGCTATTTTATTACTATTTCCTCTGGAAATCTAACCCTAGAATTATTTAGGAACCAGATTAGAGATTAGGGTCCCCAACACATTTTTGGCATATTTAGTCTCTGGCAAGGATGAGGTTGCCAAGAGTCCCAAGAAATTTTTTATTTTGGATTTTGGTTAAGAAAAAAATTGATTACTTTTCTTTGGAGTCTTTTTACCCTAACTCTTTAGCTCATTTTTACCACTTGTTCTTAAATCCCCCAACTTCTGATGAGGTAATCCTAACTGCCATTGTGGATGAGGAACAGTGACTGATCTGGCTTATTCTAGCTGAATTTGCAGAGTTGGGTAGACTACATTTTCATTTGTTGATGGACATCCAGTTAGATTCCATTTCTTTGTTATTGCAAGAGAACACCGATGCACAAGAATCCCCACAGAAGGGCGTGGAGCCCTGGAGTGGGCTATCTTGGTTGTCCGCAAGTTCTAATTCTAGTTTCTCTGAAGCCTCCAGAATGGTTTTCTGCCACATTACACTCACACTGACAGTGTGTAAGTTGTCCCTCTTCCCCACATCCTCACTAATGTCTGTTGATCTTGATGATTCTGGTTGGGATGAAGTTTCCACCTCAGAGTCATTTGATGTGCATTTCTGTGATGCTCAGCATGTTTGTTGGACAACTTGATATACACTCAAGTCATTTGGGAAAAAGAGAACCTCATTGAGAAAAGGCACCCACCAGATTGGCCTGTAGGAAAGTCTGTGGAGCATTTTCTTGATTGATGATTGATCAGGAAGACCAGGCCCATTGTGAGTAGTGCCACCTCTGGATATGTGGTCCTGGGTTGTGTGAGAAAGCAAACTGAATAAACTATAGGGAGCAAGCCAATAAATTGCAGTTTTCTGTTGCTACCACTTCAGTTCCTGCCTCCAGGTTCCTGTTCTGCTTGAGTTCCTGCCAAAACTGTTACCTAGAAATTTACCTAGAAATGTATGATGAAAAAAAAAACAAAACAAAACCCTTTCCTTCTCAAGCTGTTTTTGAGCACAAGAATAGAAAGTAAACTAGGACAATGGTCCTTAGTGGTTTTAATAGGAATGGACCCCATAGACTCATGTGCTGGAATGCTTGGTCCATAGGGAGTGGTAGTATTAGGAGGTGTAGCCTTGTTGAAGTTGGTGTGGCCATTTTGGAGGAAGTGTGTCATCACTGTGGAGGTGGGCTTTGAGGTCTCATATATGCTCAAGCTACTGTGAGACACAGTCTTCTGCTGCCTGTGGATCAAAATGTAGAACTCTCAGCTCCTCCAGCACCATGTCTACCTGCATACTTCCATGCTTCCTGCCATGATGGTAATGGAATGAACCTCTGAAACTGTGAACCAGACTCAAAGGAATGTTTTCTTTGATAAGAGTTTCCATGATCATGGTGTGTTTTTACAACAGTGAAACCATAACTAAGGCACAGCCCATTAAGATATTGAACAATATTTACTGGCCACTTGCATTTCCTCTTTTGAGTACTTTCTGCTCAGTTTCTTAGTCCATTTATCTTTATTGGGTAGCTTAAGTTTTTTGAGTTCTCTGTGTAGTCTAGATATTATTCCTCTGCCAGATACATAGCTGGCAAAGATTTCCCTCCATTCTGAAAGCTGCCTCTTCATGTAACTGTTTCCTTTGCAGCACAGACTTTTATTTTTTTATTTCATGATGTCCCACGTGTTGACTGTTGGTCACATTTCATGAGTGATTGGAGGCCTATTAAAGAAAACCATACCTATTTGTTTATCTTGATTTCATTTTTCTCTAGCAATGTTAGAGTTTCAGGGATAATTTTACTGTCTCTGATCCATTTGAGGCGATTAGTGTGTGTGTGTGTGTGTGTGTGTGTGTGTGTGTGTAACGTGAGAGATAAGGATCCAGGTTCATTTTCTTGTCTGTGGCTATCCATTTTCAGCATTATTAGTTAAAGAGGTTATCTTTTCACCCTGAATATTTTTAGTATCTCTGCCAAAAATCAGATTGTTGTAGATGTGCGGGTTTCTATACGAATCACTTTCTTTGTTCCATTGATCTTTCTGTCTGGTTCTATGCCAAAATCATGCTGTTTCTGTTACTGTGGCTATGCAATACATACATACATACATAAATACATACATATACACACTTACACAACATATATATGTATATATGTATATATATCTTAAAATCAGTTATCAGGTCAGCCTTATGCTTTTGGGTCATTGGAATTGCTTTCACTATTCAGGGTTTTTTGTGCTTCCAAATAAATTTTAAGACTTTTTTCTATCTCTGTGAAAAATGGTATTGGTGTTTTGATGGAGATTGTATTTAGAGTATAAATTGTTTGGGTTATGGCGCATTTTCACAGCATTAACTCCTCCAAACTATATGCATGGGGGATCTTTCTATCATCCAGCATCTTCTTCCATTTCTCTCTTAGTGTTTTAAATTTCCCATTGTAGATTTCTTTTATTTCCTTGCTTACGCTTCTTCCAACATATTTTATTCTGTTGAGATAATAGTGAATGGGGTTGCTTCTCTGTTGTCTTCCTTGGTATGCTTATCATTGTTATAAAGAAAAGCTACTGAGCTAATTTTGTATCCTGCCGTTTTGCTTATGAGTTTAAAAAGCTTTCCAGTGGAGACTTCAGGGTCTCTTATGTGTAGAATCCCACCATCTGCAGATAAGCACATCTGCATGGTTCTGAGGCTTCCCAGTCCACAGTGAGAGCATCAATAGACTGTTCAGCTGGCCTGCCAAAGAGCTGACTGAGCCTTTAGATTTTAGGATAAAAAAACACACAAAGCTGGCTTAATATTTCACTTTTCATTAGGACATCTTGGCATCAGGTAGGGAGCAACTATGGACAAATTTCAGGAATTTGAGTGATTTGGATCCAGTACAGAGAAAATAACAGCTCAGATTCTAATTTGAAGTGAAGTTCAATTACCCACAGCCAAAAATATCCTTTCTTCTTCCAAGTGGTCTAAGATACTCATTAGCTCTGGCACCAGTCCTGGGGTATTTTTGTAATGAAGTCGGCTCAAAGTTTGCAGGACAGATGGGGTTGCCATCCTTCATGGGGCTCTAGAGAAGGACAGAGTTGAATTAGAAGCCAGAAGAGATAAAAGACTGAATAGGAAAAAGGTCCCCGAAACCCAGCTGTGTCTTAACAATTCCTGGGTCTGTTTTAAAACTGACCCTGTAGAGGTACAAAGCACACATCTTATGGGAATGTTCTTTGGGCTTTGACAAACGTCTATGCTAAATCGACTGTTATCTTAACCAAGATACAGAGCTCCACCATTGCCTTGAAGCACAGTACCCTCTGAGGTCTGTTTTCACACCACGTCCTGATTCCTATTGCGTCACGGATCTTGTTGTAACCTCAGTGGATTATGTCTTTCTTTCCTGGACTCTTGCACTGTATCTGTAGTTGAACTTGCACACAGTCTTACTTCTTTTCCTATGCAGTATATTTTCAAAATTCATCCTTATTGTTGAGTCCATCAGTTACTTTTCATGTTCATTGCTGATTAAGATCTCATTTGTGATGTCCGAACTGTGGCATCACTGAATCTGGACTTCAAATCCCTGGAAAGGTTATTAAATAAATCTTTTTACTTTATAAGTAAAAAAAAAAAAAAAGATCTCATTTGTGGAACTTTGGAGTTTGTTTGTTCCTGTACTTGTTCCTTTGGTATATATATATAGTTTGGGGCATTTATAATTGTTGATAAAGGTGTTGATGTACAAGTCTTGATGGAAATATATGATTTTGTTTCTCATTGCTAACTACCTAGGAGAATAATAATAATAATAATAATAACAATAATAATATAATACTAGGTCACATTGTATTCTGCTTCCATCTCAGATGAAAATGCCAAATTACATTTTGATGTGTCTATAGCCATACTGCATGCTTCTTACCATGCTTAAGAATGTCCAGTGTTGGCTGTGTTAATCTAGCATGACTGTTAAGCTCATCTATGTTGTAGAGTGGAATGATCTTGTAGTGATGTTTCAGCTTGTATCTTCCTGCTGCTGGAGATGCTGGAGTTCTTCATGTACCTTTGGGTCATTAGTATTTTATTACTCGTAGCATGTTTGCTCACAACTTTTTTTGTAGTGGCTTTGAATCTTTTACTTGGTAGTCATGTGGCTCTGCCAAAGGCCATTGTGGCTTTCATGGTGAGTAGACTGGATTTGTGCTTAATCATACTCTTGAGGGTAAGTTTACATGGTGAAAAGCAGAATTTAAAAATCACTACTTTAAAGTAAAACTATAAAGTAGACAACTTTGGCTTTTGGCTTATCTATTCCATTTTTATTGTGAAAGATTGGTTAATTTTTATTTTATCTGTATGAGTGATTTGCCTGCATGTATGTCTTTGTCTCACGTGTATACCTATTGCTTGCAGAGGTCAGAAGTAAACTTCTGATCCCTTGGAGCCTTTGTCTAGGTTACAGACAGTTATGGGGCACTATGCAGGCAGTCGAAAGCAAACCTCCATTTTCTGCCAGAGCAGCCAGTGCTCTTAACTATTGAGGCATCTTTCCAGTCCCTGGTTTCTCTATCTTTTTTTCCCCAAGAATCTGTATAGTAAAGAGTAAGGCACTGTGCTGGATATTTTAGAGAGTTCAGAAAATAAGGACCTTCTAGGAAAGAAATTGTCTTAGACTACAGAATCATGTCTAGGCTCTGAGATGAAGAGCTATGGGGCTACATTTCTGTTTTAGTTTGCTAGGTTTGCCAAATTTGTTATTCCCACCCAAGCCCATAGTTTTGTAAGCTAGAAAACCCAGCAACTACAATATGTAACTAGTTGGTGATTCTGAATATGAGATAAGAGAATAAATGTGAAATCCATTGGCATCTCCGGCATGATTGATAGTAGCTATGTGTCAGATATTAGTTTACTTTGCCTTTTTATCCTCCTTGACTTGCTTTAGTTTTTCCTCTGCCTTATTACTAAAGGTCCCTCTCAGTGGAATTCGTCCTTCAGAGGTTCTAGACCTGGCTTAATCACCCTTTATCTCCTCACCATCCATGCGTTTCCTCTCATGGAGTTTTGCTGACAGCAACTAGCCTGTCCGATGGCATGTGACTTTATATATAGCTCAGGCTAATGTGTCAGTGGTGGTCATATTTTAAAATTTCAATAAATGTGAAGACTGAGGGAAGAATGAAATAATGGGGGAATTTAAGGGCTGTGGGAGGCAGATGAGGGTAGGTAGCATTTTTGGTATTTTTGACCTTTCCCAGAACCCCATAAATCACATTACATAAGTGGTTTCCTCAAGGGAGTTTGCCTGAACTTGGATATTTTCAATTAGTTGCTTCATTTCAAGCCCTCCCTACTTTTTATGAGGTCTTTCCCAGCACCTTGTCATGGGCCAAGCCTTATAAATGACTTTACAAGCCAACCAATGTTGCTTTTTGATAAGTGTCTTCTATTCTCCGAGTTTATAGTTTCACCATGCTCCTGGTCTCATTGACTGCACATGACTCAGTAGTGTGTTTCATGGAACATTTAAGAGTTTAGAAAAAAAAATAAAGTAAGAAAATTTAGCTGTTGGAACACAAGCCGGATGGAGTAGGCAGGCCTGATGTTGGTCTTCTGGACTGGGACAGTGTTTTAGGGGCCATCTAGCATCTAAGCTAACAAACCTTCAAGAGAAGTTTGGATGATGGACAGGTCTATCTTGAAGATGTTGTAAAAGTACTTTAATATCATGATGATATTAAATATGTTCGCGATGACAACATATGGATTATGACTAGTACGGAATCTTTCGATGAGTGTTGACATGCTTCACTGCTTATGACAGTCATGTGGACAATCCCCTCTGTAGAAGCTATCTGGAGACAGCAGAGTCGCCCACTCTCAAATGCCACTTTTAATTAATGCAATTCATAATCCTCCATTCTGGATACCATTGGTTTGCTTACTGATGTTAATGCATATTAGTTTTCTATTGCTTTGAGAGACAGAGAAAAACCAGAATACCAACAGCATACAAATAAAACCACACTAGATCTCAGGTTCTAAAGTTAAGTGTGCCCTTTCTCTGCCAAATCTGTTTTAGGTCCAAGTCAGCAAAGAACTTGGAAAAGATGTTAATAGCTTTCAGGAAATAGATGTCCGAAAATGGGTTCTACTTTGAAACTCTACCCACTTTCCAAACTGAAAATGCTTCCCCAAATGACCAAAGGAGATTGCCTCCAAGCGGAGAAACTGAACGGACACGCATCCAAGCCATCCCCACTTGCTATTCTTGGAAATCCCTTCTTATTTGGAGAAGAAAAAGCTAAGAGAAAGGAAATGGAGACTTAGACACCATCTCCTTTATCTGCGACTTTGGAAAACTCCTTGGAGACCCAGCTGAAGAATCTTTAAAATGGTGAAGGGTCCTAAAACCGTGTGCATCTCCATCCATTGAACAGAATTTGCCAGCCTTGGGTCTCCACTGGGGAAAACTCCCTGCTGATAGTGGTAACTTGGAACTGGAGAAAGGATGGGGTCTGAGAAACGGTCAGAGTCTAGGTACTGGGATTAGGAAAAGGTACCTGGGGGTATGGGGGGAGGGATAGAGGAGATTTTAGTTGAAAAGTTGAAGTGCAAATTCTGATGCTCAGAGTTGGTAAAAGATTTGCAAGTGCTCCCATGTCTCTTAAGTTCTGTTTGAATTCCCTGCATAGTCTGTTCGATAGATTCTCCTAATTCAAATTGCTCCTCATTTGGTTTTATGTGGTACTGATTTTACTTTACTTTCAAAGTTGAGAAAAGATATGTGTATGTGTGTGTGTGTGTGTGTGTGTGTGTGTGTAAATTGTTTCATATTGTGTGAAGGGTAGAATAGAGAGCTTGTAAAAGAAAACAGTGTTGGTATAATGCCAGTCACAAAAGAGGTAAATGCTTAAGATGTAAAGAAGTTTATAGTAAACAGGCTGATAAAAACCCCACAGCTTAAAAACCAGCCAAGTATTATGGAAGCATGCTTATCATTAGGCTAAAGAAGGCATAGTAAAGAAAAGTATAAAAAATAAAAATGTAAAAACATAAACTTTGTAAAGGTTATATGTTGGGGAGCAGTGTGGTATTCATTGACTATATTGGGTATTTTGGGAGGATTCACTGAAAAGTTAAAGACACTTCATTTATTGGTTTTGCTTTTTCTTTGGGGGGGGGTTGTTGGTTTTTGTTAAAGCAAATCGCAAACTTGTTTCTGTTTCAAATATATTTAGACTGGGTTACCTTCCAGGTATTGCCATTTCTTCTCTACCTTCCAGAGCCAACAGGTCAGATAGGTTTGGGTAAGGATCCTTTATGTTCTCTTGTAAAACCTAGACCAACAGAGTAAACCTGGACTGAAGTATGTAAGAAAGTCATCTTCAGTGTGCTGATATGAGTTCAAGGGAGCACTGCCATTGAACTATTTATTCCTGGAGTTAAAGGCAGTACTCAAATTTATCTACATTATTGAAATTATCTTGGAAGGGCCAGAGAGTTGCTCAATGACTAAGAACACTTTTTGCTCTTATGCAGATATTCAATTCTTAGAACTCATGTAGGATGGCTCACAGCTGCCTGTAATTCTGAGCCAATGTCCTCTTCTGGTTGCAGTGAGCACTGTTACACACATGTAATACACAATGACCCTCCCAAACACATACACACAAGTGAAAAATATAATACACCTTTGAAATCATCTTAGAGATTAGAAAAGCTTGGATATGTGGAGCTCCAACTTTAACACTTCCCCAAAACCTGTTCCCAGATCATTAGGAATGTGGCTAGTAAAGAGCCTTTGTTCTCTTAGGGCAGCTGAGGGTCTTCTGTTCCTCCACCTGACAGCTAGCTAGGCAATTATCTCAGTTGCCCCAGCCAGGCACCCATCTTCCTATGTTTGAGACTGAAAGGAAAATTATACAGATTTAAAGTTTGAGAATGTAAAACTAAGAGAGTAAGGTTTAAAATTCAAAGGCTCAAAGCTGAACACTGTGAAAAGGCAAGGTCCAGACTTTACGGAGCCCACCCGGCCGCTAAGACTGACAAGACTATAAAGATAAAGGAAGGGAGTGCCGGCTGGGGCTGAGGGAAAGGAGTGAGGGAAAGGAGTGCCGGCACCATCTGGCAAGAAGGTATCTCCCCCAGCTCACTCAGGGTCACACACTAACCAGATGTCCCCCAGACCGTGATAAGCCTCTGGCCTCTGGAATTCCGCCACTCCGGCTGGCGCATACTATCTTGCTGCATTGTATGTTCAAATGAGCCAATCACTTGTGGCCGCACCAACTCTCCCCGTCCCCCCCCCCGACCCTAACCCCATAAAAACCCCTTACTTCTGCGGGTCTGGGTCGACTTCTCTGTCTCTTGCGTGAGATACGAGTTCACCCAGAACTCTGCCATTAAAGTACCTCGTGTGATTACAACAAGATGGCTTCTCTGTCGTGTTTCTGAGGGACACCCCAACTCCTGTGACCTGAGGACCCGAGGGAGTTCCTCACGAGGGGGTCCTACAGATACATGTATCAATTCCTAGAGAAGCCTACCATAAAAAACTGTAAAAAGTTTCCCGGGTTTAGGGGGAGAATACGTTTGTCCTAGTTAGGGTTACAATTGCTGTGATGAAACACCATGACCACAAGCAAGTTGAGGGAGAAAGGGTTTATTTAGCTTATACTTCCACATCATAGTCCATCATCAAAAGAAGTCAGGGCAGGAACTTAGGCAGGGCAGAAACCAGGAGGGAAGAGCTGAGGCAGAAGCCATGGAGGGCCGCTCTTACTAGCTTGTTGGCTTGTTCCCAATGGCTTGTTTAGACTGCTTTCTTAAAGACCTCAGGACTACCAGCCCAGTGGTGTCCCCACCTAGAGCTTGGCCTTTCATCATCAACTACTAATTAAGAAAATGTCCTACAGGCTTCCCTACAACCCGATTTTATGGAAGCATTTTCTCAATTGAGGCTCCCTCCCCTCTGATGACTGTAGCATGCATCAAGTTGACATAAAACTCGTTGTTTTGACATTGTCCAAGAAAAAAAAAACCCACCCCCTCGCCCCATCTCTCAGGTTAATGTATAGCAAATTGCCAAACAGATAGAAGGCAGAACCTCAGTGTCATAGTCACAAGTAGATGACAAATCATCTCAAGGAGAGCCCTTAATCTGACTTTCGTAGGTCCCCAGCTGGCTGGGTATGCAGGCTTTCAAGTGTTTTTAAGCTAGTCCCCCTAAGTCACCATGCTTTGTAAACTCCACTCAGAACTCAAAATCGACTCCATTTCTCTCATCTGGAGAATCATCATCTCATCTTTGCTGAGTTTTGTGTTGTTGTTTACTGCCAAATCAGCCCCCCCGCCCCCCCATCCTACCCCCTGTCCCCCCCCCCCGCCCTGAACTGTGATTTCGTGCATAGTTGTCCTATCCACAACTTGCTATTTGCATCTGAAGTTTGACTTCATTCCTTACCACTCGGACAGGCAACTTCCCTTGCCTCTGAAATGGGAATAAGAATAATAAAGCCTTATCCTTCAAATAGGTTACTGCAAAATGTAAATGACTTAAATTGGTTACAAATGGTGACTGACAGACAATAAGCTCCTTACCTTTCAAAGTTCAATACACTGCTTGGGTTTTGGAAGTTATTTCAATTTTCAATTGTAATTTTACAAACCGCTCTCAATATTTGTTTTTGAAACAACAGACACAGGTTGGTTTTTGTGCTAGAATATCTTTGCTCCTGTATCTGATTTACTAGTCAAGAGGTCCGAGGAAGCCAGAAGCCAAGAGGAGCTTTGTCTTTCTTTCTGAGGCTGACTTGGAATATCTTGTAGCTTTTCATAGAGGTTGGACTTAGATGGTAGCTGATTTCCCACAGAGATGAGGTAGGTAGATGCTTGTTAAAACCTAGTCTCAAAAGCCTAGGCATGTCCATCTGTACTATTCAGTCGAAAGGAAGTCACAGATTTAGCACACATAGAACAGGAAAAGAAATGGACTTCACCCCTCAAAGAGAGAAGCAACATGAAGACCGGGGGAAAACCAAAGAGTGGCTAAGATCAGCCTAGGAGACAACCTACCACAAGAACACTCAAATGATTCCTAAGAGAATATTTTCTTTCTCAATTAGTTATCACTTACATGCAATCCCAGGATGGTACATTTTCTCTTACATGTTCTGTCAGAGTTATGGACTCTCTTAACTAGTCTTGGCCAACTGATACTAGCATGTAAGAACAAAGGTTTAGCTGGTGTGGGCAGAGTAAATGACTTTCTCACATGAGACAAAATCCACACAGTGGAATAGAAAGGGGAAGTTGTGCGTGTCTGCTGTGTCTCTCGGCCTCTTAGGGAGTGGCATATGTCCTTTTATTTTCCTTTCTTCTCTATCAGTTTCCTTCTTTCAATTCCTTGCTAATGTCAATGTGAAAAAACAGAGCTCTCACCTCAGAGAGGATATGAGTCAGTGTATTCTGTAGTCGTATGGGAGACTATGGCCAGAGGCACAGATTTAGGTTTCCCTAAATACTGTGATCCAATGTGGTAACATGTTCCTGAAGTTTTTATAGCAACAGAACAAAGAAATCTATCATGAAGATATCTTAAAATATATTGGTGGACATCAGGTAGGCCAAGAAATCTCTGCTATAGGTCTTGTGTGCTATCTGATAATGCTTTATATGCTATTTAATGATTTGATGATATTATTATTTTTTTTGGTTGGTGCAAGTTAGGGGCATGTTTGTATATTACAAAGATATTCACCTAACAGTCACAGGATGTTAGGTCAAACACAGAGGTAGACAATTCATGGCTACTGGGATGGCTAGAGGTAGTCCAAGATATATGTGCTTCCTAACCTGTATTCTAGCTTTCTACAATTACTGAAAATGTTACCAGTTAATTAGCATTGTAGAATGTTTAACATATGTGCAGGCTCTCCTTCCTTCCATTTTTCTTCCTTCCTTCCTTCCTTCCTTCCTTCCTTCCTTCCTTCCTTCCTTCCTTCCTTCCTTCCATATATATGTGTGCGTGTGTGTGTGTGTGTGTGTGTTTCTGTAAGCTTCAGTTAACACTGGGTAGTTACAATGATCTCCTGTTTCTGAAGAGCCTGAAGGATGTGCCATCACTCTTTCCGTGTTACCATAGTGATAGCAGGAGCCTGATTCCCCGGCTGGAGTCTGCAGGCACTCCCTCCAAAACCCAAGGTCTCCTTTGTTTTTCATCAATCCTAGATGCTTGCACTTGATTGCCACACAGCCTCTCATCTTTAAATTGTATTTCAAAGACTGATGGTTTTTGAGGAACATGCAAGGGTTAGATTTCCATCAAGAGACACACAAAACAAGTATGTAAATTAGAGCTGTTAGAGGATTTGAAAGATGAATTTGAAGCCACTTAGACTGGTGTCTTCCTTTTTCTCCACAGGGTCTTAAAATGGCTCGATGGTTGGCTCAGAGTAGAATGTAGCCAGTGGATGCAGGGCTACCACTGTTCACTGTTCTTTCCTTTCTGCTTTGTTCTCGGCAGCCTCTTACTTCCACTAGTGGACATATATGGGTCACAACTGTCCAAAACCACAGCAGTGTGTGTGTGTGTGTGTGTGTGTGTGTGTGCGTGAGTCCATAGAGGAGAGCCATCAGAAACTTGGGTTTCACTAGGTTTTGTTTCATGTCGATAGTTTCAATTATTTTGATTTTTTTTCAAGAGAAGTTTTATCTCTAACTCAGAATTGTTTTCAAATTTATTACAAGGTGGGAATGTGAAAAAAAAAGTTTACCATGTTACTGGCAGAGAAATAGAATAACCCTCTTAAATAGAATGTGTCATTTAAACTACATCAGAGGTTAGTCTAGAGGTCTACAGCAAGTCTCCTGGAGAGAATGCTGCCCCCTGGAGGCATTTTCACATCTGTGAGGGCTTGAGGGCTGTGATTTAATTAGTGGGCGGGGCCAATGATACCAGAACATTGAAATATTTGCAGGAGACAATTCTGCACACGAAAGAATTGATTTCCTTGACATTTATAGAGTCTTTGGACTTTTATATGTAGGTATGACATCTTCACAGTTATCAGTCTTCTGTTCACATGTTACCCAAGTTATTAGAGAATTTGGTAAATTTCTTCATCTATGGCTTGAAGTTGCCTTAGCTCACACATAGAACAGTAGGCATTACAGGGGTGTTCTTAGTACCACAGTAAAGATGCTCCTCTCGCGGCTCCATTAGTTCTTTAAGGTCCTTTACATCTTAAACTTGTTGATATTTCATTGCAAACTAGAAATTGTGGCATGTCAGCACATGTGTATTAGTGTTTATTTTGTGTGTGTGTGTGTGTAATATATATGTAGATGAGATTTGATATCAGATGTCTTCCATGAGCACTCTCTTACACACCACATTGAACCTGGCACTCATGGAGTGAACTAGTCTCCTGAGTCCTGGGGAATCTTGGCCTCCATCCTCCAAGAGCAGTAGGATTATAGGTGGGCCATCACACCCTCCAGGCATTTACACATGTGCCAAAGGGTCCAACCTTGGGTCTTCATGCTTGATTGGCAAGCACTTTACCCACAGAGCAATCTCCCTAATCCATTTTACTTAATTGTGCTTCATATTTCTTTTAGGTATAAGTAGATTATATTATGGATGAGTGGTTTGGTTTGATTGGACGGTGCTGTTTTGATGCTTATTATGATTCAGTGTCTGTTAATAAAAGCCTTCATTATTAAATAATTAAGTAGACACAAACATTATTTCAATCATACTTTAATGTACTACTAAATTAACTGACCTAGCTTCTATGGACCACTTACATTTGTGATAGAGTCACAAAAGAGAATGAGACACTGCTTTGAGCCTGGCAATGTAGAGTGGAAATGGAGCAGTGTCAACAGCTGAAATATGGGAGACCAATATAGGGACTGGAGTGGGTAGCAGTGGAGCTTATGGGAGAGGCTGTCAATGTTTGGGGTTTTGGTGAATGGAGAAAGGAATGTTGATACAAGGTTCTTCATGGGAAGCTGAACCTAAAAAGGCAGAACTTAAATCTCTTGTCTTAGGGAGAGACACCCTCCTTCCCTTCCTAGTCCCTCACCATCTATGGCTGGCTCTCAATCATGAGAGAAGAAGAACTTACCATGTCGTTCCTTGGCTGCAACTCTCAGGAGAGTGGGCCCTGTACCTCTCCTGGGCAGCAAGGTAGAGCTGGCCCTGGTAGTGGGGCTTGTTGTTGAGCTGGCCCTGAAGACATGAGAGCAAGAAAACCATTGGGTTGACCAGCTCAGTTACCTCTTAGGCTCAGAGATCCAGGGCTTTGAATTGGTCCGCCCCAACATCTACCCAATCGATGAACTGCTGGAGTGCATAAAGGGTCCAGTTCTACAAATTCAAAACTACAGGGTCTCCATGACACAGGGCAATTAGGGGAGAGGAGTCCCAGTGAGGTTCCAGTATCGATAGAGTAGCAGAATCCAGAGGCCTTGTAACAGACCAATGAATCATTGCAATGAACATTTGCAAACAAAGAAGTGTGGACAAAAGGGTATACTGTGTGACAGACACATTGTGGCACACTATGGTTTCCACAATGAGATCCCCCCATTTTATTGTGGGGATGTTGCAAAGATAGAGGATGGGTAAGAGGGGATGGGTAAGAGACATAAGTGGGATTGGGGTGCATGATATGAAATTCATAAAGAACCAACAAAAAGTTAAAAAAAATGAGGACTTTCTTTTAGAAGTAAAGATAGTAGTTCCATGATATAAAAAGCAAAGAATTAATCTAAAGAAATATTTTTCCCAGTTGCAAATTGTCATATATGTATATTATGCAATTACTTTTCATTTAGAAGGGAAACAAACATCAACATAATGTAAAACACTGATACCCAGGCCCTTTTCATTTACTATTTTGAAAATTTGCTTGCTGATGAATGAATGTGGCTGTGATATGTTACTGTTTTAAAAATTCAAGATTATTTTCTGTTTCCCCCAGGGGGAAAATTCCTTGTCTTTGGAATTTTCCAAGGTGTTTCTGGTTTGAATTATTACTAGGAACCCATTCAAAAGTATTTGCCTCTAATGGTTTTCATCCTTAAGTCAAAGTGGAGTATCTTTAAGCAAAAGAAATGAGCCTATTGGTATAATTAACACACATCAAAACATTACTCTATTAAGCACTCGATAGTTTATGTGTTGAGCTTGGTATGGTGGCACACACCTTTAGTCAAAGCACTTGGAAGGTGGAGGCAGGAAGACCGTGAGTTCAGGCTAGCTTAGTCCACAGTGTGACACTCCTATTCTTGAAAAACAAAACCAAAACAAACAAAAACAAAAACAAACAAACAACCCTAAACCAACATCTCCAAAACAACAAAAATGAGGAAAGGAACCCCTTGCCTTGAGTAAGTTGGTAAGTGAGTTTGGCAGCAGCTCCAGTTCTAATACCATCTTGTTGTTTGTTCTTAGTCAAACCTTGTCTTTTCATAGTACCGGTTTCAATATCTTTGAAGCGAGGTGGGCAACCTGGTGTCTTATTTTTCTCATGGCTGTGACCAAGTGCCTGCAACAAAAACAGCTGAGAAGAGGATGGGTTTCTTTTGGTTCATGCTGTAGATGATCTGGTTCATGGTTGTTTGGTTCCACATGTTTGGTAAGAACATTATGGTTGCAGGAACACTGAAGATTCTTTACCTCATAGAAGACAGGAAGTGGAGAGGAACAGAAACAGGAAGGAGCCAGGGAAGGACATAGCCCCTGGTGATGTCACCCTTGTAATCTATTTTCTACCACCAGACTCTACTTTCCACAGTTCCATCACCTCCCGATAGTCTATTCAAATTTCAAATCTATGGCTGCCTTAGACCATACACTATGTCAGAGCCCTTGTGATGTAATTGTCTCTGGAAAAGCCCTCACATCACCCCAAGGGGTGTCCTTCACTGATCTCCCAGGCACCTGCCAGCCCATCCAGTTGACAATAAAGACAATACAAGCAAGCTACAGACATCTGAGAGGAGGAAACTCCAAATGAGAAAATGCCTCCATAAGGTCTGTCTGTAAGCAGGCCTGTAGGATATTTTCTTCAGATGGGAGCCATTGTGGGTGGTGCCACCCCTGGGCTGGTGGTCCCGGGTTCTATAAGAAAGCAGGCTGAGCAAGCCATGGAGAACAAGCCAATAAGCAACTCTCTTTTATGATCTCTGGATCAGCTCCTGCCTCCAGCTTCCAGTCTGTTTGAATTCTTGTCTTGGCCTGATATTCATCAGTGATGGACTGTGGTATAAAAGTATAAGTGAAATAAACCCCTTCCCTTGCACGTTGCTTTTGGTCTTGGTCTTCACAGCAGTAGAAACCCTAACCAAGACACCCATCAACCTGTTCATAGCCACCATAGTTAACTGTTCTATGAAACTGTTCTGTTTGTGCTATGCTTATCCAGTATTGTAGCGCCAGGGAAGTGTTAGTGATCCCTCTAAAAACAGACAAGAGTCAATCTAATGCAACTCACAGTGGGGTCTTTATTCTATTCAAGCTAGCTTAGGGTCTTCAGTACACCGCCATCATACAGGACGGTTTTCAGTGGGGAAGGAGCCCTGAATACCTATTGGGGCAAGGCTTTATAGAAAGCAGCAAGTGGGGGCTGGGGGGAGTAAGTGTGCGAGCATGTAATTGGAAAGCTATTATGGCCTTTAGCATAATTGGCTGGTGCTAGGAATCAAACCATAAACTTAATTTTTATTTCCTTCTGTATTGGTGGTCATTAGGCAGGGGGTGGGCTTTTAACCTGGGGTTACAGATCTGTTGGGGGAATAACTTGGAGATACTGGTCTTGTTGAGGTGTAACCTGGAGACTCAGGTCTTGTGGGGGCCTAGAGATTGGAGCTAGGGTCCAGTTTTGTTGGGAGGGTAAATTGGAAACTAATGGTAGGTACTGACCTGTTAGTTTACCCAAGTTCAAACTTAGGTCAGGTTCTTTAAAATGGAGTCTGAATCTAAAAGATTTGGCCTCTCAGTATCTGCCTTCCACTGGTGGAATGCTTGCTCCTTGCCTGCTTCATCCTCTTGGAGCAGCGACTGGCTCTTGGTTAGAGCTCACTTTAAGCTCGGACCCTGTGTCCTCAGCTGCTGGCCTGTGCTGCTGTGAGGGGCAAGAGGGGCAGAAGCTGCCATAGAGGAGACCTAGATGCTGTCAGGATAGGACAACACAGTGCTCAGTCTATTAAATCCTGGCCCTGAGGATTCGGGCTTGCGAGACTGGCTGTGACTTTGCAGAACTTCATATTATGAATTTGTGAAACTGACGAGTGGAACCATTAAGACAAAGACTTAGTAGGAGTGGGCAGCCTCTTTTCTGGCCAGGCCTTAGTCCATCACTTCACTCATTTCTCCTTCATAATAGCCTTTTGAGGTAGCATCTCTGATTATCTCTACTTACAGAGAGGATCCAAGACAGATGGAAAAGCCTGCCAGTGTGGTAACAAAATACCACAGACTGGATTGCTTAGGCATCAGAAATGTGTATCTTCACAGTTCTGGAGATGAGACATCCAGGGTGTCACAGATTTTCTCTCTTGTGGATACTCCCATATCCTATGCCTGGTGTCTCCTTCTTGTATTACAATAACAGCAGCCCTATTAGATTAGAACGCCATCTTTATGACCTAATTTAACCCTAATGACATCCCTAGAGCTCCTATCTCTGAGTGTAGTTGGCACTGAGGGTTAGAACTTGGACATGAATTTGGAGAGGACCCATCCCAGTAATGCCTCCCAAAGCCACTGAGCTAATAAACAATGGAGATGTATTTCAATCTAGGTCAGACCCCAGAGCTCCCAGGCTCTTCTCAGTGCTGCACTGAGGACTGCCTTCCAGCAACCATTTGTGGAAGAACAAGTCTGCAAAGTAGGAGGTCCCTGTTGTCATCTCTGTTATGTGGAGACTGGGAAGGGCAGGGCAGATGGCTAAAGACTGAGCAACTGCTTGGCATTGCCGTGTGGACGTGCTCAGACTGAGTAACACCATGAAGACGGCTGGATCTCATTACTCTCTGTGTGTCTAAAAGGAAGGTCACTGTGACGGGAGCAACCGAGCATTGTAATTAGCCAGGAGCCTCTCCCAACCTCTTCGAAAGTTATGGGAGGCTAAATTTCACTTTTTCTTCTCTCATGGCTAAAGTGGCAGTTACCCAGGGACTTTAAAAGGCCAGTAAAGTGTGTAAAGGCAGAGCTGATATTTGTCAAGAGTGTCCTGCTGGAACTGAAGGTTGACAGGAGGGTGTCTGAAAGGCAGCTGGGGCCCAGGAAAGGAAAAAAGTCATTGTCTAGTATTGCTGATGGGCAGAAGCAGGTTGTTGGGGGAGGGGGCAATTAGAGTCCTCCTGGCTCCTGACCATTCATCCTAGTGGATAAGCGTTATTTATCTATATCAGGAGGTACAGAAGAATGTAGTGCACTCAAATAGCAATTTGAGCTGTACTCACTTTGCCCTTCTGAGACTGTTTTACATTTTTTCTTCAGCTGCCTCTTTCGGGCAGGCACTGGATAGACCTTTGTTCCTTACAGGAGGTGTCTATTAGCATCCCTTCCATAAAGAGCTATGCAGTGGTGGGATGTGAAGCTGTCAGCATCTCACTTTCCTTCAGTGCACCCTTTCGATCTCTGCTGTCAGTGCTCCCTCTCTGCTGGATAGAAGGCTCCTGAATTGCCATTGGAAGCAGATTCCAGTGTATACTGCTCACTTCAGTTCTTTAAGATGCCACCTCTCTTTCGAGCTCTTTTCCATTCTGAATCCACAGCCTTGGGGATCCATAATTCCATAATGAAAATGGTCCCATTTGATGATGTCTTAGATCATGTCATATGTGTCATGACATGATTATCATGAAATTTAGAAATACTGCCTACCTGCAGTGTTGAGGATGTTCATACAAGCTGGTCACACAAATGACATGAGATACCCAGAGAGATCCTTAGCGTGTTTTCTCAGTTGCTAAATCTATAGTTGGCCCATCGGATTGGCAGGTTCTGTGTTTGTGATCCTCATCAACTGTGGATTTAAAATATATATATTTTTAATCTGTACCTAACATGTGCAGACTTATTTTTTCTGTCCTTTGTCTCAGTTTCTTTTCTTGTGACTGCAATAAAATACTCTGACAAAAGTCACTTAAGGGAAAAGGGCCTTTCTGTCTCAGTTCAAGGGTTTCACCCATCCCCCCAGAGAATAAAAGACAGTACTATGCTGAAGCAGCTGGTGACATCACATCCCCATCAGGAAGCAGAGTAGCAAGGAGGCAGTCAGCACATCCATTCATCACTCCCTTTATATAGCCCAGGATCCCAGAGAAGAAACACTGCGAACACAGAAGCAATCATATTGCATTTGCCAGATGAAAACATAGTTCATGTATACTTTTGCTCTTTGTTGAAAAGACTCTGAAAAATTAAGGTTAAAACTTTACATCCACTTTCCAAACCAAATGCATCACCAATAATAAATAGATAACAAGCAAATAATCAGTTTAGCTGGGATGGTACCCATGGTGGACAGGGGAGATGCTACCCAATTCAACCTTCAAACCCCCAAATAATATTCACCAGCTTCATAAATGTCTAGGGTGAACCCCATAATGATATTCAATCAGAACTTCAGCTTTTGGGAATATTTACTGGTAGTAAACACGGTCTTCGGTTTGTTACCATCCTCCTGAGTTTATCTTCAGGGTCTCCTGGTAACTGAGTGAAATGTGACTTATCAGTTGGAGAGGTTTGTGCTATCTTCCTCAGGGGACTATTAGCCTTCCTTTCTGAACTCTCTGGACTTCTGAAGTCTTTGGACCTTCGATCTTGGGCATCTGGCTGGGGTTATTTTATAAACCAGATGGTGACAGGGCTTCTTGAATGCATGCGGGAATTTCAGAGATATGAAAGGTCTCAATGTAGCTTCAGTGGTGTCCCACTGTTGTTTATATAGGGAGAATGAGTGTGAAAAACACACCACCCTAGCAGTTGTCACCTAAGCATTCCTGGGGACAGAACTACTTTTGTTTATAACACTCTACTAAAATGTTCCAGATAGGAGGTGATAAAGAACCAGCAAAAATGCTCAGAAACCAATGCATGGACTGTTTCCAGAGAATCAGAGCAAGGTTGGACACAACATTCTCACTCTATTTTTTATTTTTTGGGAATAAGAAAAAATTGTGGAGTACGGCTTCAGGCAGGCCTGCATAATATGTGCAACTAGAATTTTTGTTCCCATCTAATATAGATTTTAGGGCACATGGAAGCATCACCTGGCATCTTGCATAATTATTAAGAGGAGAAGGAATAAAGACTACATGAAATGCTGTTGACGAGATGCTCTTTGGGGGACACCTCCTAACACTGGGATATTGCCACAAGCAGAGAGATATGGCTTCAAGTTTTGGTAACAAGGAAACAAGTCTGAGATAGGAAAGCTGAGCTGGGTTCCCTAAGTAAGAAATAAGGAAGAGGAATGTCTAGGAAATTGTGTACATGAATTTGTGTTAGGGGAGAAATACCAGAATCCTAAAATGTCTGGCTGAGAAAAAAGAGATCTCAACAATGGACCAAGAGATTTGTCTGACAAATCATGAAACTCCCCGGCCTCACTTATTCTTCGGGCACATACTGTTTGTTTTTCTGAGTTTTACATTCTTGAGACTCTTGCCCTCTTGTTATAGGTTTTAGAAAGCTGGCACACACAGCGCCCAGTCACACAGGGCAGAAGCACTGATCAGGCATCTGTAGAACAACCAGAAGCCAAGGAAGTGTGTGGGGAAGGATTTGTGTACTAAAATACTTGGTTCCCAGCCGGTAGTACCATTTGGGAAGGTCACAGAACTTTTAGAAGGTAGAGCCTTTCTAGAGAAAGCCCAGCATAGGCTTTGAGGTTTTAGAACCCGTATCTGCTTTCGTCTCTCCTGCCTGGCAGGCTGGCCTCCCGTCTCTGCTGCCATGCTGTTCTCTCGTTGATGACCTGTAGGCTCCTTGGTAAAACCCAAGCTGCTTGCATCAAGATATTTATCATAGCAACAGAAAGGAAACTGATGCTCTGGGGATCTTTGAAGATCATATCCACTCCTTGGTCCCTTCCTCTTGCTGCACTTCCAGACTCTCATGAGGTCAAGAAAGCCCCCTGTTATATTCCTCTGCCACCAGGATGTTGTGCCAAAGTGCAGGAGAGAAGCAACCATGGACTGAACCCTCTGAAACCGTGAGCGAGACACATTCCTCCTTCTTTAACTTGTTTATGTCAGTTGCTTTAGTTATCCATAAGCAATGCGTTTATTCCCTTCCCTTGTTACTCATTCCATACTGAGTGAGTTTCACACTCAGAGTTCTCAGATTCTTGTCCTCACTTGCTTGGAGACCCCCAGGTTTTTTCATTAGCTCTGGATGAATACAAGAGCCCCTCTCAATATGCATACTGTGTGCATACTGGGAGACAAACAACAAGTCATCCTGCAGTGCCCCAGGCAGCATGTCTATCCTTGTCCTTGCTCCTTAACTATCTTCTTCCTTCTTGGGTAGAATCACCTTAGAGACCATCACCGTCATCCATACAACACAGTGAGAAATACTCTCCTCTCCCTCTTCTTAGCATCCAACTTTAATCCATCACAAACCTCTTTTGACTTTATACTATCAGTATTTCTCTTTCCATTGCATTCAATTCCTACCTTCCATAGCTGGGTTTGTGTCTGTGTCTTTCTGTGTCTGTCTGTGTCTGTAGCTATAGCTGTGTCTGTCTGTGTCTGTGTCTGTGTCTGTGTCTGTGTCTGTGTCTGTGTCTGTGTCTGTGTCTTTGCTTGTATCTGTGTCTATGCCTCTGTCTACATATGCGTCTGCATCTGTGTCTGTTTGTGTCTGTAGCTATGTCTTTATCTATGGATGCATCTGTGTCTGTTTGTGTCTGTAGATGTGTCCATGTCTGTGTCTCTAGCTGTGTCTGTGTCTCTAGCTGTGTCTGTGGCTATGTCTTTGTCTTTGTCTGTGTCTGTGTCTGTGTCTGTGTCTGTGTCTGTATCTGTGTCTTTGTCTGCCTCTGTCTGTGTCTGTAGCTGTGTCCATGTCTGCGTCTGTAGTCTGCGGCTACAGCTGAGGCTGCGTTTATAGTGGTATCCCATGTTTTCTCTTGCAGGTCTATTGTCACAGCGCGGTTCTCCTCCTTTACTTTGCTGGTGTAGCTGAAAACAGGACATGAAGCATCTCAGCACACAGGTCCGAGAGACCCAGGAAACGCTCGTGGTGCTAAACATGCTACCGTTGAGGAGTGAGACAGTTGATGTTCACCAGGTGCCTTTTTGGTGCTTTATTATTTAGGCAGAAATCAGTCCTGGGGTCCCAAGGCTGCTCCATTTTGAGTTCACAAATACTGATGCATTTCCTCAAAGCAGAGCTGAAAATGCTAAGTTCAGGCTAAACTGAGCCACCAGAATTGCAGTTTAAAAAGATGTTTCGAAAAATGCGAGATTGAAGAAGCTTTAAAATAGGTATTATGGGAAAAGCTAGTTCTTATGCCTGGGTGCTCTTCCTTATCCTTATTTTACGGTTTAGTATAAATATTATTTTGAATAGCATTTTGGGCTGGGATGATGATTGGATGGGAAACATACTCTTCTAAGTATTTATGGCCCCTGGAGGTCTTAAGATGACCCTGTCTTGAGGACATAATCAGGTTGCCTTGGTAACTAATTTAGGAAGGGTCTCTTGCTGTCATTAACTGTGAGATGTTCCCAGTATCATATTGGTCTCTGGTGTTGAATCCAGGCCACCCAGCTAGAGGTCACTTTCCTACTCCTGTGCAGTTTTCTATTTGGTGACGTTTCTCTGTTACGGATGGCTCCAATATAAATAGACCGAATTGAACATTTAAAACCTTAAAAAGGACATGTTTGGGACCACTACTTACCTCACACCTCACAGAGGGTTGCTTAGACCCCCCCAAATAAAACCATAGCTTGTAACTCATTGTGTGTAGCAGTCATTCTGATTGCTAGTAAGATTTGAGCTCACCACAACACCCAACAGTGCTCTTGAACTTTGCCTCCAGCACAACTGGAAAGCACTTGCTTTAAACATTTATTTATAAATGACCATTTCTAGCGAGTAAACTTCCTGGAACAAAGATGGTCTGATCCAAGAGGACTCTCCGTGCATCACTCCTAAAACTGACGTTGTGGCACATTTTAGCACCCAGTGTCTTTCTGATGTGTAAGGAAAGGGACCATACTGTTGTCGGGAGTCTGTGATTTTCCATTTGGCTTTTGCTTTGGTCTGCTGACTTCTTTGACTCCACCCCTTACTGGAAGCATGGCCTCATGGGACAGGCCTATCAGCTTCATGCTAATGAGGTTGCTGAATACCAGGCTGCCTGCCTGGGATACTGCTTTCTCCAAGTCCTGATGGGCAAACGGTCAAACCCACTTCCCACTCGGTCCTTTGAGAGTGTGAAGAAAGACACGAGCCACCTTGGTTAATAGCGTTAAAGACATTTTCATATGACTCAGAAAAAACCGACTTGGCCAAAAAGTTCATTTGGTTTATTTAAAAATTCCACCGTCTTGTCTTTGTGCGAAGATTTGGAACTGGCGGCTGCGCAGATGCCTTAGATGTTTTGGGCATGTTGCTGGCACGAGCTCAAAGTGTTCAGAATAGGCCGAGAATTAAAACGGCCTAACAGAAGTTTTAAAAATGTAAACCTTTCTGCTCACTATGCATTACATTTGATTACTTTCTCTCATGCTCTGTTAGAGTTGTAGAATCAAATGGAAAAAAGAAATGGTGGAGAAATCCCATTCTGAATTTTTCAAATGTCAGGGAGGTTGCATGCAGAATTTTTGCTTCTACAAGAAATACAGGTTGGACTGCAGTGTTTGTAGTTATTGGGGAACTATACTTTAGAGAAAATTGAGTAACACAAGAAAGAGAGAAGTTAAAGGAGCTATGTGTGGCCCAAAATATCACAGTAGAGTAATTTTTTTTAAAGGGAATTAATACTTATTTTTTAGCCTTTAATAAAAATACTGTTGAGATCAGCAGAACATGTCATGTGCTTATAAAATAAGGGGATCATTGAGTTCTAGCCATTGTTCAGTGTCTTGGCTGTTATAATAGATGTTATAATATAACAACTATCCACACGGGTGATAAAATAGAACTTAACACACACCCACACACACACACCCACACCCACACACACATACACACAAAATCAATCAATGAAACAGAGATGTTTTTAATTTAGTAAACTGTATCAAGGAATATTTAGCGCTAATGATCTCAGGATTTGTCTTGTACCATATCATCGTTGGTGGAAATTTTAATAAAATATATATCAAAATATTCCCAATAGTTAGTTTTATTTTATAATAACTGACATGTAACTACTCGCAGGAATACTTGCAATTCATGCACAAGCCTTTTTACTAATACCTGTGTGTTTCTAAGCCAATTTTTCCTTAGGTTCCCAAAATTGCCCTGGCTCCTCTAATGTTACAGATGATGAGAGACAGTGTGGCAGAGGGAATACTAAAGTGAAAAAAAAATCTGTAGAATTAGCCATCTGTAGTTATGTTAGCTTAGCAACTTTTATAAGTCTACTATCAAGTGATCACACTATTAACCCTCTTCCCTTAATTAACCCAGGCCTAAAGAGGCAAAAGCTTTCTAAAGTTTCATCCTGATCCTGGCCGAGGAGAGAGAGAGAGAGAGAGAGAGAGAGAGAGAGAGAGAGAGAGAGAGAGAGAGAGGAGAGAGAGAGAGAGAGAGAGAGAGAGAGAGAGAGAGAGAGAGAGAGAGAGAGAGAGAGAGTTGGGTTGTTTATTGGGTGTTTAGACACACGTATGCTAATGCTTAGCTTCCTCCTCCATAGCACCCTGACTTTTTCCCCTTTGGTTCATATTTTGAGAGAGGGTTTCCTTATGTAACCTGGACTCAGCATTGTAATCCTCCAGTTTACAGCATCAGCCTCCTAATGCCTGGAATTACAGGTGTATACCATCACATCTAATATTTTAGTCTTTAAAATTAGGCTTTCATTGGTTTGTTTTTCAAATCGTGGAAGTTAAGGAATGCAGTGAAGGCGAAGTGGTGTGAGTGGGTCGCTGAGGGGGCCTTGGCTTGCATTTACACTTGGGATGAGGGAGAACATGAGGGAGATGATTTTGAGACCCCTAGGTGCCGGTAAGAAGCCCTAAATATGTGACGAGTCTGGTTGTGTTGCCTCTTTGTGGGGCCAAAGTCTCAGATAAGCAAAGGGCAGGAAGGAGAAAGTCTTCTTTTTGACCTCCGAATGAAGCCAGGACCTTAAATCCTGCTTTACCAGTGATGAAACTGATGCTAAGATCATGATCTTATCCTGGTGCTCCTTGTCAGGTAGTTAAGAACTTGTGAGGCTGAGCAACATGCTAAGATGGGCCCTTAACCTCTGCGCCACTAGATGGAGGTTATAGCTAGACCTAGACCCATGGCTTCAGTCACGGTCTCCAGCCTTCCTAGCCACATGGGCACATATCAGTGCACAGTGGGTGATATGCTCCCCTTTCTGACCCTGAGCTAGCAGAGTTGGCTGCTGCATTGTAGCAAGGAAAACTCCCTCCGTTCAGTACTGTACATTCCTCTTAGACTTTCTGAAGCAGCTGGGCTCAAGCCCAGAAGTCCTGGGGGAGCTCACTTGGTCACTGTGGTCCAAATAGCTCTTCCAAACATGTGGCAGTCAAGGAGACTATTCCTTTTATGACCTCAAGTCATCTTAGAGTAAAACCAGCCCAGGCTGTCATAGAGGAGGCTGTGGACACAGCAGATAAATCAGCAGTGCAGCAGACTGGTTCTACTGCCTGGTGCTCTGGGGAGCCCTGGCTCTATGTCCAGCCTAGAGGAGAGAACAGAACATCCAAGCACTGGGTCATTCCTCAGGTGACAACAAAGCCCAGGACTCTCTAATCTGCTTGGTGTGTGTGTGTGTGTGTGTGTGTGTGTGTGAATCTTACAAGTAACCTATTGATTCAATCTCAGTCAGCTATGTCTGTTATAACAGATACCAAGGGCTAGGTGACACAAACTGAAACTTCAGTTCTGAGGGCCAGGCATCTGAGATCATGGAGGAACACAAGTGACCATCTTGTCATCAAAAAAACTGACCATAGGATAAGGGTCTCCCCTTCACATCTAAATAACTCCCAAAGGTACTCCCTCCAATACTACGGGGTTAGCGCCTTGATATATACGTTTTCAGGACAGGGACCAAGCATCCAGTTATAAGAGGTAATGTTTCATTCACTATTAAGAGTTAGCGTGAGAAGGGGTTCCCATGGCATAAGCTCAAGCTTCTGCCCATGGCTTACATTCTGGTTGGTTAGGCGACCCTATTACAGGAGAAGAGTTTCAGTGGTCATTTCCCATGAGGACCCTGGCCTGATGTCCACTGAGGATGGCCTTGCTCTGCCCATGGATGTTGTTTGTCATGCTACAGTCATGGTGCTTGGACTGGGAGAGACTCCCCCCCCCCCTCCACCAGTGTACTCACATTTTAGTATCCCCAGGCCAGAAAAGCAGGGAGGAGTCCATGATGTAGTGGCAAGAACTGAGCCAGAGCTCAGGGGATCTTCTCGTCTGGGCTGTCACTAGCTGAAGGACTTCAGCAAAGTCACTCTTCAGCTGCTTCTCAGTTGCCCTTGTGATGAACAATTAGAGCTGGTGCATCTCTGTTCCTTTACTCTATAACCATCTCCCTGTAGTGTTTATGAGGCCTCTAGCTTATAGAAGAAAAGGGACAAAAGTTATTTGGCAGTTATTGTATGGTAGGTACTCAGATAGGCTCTTGATGTCGTTGTCACATTTAATCTGCGGAAGATGTCATTCTGGTTTCACAGCTGCGTTACCTGAGCCTCCGGGAAGTTAAACCTGTGTTACATCATGGAGCTGTATGTTAGTGAAAAGATTGCCTGTGACGAGTGTCAGAAGGTTCCGTTTATGTTGGTCTAAGGAGTATGGTGGGCTGTGAAAAGGGAGAAGGGGGCAAGGACTTTCTACCTCTCTGGGGCCTTTTGTTCTCTGCTGGTTTGATTGTCAGGTTGTATGTGACAATATGGTTATAGCAGCTCCAGCCCCCACATCACTTCAAGTGACAGAACACCAAGGAGATTCCTCAGATGTGGGACTTTCAGTGTTAAAGCCAGGAAACTCCCAGGCAAAACTGTTAAGTGGGTCCCCAGCGTTGGCTCAGCGTCAAGTCCAGCAGGAAGCAGGATGCTTCCTTGAATAACTCTTGCAAAATGTTCTGACTCGCTTAGAGTTGGCTGTCTTAGAGCAGGTCCTGACCTGGAACCAGTTTCTGTAGTAAAGGGGGATGCAGGTGTGAGGGTTGGCTTAGGTTTAGAGATAGCTTTGCCCAGCCATATGCATAGGTGGTGAAGGAAAAAGCCAGCCCCACCTTTTGTCAATATGTAAAACAAGAAACATATTGACAAAACCAAAACCAATTCGATAAACAAAATACAGTCTGTGATCAGGAAGGTGTGAGAGAGATACTGTGTGGATGAATAAGGATGCCACACTTGGCTGGAAAGTGGTAGAGGCAAGTTCCTGACCCTTGGCTCCTTACTGGGAACCTTGAGGAGGTGGATAATTCCAAGAGATGTTATGGTCACTTGCCAGGTGGGGTCAGGAAAGAACACCCAGCATGGTTAAAGTGCAGTCATTCTGACGCAAGGACTTTGGGGAGTTCTTGGCTCTGTGGCCTTTGAATAGAGAACAGATCTGTTTCCTGGCTTCCATGGCCCAGCAGGATTTATGGAGGCTTGTGGATGGGGTGCCTGTGGCATGCGTGGCTGGTTCACTAAGTACACTGACTACTACAGACGTGAGTGAGTATACGCCTTCAGCATCAGAGAAGCCCGCCGTGGGTAGCAAGGCAGAGCTAAGCCCACTCCCCAAGGAAATAGGGCCTTTGTGCACAGAGAAAGGACGTTTATCTAGGAGATCTCTCCTGAAGATTTAAAATGCTGTCGTGTGTGCCGTACCAGCTTGGAAATTGCTGGCTGCTAATACTGCCTTTTATTAAACCTTCCAGCAACATTCACTGGAAAGCTACTAGGCTAAAAGGAAAGATTATTTTTGGCTCCCCTACTTCCTGTTTTAGGAGAAAATGATGTTCCAGAAAGACTTAACCAAGACTGAGAAACTGCTCACATAATCACAGTGAAGACAGAAGAGAAATTTCACACTGCAAGTTTTATTCCAAAGTGAGACAAAAAAGTGTGAAAGTCGTTATAAGGGTGGCAATAGAAACATACTGTAATCAAGAAAAATATGCTTTATTTTAAAAGACCTAATGTTCCAGGTACTGTATGCTGGGGAGGATCAGTGTTGAGTTTATCTTCGCCCATATGGGACATTTAGAAGTGTTACTCCTAGGTGTGACTCAACACATGCCTACCCCAAGATTTCCTGTATCAAAACCCCTAGAAACCCAAATGAAGTTCTACAGAAATTCACTGCTGTCTGTTTTTCTTCATCTACCTTCTCTATTCTTGTCATGGTGCCTTGGTTTCTTCTTCCGTTATCATCCTTACTGTTTTCTTTTCCCAATTTACTCAGAATTGGAGGGACCGAAGTCCAGGATTACCACGGGAGCAAAGCCTGACCACTGTCAACACAGACAACTTTAGCATAAGCACCTTAATTGAGTTTTTAGTGACTGTGAAATAGAATGGGTTTCTGGGGAGTTGATCCGAGGCAGAAGACAACACAGGCAGAAGAGGGGAACAGAATAAAGAACATGCTGTTTGTTTCAAAACTGCCCTTTTAGGGTTAAAACAGAGGGGACTTCCTTACTGTCTTGATTAGAATCTTCTAATTTCCTGGAAAATGGACCCATATCAAAACTAAGTTGAACTCTGTAACCCGATATAAAGTGATTCCATTCTCGTTTGATCTGGTCTGCTGGGGCCTATGAGTCTTTCTCATACTTCAGCACTATTAAGAGTCACTTTGATGATCCTGCAGATGGTCATATGACCAAACTCAGGCTAGCGGAAACCATTTTGAGCCTTTCACCTAGATACTGGGGAAATGTTCCTGGATTCTGCTCAGAATGTACAACTGCTGGACCCTACACCACGGAGGCTGAAGGGCATCTTTATTTACATAAGTCTTAACACGGCAGATGGTGTGTAGAACTTGCACGTGCCAATGTTGTTAAAACCACGACTTGGCTGTGGCTGAAATAGGTTGACTTATCATTATGAGCCAGTAGCTCCCCATTTTGTTTAAGCCTTGTCAATGGGGTTTGGGTTACATACAAAGGAAATCTAACCCAAACCACGATGACACGTTCTCTAATCTTGTCACTTATTTTGAGTTCAGTGGTCCAAAAAGCTCAACTATCTGGTATTTTGGTGAAAACTATGAACTGAGTGTGAGAAGACTTTGGCTAATTGAAAACAATACCATGTCACGTAAGCTGGGGACTCTGAGAGTGACTCGAGCAGATCATTGACAGATGGGCTTTGATGTACAATAGTCACGCTCTAAAGAACTTTATGTTTAGTAAAAGTTACTGTGTAAGTCAAGAATGCACTTAACAGACTTAATTTTGACACATCATACCTTACTTAGCCTTGCTTTAACCACACACGAGACACTTACATTAGCCAACCAGTAGGTAAAATTATCTATTTATTATCTGTTTGATAATAAAGTAATGAAGAGATCATGGACTTCACTGAATGTTGCACTGAGAGTGAAAACCAGAATGGTTTGGATAGCTACAGAAGACACAGATGGGTGTTCAGTCAACACTGGGCATGAAAATGGTAAGACACAACTGTGTAGCACACATTGTTTACCTTGGCTGCCTGTGAGCCGAGGCTTGTTCCCGTGGCTCTAGAATTGCTCTTGCATATTGCAAGCCCGAGACAGGATCAGCATCCCAGAGTCTAGTTGCTACTGAATTCATATCTCTTTTGTTCCAGCATGAAGTGGAAAATGGTGTGTTAAACCATGGCACATCAGGGTTAGAGAATTACACCTACAGCAGACCAGGGGGAGTAGAATCCAAGCAGCGAGGACTCCTTCCTAGTGAAAGGAGAGCCAGAGAAAGCAAAGGATTCCCAAACTGTAACAGTCTAAGTCATGTGATGTCAAGTAGGGCTGGAGCTTCAGGAATGTTGTTGAGAAGCCCCGAGTCAGCAGGCTTCTAACACACCTTCCTACCTGTTTGCTCTTTGGAAAGGCAGAGCAGTGTGTGGCATTTTAGAAAAGGTTCCTTATGTTTTAATTAGAAGAAGAAGAAAGGTTGGCTTTCAGCAAGTGTAGTTTTAACTAGAAGAGCTTGTGACCAAGAACAGTTTCCCAAGGGTAATTTTCAAAATAATTTTATATTGCATTAAAAGTGATGATGTCTGAACCCATTTATAGCTTATCACTAAGCGAGGGGCCCAATGTTTCTTGACTTTCTCCTACTTCAGCCTAGCCTCAAACCAGTTTTGCTACTGGCAATAAGGGGCAGAGGAATGTGCCCATGTGGTAATGACACTAAGATGGTTAGCTTAACTGTATCTCCAGGGGAGGAAACATGTCAGTTGTGTGGGCATTTGTCCCAGGGGAAGTGTTTTGTGTGGTAAGCTGATGTTTTCCGGTGCCTCTCTCAACTAGAAGAATCAGCAAGTGTAGACTTGGTTTGGGTGGTTACTTGGTGATGATTTTGTTTTAGGTTGTCCGCCATGCAATGAATCTTTCTCCTCAGGTTTAACTTCTCAGGATATGTGTGACCCTGTGGCATATTTTTAGGACTTCAGTGTCAGATAAGGACTTGTGATTCCAGAAACCTTGTGGTAACCTGGGTTGTGGCCAAGAGAACCTCCTAACATAATTTTGATGTCTTTTTCCAATATTTAGGGGTTGTCCTGGGATACGGAATTCTAACCAGGGATTGCTCTAGCCATCAGGAGTGACTGAGCAGTTCATAATCCAACCAGCAGTACTGGGAAGTGTGTGTGTGTGTGTGTGTGTGTGTGTGTGTGTGTGTGTATGTGTGTCCTTATGTCTCCTATCTGCAGTTACACACTTATAGTCAGTCACTTTGAGTATAACCATGTTAGTTATGTGAAATAGTCTCATGTTGGTCTTGATTTTGGTTTCTTTGCTGTCTAGTGCCATCCAGTATGCTGGTATGTGTATTTACTGGTTTAGATTTGGGGAAAACTTTAATCAGGTCATTTCCTGTTTTTAAATGCCTTGTTCATCAGTTTGTTCTTTTTTTTTTCTTCATTTTAATTAGATATAGTCTTTATTTACATTTCAAATTTTATCCCCTTTCCTCATTTCCCCTCCAACATTCCCCAATCCCATCCCCCTGCTCCTACTCATTAATCCACACACCCCCGCCTCCCTGTCCTGACATTCCCCTACACTGGGGCATTGAGCCTTCACAAGGCCAGGGGCCTCTCCTCTCATTGATGTCCCACAAGGCCATCCTCTGCTATTTATGTGGCTGAAGCCTTGAGTCCCTCCTGGTGTACTCTTTGGTTGGTGGTTTAGTACCTGGGAGCTCTGGGGACTACTGATTGGTTCATATTGTTGTTCCTTCTATGGGGCTGCAAACACCTTCAGCTCCTTGGGTCCTTCCTCTAGCTCTTCCATTGGGGACCCTGCTCAGTTCAATGGATGACTGTGAGCCTCCACTTCTGTATTTGTCAGGCACTGGCAGACCCTCTCAGGAGACAGCTCTATCAGGCTCCTGTCAGTAAGCACTTGTTGACATCCACAATAGTGTCTGGGTTTGGTAACTATATGGGATGGATCCCCAGGTGGGACAGTCTCTGGATGACCTTTCCTTCAGTTTCTGCTCCACACTGTATCTGTCTCTGTAGCTCCTCCCATGGGTATTTGATCCTCCTTCTAAGAAGGACTGAAGTATCTATACTGTAGTCTTCCTTCTTCTTGAACTTCATGTGGTCTGTGAATTCTATCTTGGGTATTCTGAACTTCTGGGCTAATATGCACTTATCATTGAGTGCATATCATGTGTGTTCTTTTGTGATTGTGTTACCTCACTCAGGATGATATTTTCTAGTTCCATTCATTTGCCTAAAAACTTCATGAATTCATTGTTTTTAATAGCTGAGTAGTACTCCATTGTGTAAATGTACCATATTTTCTGTATCCATTCCTCTGTTGAAGGACATCTGGTTTCTTTCCAGCTTCTGGCTATTATAAATAAGGTTGCTATGAACATAGTGGAGCATGTGTCTTTATTACATGTTGGAGCATCTTCTGGGTATATGGCCAGGAGTGGTATAGCTGTGTTCTCAGGTAGTACTCTGTTCAATTTTTTGAGGAAGTGCCAGACTGATTTCCAGAGTGGTTGTACCAGCTTGTAATCCCACCATCAATGGAGGAATGTTTCTCTTTCTCCACATCCTTGCCAGCATCTGCTGTCACCTGAGTTTTTGATTTTAGCTATTCTGGTGTGAGGTGGAATCTTAGGCTTGTTTTGATTTGCATTTCCCTGATGACTAAGGATGTTGAACCTTTCTTTAGGTGCTTCTTAGCCATTTGGTATTCCTCAGTTGAGAATTCTTTGTTAGTTCTGTACCCCACTTTTAATAGGGTTATTTGGTTCTCTGCAGTCTAACTTCTTGAGTTCTTTGTATATATTGCATATTAACCCTCTATCTGATGTAGGAATCATAAAGATCTTTTCCCAATCTGTTGGTTGCTGTTTTGTCTTATTGACAGTGTTCTTTGCCTCACAGAAGCTTTGTAATTTTATGAGGTCCCATTTGTCAATTTTTGATCTTAGAGCATAAGCTGTTGGTGTTCTGTTCAGGAAATTCTCCTCTGTGCCCATGTGCTCAAGGCTCTTCCACACTTTCTTTTCTTTTAGTTTCAGTGTATCTGGTTTTATGTAGAGGTCCTTGATCTATTTGGACTTGAGCTTTGGACAAGGAGATAAGAATAGGTTAATTTGCATTCTTCTACATGCTAACCAGTTGAATCAGCACCATTTGTTGAAAATGCTGTCTTTTCCACTGGATGGTTTTGGCTCTTTAGTCAAAGATCAAGTGATCATAGGTGTGTGGGTTCATTTCTATTCCCTTCATCTACCTGCTTGTCACTGTAGCAATATACCATGCAGGATTTATTTATTTATTTATTTATTTATTTATAATCATGATTGCTCTGTAGTACTGCTTGAGGTCATGGATGGTGATTCATTCAGAAGTTCATTTATTGTTGAGAATATTTTTTGCTATCCTGGGTTTTTGTTTTTTTTTTGTTATTCCAGGTGAAGTTGCAAATTGCTCTTTCTAACTCTATGAAGAATTGAGTTGGAATTTTGACAGGTAGATTGCTTTCAGCAAGATGGCCATTTTTACTATATTAATCCTACCAAACCATGAGCATGGAAGATCTTTCCGTTTTCTGAGATCTTCTTCAAAGACTTGAAGTTCTTGTCATACAGTTCTTTCACTTGCTTAGTTAGAGTCACACCAAGGTATGTGATATTATTTGTGACTATTGTGAAGGGTGTTGTTTGCATTATTTCTTTCTCAGCCTGTTTATCCTTTGAGTAGAAGAAGGCCCCTGATTTGTTTGAGTTAATTTTATATCCAGCCACTTTGCTGAAGTTGTTTATCAGGTTTAGGTATGCTGTCATATCAGGTTTAAGTATGCTATCATATCAACACAGGGCGTGGTGGCACATGCCTTTAATCCCAGCACTTGAGAG
>NC_034594.1:57288179-57304953 GCF_900095145.1 Mus pahari
TTGTTCCATTCCTTCACCTGTTTGGTTGTGTTTTTCTGTAATTCTTTATGGGATTTTTGTGTTTCCTCTTTGAGGTCTTCAACCTGTTTTCCTGTGTTTGCCTGTATTTCTTTAAGTGAGTTATTTATGTCCTTTTCAAAGTCCTCTATTAGCATCATGAGATGTGATTTTTAAATCCAATTCTTGATTTTTTTGGTTTGTTGGGGTGTCCAGGGCTTGCTGCTCTGGAGAACCGGCTTCTGATGATGCCATGTAGCCCTGGTTTCTTTTGGTAAGTTTCTTGCACTTGCCTTTTGTCATCTGGTTATCTCTGGTGTTAGTTGGTTTTGCTGTCTCTGGCTTGACCTTGTCCTTTCTGTGGGCCTGTAAGCCTGTGTCAGCACTCTTGGGAGATGAGCTCTCCCATGGCAGGACCCGTGCACAGAATGTTGTGGGAGAGCCCTAACTCCTGGGTACAGACAGAGACAGGAAGGGCCCTGTACCAGCTGCTCCAGCATTTCTGTGACTTGTGTGCTCCTGGTTGGTGTGGCCTTAGATAGTCACCAGAGAGAAAAATCCATCAGTTCATTCCTGAGCATTAGGTTTTCAAATTCTCTTGATAAAATCTCCTGTAAGAAATGCAAGTTGTGAATAATCCTTTAGCTTGTCTTTTTTTTTATGAATATGGTATTTTGTATTAGTTCTTTGAGACTGTCATACATGCTTACCATATATTTGGATGATATTCACACCCGTCCCTCTCAGATCTACCCTAACACCCTCACAACTTCATGTTCTTTTTTATTTCCTTTTAGTAACTCACTGTGTCTAATGAGTGTTTTCTCTATATGCATGAGTATGAGGTCATTCCCTTAAAGTCAATGGATTATCACTACGCTAACAACAATCAACTGTCAGTAGATCCTCAGCTAGGGATCGGGGCTCATGATACCAGTCTGACTTCCTATCAGCTTGTTTTTTAAAATTTTTCTCAATAATGTTTGTAACCCTTAATGACTTTTATAGTATCTATGGCCTCAAAATTCCATCCATCTGATATCTACCTGTTCATGCACAATGTATCCATGCACACATGCATCCATACAATTGTCCATTTATCCATCGAATTGTCCATCCATCCATCCATCCATCCATCCATGCATCTGTGTATCCATCCATGCATCTGTGTATCCATCCATCCATCCATCCATCCATCCATCCATCCATCCATGCATCTGTGTATCCATCCATGCATCTGTGTATCCATCCATCCACCCATCCATCTATCCATCCATCCATCCATCCATCCATCCATCCATCCATCCATGCATCTTTGTATCCATCCATCCATCCATGCATCTGTGTATCCATCCATCCATCCATCCATCCATCCATCCATCCATCCATGCATCTGTGTACCCATCTATGCATCTTTCCATCCATCCATCCCTCCACCCATCTATCCCTCCACCCATCCATCCATGCATCTGTGTATCCATCCATGCATCTGTGTACCCATCCATGCATCCATCCATGCATCTGTGTATCCATCCATCCATCCATCCACCCATCCATCCCATCCATCCCTCCACCCATCCATCCATGCATCTGTGTATCCATCCATCCATCCATCCACCCATCCATCCACATCCATCCACCCACCCATCCATCCATGCATCTGTGTACTCATCCATGCATCCATTCAATATTCACCACTTATTTTACAGCAACAGTTTACAGATGCTGTTAAGTTTCCTGAGTTTTATTTGCTTTCTTTTCCTTTATTCCAAGTCTGAATGATTTTAATAGAAGGAAACAGATTTTTTTCAATCATTGAGAAGCCTGAGAAGACAAAGACCAGGGAAGCTTTCCTCAGCTTTCTCCCCTACAGTACCACACAGTAAGAGCCCATCTGGAGAAAATAGTGACCTTCAATAACTTGTAGCTATCATCAGTATGGCTTAAAATTTTGACTCTAAATTGTGAACAGGAGGATTTTCTGTGTTGTGAAGAAAACAAGAAAAAAAATCCTTCTTGGAAGACACTGTGTCTTAGCAAGGGTTCTCTAAAAAAAAATTAGAACTGATAGAATTATATATATTACATACACATATATAAGTATTTATATGACACACACACACACACACACACACACACACACACACACGGACATTTCTTAGATTGACTTAACAGGATACAGCCTGGATAGTTCGACTATGGCTGTCTCTCACTAAGAAGTCTGGAATTGTGATAATTGTTCAGTCTATAAGGTTAGACATCTCAGCACTACCAATCTGGCACCAGAGGCCTAGAAGGTTCTTAGATAGATGCTGATCTTTATTCTACATTGGAATCCCAATGAAGTTGGTTCTACTAACAATGAAGGAGCGCCTCAGTGACAGGATAAATGAATTTTACAGCAGGAATGAGGGTAAAGAGGCAAAAGCAGATAGGTTATTCTTCCATGCCCTTGTATCTAGGATACCCACCAGAAGGTGCCATACACATTTGAGGTAAGCCTTAATGATTCAGATAATCTGTACCAGAAGATCCCTCACAGAAGTCCCCAGATGCACTTAAGTTGACAAACAAGATTAGCCATCATACCCAGTAAAAAACAAGTGCAGTTCCCACATAGTTAGTTGATTCAGATGGGAACTTTCCAGTTGAGATGTGAGGTTGATATTGAAAAATCCATATATATATATATATACTAACCTTTAGAAGACAAATAAAAAGAATTATATTTCTTCTTGACAATGATATTGACTTCATGATTGTCTACATTTCAACATCAAATCGCTATATTTCCCTAAAAACAAATTTTATATGAAATATTTATATTCACTTTTTATTCATAACATACTTTACACACCCCCTTAAAATAATAAAAAGGTCCAGTGCAATGGCTCTGAGGACAAAGGCACTTGACTACACACCTCACAGCAATTTGATACTCAGAACCTACGTGGTAGAAGAGAACCAACTCTTGTAAAGTCGTTCTTGACCTCCACAAGCATACTGACCCAGCATGTCCCATTTCCTTTGGAAAATACAGACAGTTTGGAATACCCCAATGTATTACCTAGGGTTCTCTAGAGTAACAGAACTTATAGAATGAATCTCTCTCTCTCTTTCTCTTTCTATATATATAAAGAGAATTTATTAGATTTACAGGCTGCAGTTCAGCTAATCCAACAATGACTGACTGTGAATGGAATGTCAGTCTTGTAGTTGCTCAGTCCTACATGCTAGATGTCTCAACTGGTCTTCAGTATAAGCTGGAATCATGAAGAAATAGGTTCTAATGCCAGCAGGCAAAGAGCAAGCAGGCAAAGAGCAAAAGCTTCCTTCTTCCATATCCTTACATAGCCTTGAACCTGTGACCCAGATTCAAAGTATGTCTTTCTGCCTCTGGATCCAAATGAAAGGCCTGTCTATTTTCCTATTACAAATTCTCGATTAGAAGTAGACCTGTCTACTTCAAATTAAGAGAAAAAATCCCTCACAAGCATGCTCTTCACTTTTAGATTTTAGCTAATTCCAGATTTAGTCATATTGACAACCAAGAATAGCCGTCACACATAATTTACACTGAGCTATGTGCCTTTCTAGTAGCTTCTTTTCTTATCTCTGTAGGAAAATTTTCTGGAAGGCACAATTGAAGGAAGAAAAGTTTATTTTGGTTCCTGCTTTCAGAAGACGTATTGATCATGGTGGGAAAAGCTTGCCCACTGGAGTGCCTGCATACACAGTAATAGGAGTCTGAGGCAGTAGAGTTTTGCTGTTGATGATTCAGGAGGTAGGGTGGGGCAAAAAGTGAGACCTGCCTATAACCCTCAAAGGCCTGTTTCCAGCTCCCACTGCCCATGATCCAGGCCCCACAACCTCCTCAGACAGTAGCAGTTGGGGACTAAGTCCTTGAAACATAAGACTGTGTGTGTGGGACATTCTAATTTCAGATGGTAACTGCTTTCAACTGGTAAGTGTAGAACTGGTTGTTTCCCCACAAGTCTGTGTTTAATTAGTTTTACCTTCTCTGAGATTTCCAACCCATGCTCCCAATTAGAGCTGTCCTCAGCATCTTATTTGTGTCTTAGATGTAGTGATGTGTATTTTGTAAGGGTTTCTAATGGGTTTCAAGCCTGTTCCATGCCTGGCTTTGCATAAGTCTCAATTAATTGTTCATTTTTTATTCATTTTTATTAGATGCAGAAAAAACATGTCTGAGAATACAGCTAGTTTGATAGTACATGGAGAGCGATTTTACAACATTCTTCATGGATCTAGCATCTGTACACCATGAGAGCTTGCTTACAAATGCATTGCCCCCTGGGGTATAGGTGTGGCCTGGAAGATATCAGGTATATGGAATGCTTGGGTATGCCAGATTCTGAGTCACAGGAGTCACATCTGATCGGCACTGCATGGGTGGCCCGTGGAGACGCATGTAGATCGGAGGTCTGGCTCTGGCCCATGGCTTCCTGTGAAATCTCTCTGGAACATTTGCTTTATGGAAAGAAGCAGATCAAATGGCCCAAGATAGAAGTCAGATAGAAAATATTAAGCCTCTAAAGCCACAGGCTTAAGTTCATTTCTTAAAAAGTGTCCAGAGTGGACAAGTACCTAGTTCTCTTTCTCTCTCTCTCTCTCTCTCTCTCTCTCTCTCTCTCTCTCTCTCTCTAAGAATGTCATTTCTTGGTATGGGTGTGATGGTTTAGAATCTCCTCCAGAATCAAGATAGGGTGCATGACTTGAAGGAAGGACAGTCTTCAGAACTGGCCAAGTGACTGAGGAACTTTGGCTCCTATACTTTATGATTCACGATCTTGCTTCAGCTCTGGCTTATCCTTTCTGAATTGAGTTTTCCCTCTCATGCTGAGACACGCAGACACAGCACATAGTAAAACTGAGCTTAAGGGATACAGAAGTGCGTGGTTCTCAGACCTCTGCTAGCACAAGGCATTAAGTGAAACGTTGTGGGGATGGCAGGGTAATGTGTCTGTGGTAGCATCATTCCCAGGTCCCGAAGCTTGCTAAGGGGCTAAGGGAACAAGCAAGGCATGCGTGGCAGGCAGCTTAGTATGTCAAGTTGGCTACACTCTGCACCTGGTGGTTTGATCAGACCCTTAACCAGGGCTTGCTTTGAAGGTATTTTGTAGATATGGATAAAATCTACAATCAATTAATTTCAAATAAATGAGATTATCCTTAGTGAGTGACATATAAAATTTCATGAGAGTCTTGAGGTATCCCTTATAGAAAGAATTTTACTTCAGAATGATTACTATTGATTATGGCCTTGGTTTCTACTTGAGTCAATTCTTAGAAAGAATTTACTGTTTCTCCTTTTTTCCTTCTTTTCACCCTCCCTTCCTTCCACTCTCTCTTTCTACCACCACCTCTCCATCTCCATCATCTGCACCTCTTGTGTTGATTCTTTTGCTCTACAGCAGTGGTCCTCAATCTTCCTAATGCTGCAACCCTTTATTATAGTTCCTCATGTTGGGGTGACCTCCAACCATAAAATTACTTTGTTGTGACTTCATAATTACAATTTTGGTAGTGTGATGAATCTTAATATAAACATCTGATATGCACGATCTCTGAAATGCAATCTGCAAAGGGTCACAGCCCACAGGTTGAGAACCACTGCTCTAGAGAGCAGACTGCTGCATTAAACAGTAATTCATAAGAGGCAGAAGAATGTATTCTACCAGGGAGTAGAGACTCTATTTTGTCCACGTGTGTATATCAGTAATGAGCACCATGCCTGGAATGCCCTTGACCTTGAATGCCTTCTTCCTGGATGGATGGATAGATAGCTGGCTGGATGAAGGGAGGAAGAACATTGGAGAACAAAGGCAGCGGTCAAGAGTGCGACTGGCTCCTAGACAGACATATGCCTCTTAAAGTCAGTCTGCAAGTTTTACTTCTGTTTTCTCCTCCCCGAAAACTGTTGTTGATCAACTGTAAAGCAGCAAGTCTCAGCCCAAAGCAACTGTGTCGTATCCCAGCAATCAGTTTAAAGATGGAGGTGGGGAGGAGGTGCCCTGGGCTGGGGCTGTGAGGTGTTAAGAACAGTGTGTTCTAAGGCACTAAAGAGGGTTTTCTTCTCCTGATTAAAAAAGTCCTCTTTCTTCCCTGGGCATAAAGCCAGTTGTATGTAATGCCTTGAGTTCCTGTAGCCATCCTTTATCTGCTATGGGTAAGATGGAGTGAAGGGGGCACAGAGAGCTAGAATAGAAGCCCTAATGAGCTGCATCTGGAGCCCCTTAACGCGGGCTCCTCTCTCTCTCTCTCTCTCTCTCTCTCTCTCTCTCTCTCTCTCTCTCTCTCTGTCTCTCTCTGTCTCTCTCTCTAAAATTTCCTATTGACACCTTATTATCTATTTATCTATCACTATCTATCAATCATCTATTATCTGTCTGTCTGTTTGTCTTTCAGTATATGTGTATGAATTTTTTGCTGGCATGTATTATATTTACCACATGTGTGCCTAGTGAGATCATTGGAATCACTGATGGTTGAGAGCCACTGTGTGAATGCTGGGAACTGAACACAGGCCCTCTGTATAAGCAAAAATGTCTCTTAGCCACTCAGTCAGTTCTCCAGTGCCCTGAAACACGATTTTTGTAATCTGAGCAAAGAGTTTCTTTATTCATTAAAAGAAAAGGATATTACCCTGAAAGAGCTGTGGCCAGTAGCTATGGAAACTATAAAAGCCTGAGGTTATTTTTTGTCATCAGTTATAAGCTGCCTACAACAATAGTTAATCATTAGTATATGCTAGATTAGTTATCTTAATTACCCTGAGGAACCTTGCTTTGGGGAAACCCGAATCATTAATAAAAGATTGCATGCACACCTGCCCTTTGACCAGGGGAAGACGTTATCTTTATTGTATGATGGCAGGTGAGCCTTCTCATTGCTCAGGGGCACATTGACAATTCTGTCTTACAACGCTGTCTATTATAAAAATACCCCTGACAAGATAATCCAGACAGAACATGAGCATAGGTAATGCCACACTTGAGGGAGATTCTGAAGTGCAAGACCTGTGAATGCTATCCTGAAAAGGTCTGTGGATGGGCTTGGGGAGTTTGTGGGTGGCCCCAGTGGGTGACGGTGGGGGCCTAGTAGCCTAGTTGAATGGCTAGAGAATGGTATTTGGTGAATGCCTTTGTGACAAGAGGATATAAACTTTATAAACTGTTTGGAATATTCATCAAATGTGAAAGGGTGTTGCTGACTCTTTTAGGCAATGATGTGTTCCACTGAGCTGCTCAGAGATAATACATTTTTTGATTAGCCATAACAAGAGCCCCTAACATTTATGAGGTGTACACAGTGTGCCGGTGACACTACTAAACTTTGATTAGATTATTTTCCATCAGTATGACATTCTGAGGTAGACATCATCTCCTCAATATAGATAAGGAAAATGAGTCACAGAGGGGATTGCTTCAGACATTAATTTCAGAATATCACACAGTCGCAGAAGAGCAAAGAATTTAGTCTTCTTGGGAAATTCCAGAGGATCACATGATCAGCTTGTCAGGGTCCCAATTAGACCTGCTAGGTAAACTAGAACATTCTTCCAAATATCCATCTTAAGAATATTGTTTGATAATGAGAAAGGACAGCCATAATGAGAAGAGAGATATAGAGAAATGAGACTCTGCTCCGTGCCATAGAACCTCATGTTTGATATTTATTATATTAAAGATTGAAAAGGAAGAAGTAATCAATAGTGGCATGGTTTCTACTTATATTTATCTTAGTAATTAATCATGGTTTAGATATTCACTCCAACATATTACTTTGCTTAGGCTATGTGATGGTTACTTTTGGTTACCAGTTTGGTTTGATTTGGGATCAGCTAAGCTATACAACTCTGGGTAGGTCTTTGAGGGCACTTCCTGGAAGGAATAAATGAGGAGGAAAGACCCCCACCAGAGTGAAGAACACTTTTTGGTAACAGTAGCCCAGGTATAAAGATGGTCTAAGCTCCTGTTGTCTCCAAGCTTCCTTGCAGGTGAGTACAGCTCTGTTGTTGCTGCCACTGCTGCCATTTTTTTTTGATGACATAGGAATCTAGCATCTTCAGCTGTCCAACATGAACTGGACACTAGCAGCTCTCTAGAAATTGTCCAGGCTTTTGGCACAGAATTGGAACTATTGAGGTATACAGAAGTGTGGACTGATAGTATGTAAACCAACCTAATAATTTCTCTCTCTCTCTCTCTCTCTCTCTCTCTCTCTCTCTCTCTCTCTCTCTCTCACACACACACACACACACACACACACAGAGACAGAGAGAGAGACAGAGACAGAGAGACAGAGGGGAAAATCTGTTTCTTTTATGGACCCCTCTCTGGCTTCAGATGACATCATCTTTTTCTTCACTTGACCTCACTAGTATCTCCTCCCACCCCCTTCTTAGAATGCCACCAATCTTATCAGACCTCTGTGGGTTCATTTAACGTTTGTAATCTCTTCTTAGATCCTACCTCTAAATCCAGTCAGTGTAGATTTAGGGCTTAGTATATTTAAAATATGATGATGTAATTCAGCCTATAATGTGTTTTCAGATAGGAAAGTAAGCATGAGAATAGTTAGCAGCACTTACCTCATGGGATTAAAGGAGATAAATCATGGTTACTCCATAAATATTTCTTCCGTTTCTTATGCCCTGGTGACTTAAGGCAGGAGTTAGTTTGTAGTGCACTGAGGGTGGAGAGGAACATGGAACGTTAAGGAGTAGATTGCTAGGATATGAATGGTTTGCTTTACTATATGATAATGTACCACAAACTTAATATAGCATTATAAACTTAATATAGCAAACTTAAAGTAGCATCTGGTTATTACCTATGTTTTCACAGAGTAGAAATACAAATACTGCTTCAAAGAGCATTTTGCTCAGAGCCTCACCAGCTGCAATTAGGAATGGTTACTGTGTTGTATTCCTGTCAGGGACCTCTGCTAAGGGCCTCCCAGGCTGAAATCAAGTTGGTTACTAGGTTGCATTCCTTTCTGGCCTGAGATTCTGGGGGTGGTGGTAGAACAAAGCTCTCTGTAGTTATTGCCCTGACAGACCCCATTTTCTTGCGGGCTGATGGTGGTTAGGAGTGTTCTCAGTCCCTAGAGGCTACTAACATTCTTTGTCACATGTCTGTCTCATAGGCTCACACATAGGGTCACTGTCAGAGCCCCCCTCTTTCAGTGTGAAAAGTCTCATGAAATATAATGGGATCATAGAGTGACACCCCACCAACTTCCCTGAGTTTTATTGCTGGAAGAGACTCAGAAACTGAAGAGGAGGGAGGTAGACAAGCATGCACCTCCATGGGGACTCCTGTAGTGAGAATAAAAGATGGCATGCGTTGCAATCGCCCTTTGCTTTTTATGCTATCTCCGTTATAGAATGGCAGGTGAATCCCACAGATGGATTAGCACCCATCTGTGGCAAGAATGTGGTTGTTGACTTTCCAGATGAGAGGAAGTGCACAGGGTACCACAAGTCAGAAAAATCACCACAGAATCCTGGTAAACAGTGTAAAAAGGAGACATTAGATTTTTCTAAGAGAGGATAAAATTCAATTAAGCAAAGTCACCAGCACTTCCTTGAAGACACACACTGGGCTGTGCTCAAAATCCAAAGGACTTTGTGGTCTCATTTCTTCTGACCTGAATCACAGTGGTGCATGTGGCTCTGGCATTTGTTAGAGGCAGTGACATTTGATGCATAACCTTCATTCTCTGAATATTTGTCATTTTGTATAAAGAACAGTAAACTAGACTTCCCCATATCTAAACCAGTCAAGGAGGTATCCCCGGACTTCTTGGAAAGCCCAAAGGTTAGGGAGATGTTCACGACCTTCATGAGTTTCAGAAAGTGATTCCTGGGATTTGGTTGTGAGGCAACAGAGTCACGTGTGTGTTTCCATGGTAGCACAGATATCTGAATCTACTTCTGGCTCTTTTCTTACCTCTTTCCTGATACAGTTCTGAGCAGTTCTTCACTTTTCCCATTTCACAGCTTCAATCCCTTTTTGAGGTTCAACACAGCTCTTCTATAGTATATAACCTCTCTAAATCTTTCTAGTAAATGTTATGCAAAGGTCTATTCAATATTTATTAAAGTTGGATTCTGTTATATGCATGCAGAGGCAATTTCATTAAGACAGTCATTGGCCTCTAAAGCAAAATGTACCTAAGACTTTGTGACTGTTATTTCTGATATAGTGTTAACCTTATTCTCCCGATGTGAGGAAGCCAAGAGGAAGTGGGTTTTGGTGTCATGAAAAAACATTTCGATAATGACAGATTGCTTCAGAATCGATATACAATTTATGATTGGGTTCCTGAAATCCCCACCAACCGGGTAGATTACAGAAGTCTGCGAACCAGCAGCCTGGGGCTGAAGATCATTTTGAATTTTTATACTTTGGAAAGTGAGAAACTATATGATGCCAGTGTCTGGAAGAGCAAGATGCTGAGGGGTCATCTGGAAATCTCTCTGAGGACTCAGTCTGAGTTTAGTCACACCTCTATATGGCCTGCACTCCTGCCTTCTCGCTTTGGATGCCTTCATAGTTAAGGAAGCTGTGATGGGAAGGGTCGTGATTACTGTAGCCTGTGGTCCTTGGGGCCAGTCACTTGAGCCCACACAGTCTTTCCTTTCCCAGTGCTTTGGGAAGCTGTCATTCAACTCTGCTGCCCACAACAGTGCAATTAATAGGAGGAAGTTAAGGTAATAAATCGTGTTTACTTGGGTATTTTTAAAGGGCTTATCAGCGTTTGGCAATCTGCACTGGGGGTGGGACAGATACTTCATGATAATTCTAAATCTCAAATGAAGGATTTATGACTCTGAGGCTCTGTGGACATCTGTTACATGGCATCCTTCAGATAGCCTCACCAGAACATGGTATTTCTTCCTACAAATGCACTGTGAAGACACCACAAAGACCAGTTGGAATATCGTTAGATCCCAATGGTATAATTTATGCAAAAAGCAACAATATGAATATTGATTTAAAAAATTTTTTTTTGAAAGTTTTGCTTAAAACCTCTGAGGGGAGATTAACAAAGCTTCCTCACACTGAAGACTGTCACGGACATGCAAAAAAAAAAAATGTGGTCACTGTTGCATGTTGGGTATCTAATACTCTGCTGGATTCTTCATACCAAGTCAGACTGTGTAGGAATCCAAGATTTGGGGGTGTGCTCAGCAGGTCAGAATTTCAACAGCATACATAAGGTCAGAGGGTGAGTTTCTAATACCACCACCACCTCTACCACCATCACCATCACCATCACCACCACCACCTCCATCAGCACCATCAACACCACCACCTCCACCAGCACTATATCCACCATTGTCACCATCACTACCATCACCCATTAGAGATTTGGCTCTTTAGATACTAGAGATCATCAAGCATTGTAAATTATATCCTGGAAAACATACTCCTGTCAATTAAAAGTAGAAAAAAAAGTCTCAGCAGGCTTCAGCTATGATGGCATCTTTTCAAAGTTGTAAATACTAGGTCACACTAATTGTACAAATTGAGATTCATTGTGATGCTTGTACACATGCACACACTGTGCATTCATTGTGTCCAATGGTGTTCTGCCTCCAGTCACTTCCACCTTGCAGGTGAGCATCCTCAAGGGCACAATTTCTTGCAAGTATGTCTCCTCAAAAATTCGTCATTGTTGGGGAAAATTGTGTGTCATTTAAGAGGTACCATGCTTCAGTGGAAGGAGGAGATAGGATGGCCTTGTGTCTTAGTCACCATTCTATTGATATGAAGAGGCACCATTACTGTGATAGATGCTCCTAGTTGTTAATTTTACTGCATCTGGGACGAAGTACAATCTAGAAATGGAGGGAATGTCTGTGAGAGATTTTTTCACTTGAAGTGGGTGAATCTACTTCAATTTAGACATTTGGGGCTGGAAGAAACACCTTTAATCCGGGATACACCTTCTGCTAGAAGTCTAGATAAGGACATAGAAGCAGGAAGCTTTGTTCTTTGCCTGATTACCTTGCCTTGCTAGCATATCCATTCCTTCACTGGCACTAGAGCCTACTGCTTTGGGACTCTAGCATATGATGGAGACCAGCCAAGACACCCAGCTTTGTTGACTGAGAATCAACTGGATTCTTGGACTTTCCATTCACAGTCAGTCATTGTTAGATTAGTTAGACTGAAGTCTGTAGGTTATTCTAATAAATCCTGTGTGTGTGTGTGTGTGTGTGTGTGTGTGTGTGTGTTTCACTACATACTGTTACTTTAGAGAACCCTGATTAATACAACGAACAATGGCAACTCTTATAAAATAAAGCATTTGATTGGAGGCTTGCATACAGTTTAAGAGAGTTAGTTCTCTTTTACCATGATGCGAAGCATGATGGGAGCCTGGCAGCATTCATGTGATAGAGCAGTATCTTAGAGCTACATCCTGGTCTGCACACCAAGAGATAGGAATATCCAATATCTATCTATCATCTATCTATCTATCTATCTATCTATCTATCTATCTATCTATCTATCTATCTATCTATCTATGTGTATGTATATATGTATTTCTGTTTATATATGTATACATTTGTGTGTGTGTGTGTGTGTGTGTGTGTGTGTGTGTGTATAGATAGGTAGATAGAGATGGAGACAGATATATAGACAAACAGACGGACAGGCTGGACCTGGTCACATGGAACCACCCCTCCTGACATACTTCCTCTAACAAGTCCACATGTCCTCCAACGAGGACATACCCATATGTGCCTATGAGGATGATTCTTAGTCACGACACTGTATTCCACTCCCTGGTACCCATAGGCTTGTAGCCATACCATAAAGCAAAATACACTGAGTCCTGCTTCAAAAGTCCCTATAGTCTTTAAGTGTCAAGACCAAAGCAAAGTCTTTGCTTCCAAGTCCAAAGTCTTCTGAGATTCTTAACTACAATCCCCTCTGTAAAGTCAAAATATAAAAAGCAGATGATATACTTCCAAAATACTATGGCACGGATTATCCATTACCTTTTTGAAGGGAGCATAGTGAGGAAATACTATCCCAAGTTGAGACTGAAACTGAGCAGGGCGAACTCCACGTTCTGCATCTCCATGTCTTACGTCACAACACTCTTCAGAACCCCAGCTCCTTTCAGTTTGTTGACTGTGACACACTTCCCTTTCTTCTGCTGCTCTCACAGCCTGTGTGTGGCTCTCTTTGGCAGGGATCCTGTGACTCTGCCATTTCCAACATCTCCAGAACAACCCAGGCTTCACACTCACAGATTCATTCAATAGCCTCTCTGGGCCAACATACAAGGACATCGCTGACACAGCCCTGGCCTCAGTGGCTTTCCTTAGCCATGGAAGGAGATTCTACAACCCACTTTTTGTATGTTCTTGACTCTAAAGCCAGAGCCCTGTAGCCCAAATTGCCAAGTTCTGCTGCTTGCTGGGGCTGAAACCTAGCTCCCTCGTTCAAATACATCTGCATCAGCTTTCGGGTTTTGATAGTTTTAATGCTTAAGCTTCCTTTAATGCCTTTTTAGAAGCTGGAGGCTTAGTTGAGCAGGGTCTTGCCTTGAGGTCACTGCATCCTTTATTCCATTTAGCACCAAGCTTTTCTTTAGACGTTTTATCTTCTTGAGCATGGTCCTCAGCTCCCTTACTTCCTGGAGCTCCTTTTCTCCTCCAACTGCAACTGAACATTTTGTATTTCTCTTTGTACACCCCTTTTCCTTTTAACTATAGATCTTCAAAGGATGATAACTAATAACCATACAACCCAGTCAATATTAGGCTGTTCTTGAAGTCTCCTCTGTCAAGGTCATTAATCCAAAACTCTTCAATTTAACCTCAGGCAGATTTTTTAGGACAAGGGCAAAAAGCAGGCACATTCTTTGCCAAGAGTGGTCTCTAGGCCATTTATTGATATTCTTCCTTTTTCAAACTTTTTGAACTGGACTCTAACAGTGTAACTTACCCTCACCACTGACTTCCATGCTCCCACCATGATGGCCTATCTTGAATGGTCCAATTGCTTTTCTAGTCCAAAGTTCCCAAGTTTTCCATATTTTTCCAAAAAATTTCATGGTCAGACCTGTCACAATAATACCCTAGCTCCTGGTACTGACTTCTGTCTTAGTCACTGTCTATTGCTGTGAAAAGACACAAGGACCACAACAAATTTTATAAGTGAAAGCATTTAATTGGGGTATTGCTTATAGATTCAGAGATTTAATAGGTTATCATCATGGTGGAAGTATGGCAGTATGCAGGCAAGAATGATGCTGGAGGAGTAATTAAGAGCCACACCCTGATCTGGAGAGAGAGAGAGAGAGAGAGAGAGAGAGAGAGAGAGAGAGAGAGAGAGAGAGAATCTACTCCAACAAGGCCAGACCTCCTAATTCTTCTCAAGTAGTTCTACTCCTGGTGATTAAGCATTCAAATATATAAACCCATGGGGCCATTCTTATTGAAATCAAGTTACTGTGTAACTTGGAAAGTTATTAGCTTACCTGAATCTTCATCTTCTCAACTATAAGCTAAGGACAGAAGAGGTATCTTCTAAGACTGTTCTGAGACTTAGGAGAAACAGCACTGGTTAGCGTGGACCAGATGCAGGACACGACACCGACCTCAGTACTCACGGCCCATAGTGACCACAGAGTGAGCCCTGTTATCTGGCTGTGTGTGGTCAGATCCTGGTGTAGCTACATAGTGGTTACCTAACTTTTTTTTTTTTTTGAAAAATTTTTATTCCATATTTTCTTTATTTACATTTCAAATGTTATCCCCTTTCCAGGTCTCCCCTCCAGAAACCCCCTATCTCATTCTCCCTCCATTTGTACTCTTTGGTTGGTGGTCCAGTCCCTGGAAGAGCTGGGGGTTCTGGCTGGTTGACACTGTTGCTCCCCCCATGGGGCTGCAAACCTCCTCAGCTCCTTCAGTCCCTTCTCCAACTCCTCTATCAGGGACCCTGCACTCAGTCCAATGGTTGGCTGTGAGCTTCTGCCTCTATATTTGTCAGGCTCTGGCACAGCCTCTCAGGAGACAGCCATATCAGGCTCCTGTCAGCAAGCACTTCCCAGCATCCACAATAGTGTCCAGGTTTGATGACTGTATATGGGATGGATCTCCAGGTGGGGCAGTCTCTGGATGGCTTTTCCTTCAGTCTCTGCTCCACACTTTGTCTCCATATTTCTTCCTGTGAGTATTTTGTTCCCCCTTCTAAGAAGCATGGAAGCATCCATATTTTGGTCTTCCTTCTTGAGCTTCATAGGGTCTGTGAATTGTATCTTGGGTATTCCAAATTTTTGGGTAAATATCCACTTATCAGTGAGTGAATACCATTTGTGTTCTTATGTGACTGGGTTATCTCACTCAGGATGATATTTTCAAGTTCCATCCATTTGTCTGCATTTCATGAAGTCATTGTTTTTAATAGCTGTGTAGTATTCCATTGTGTAAATGTACCACATTTTCTGTATCCATTCCTCTGTTGAGGGACATCTGTGTTGTTTCAAGCTTCTGGCTATTATAAATATGGCTGTTATGAACACAGTAGAACATGCATCCTTATTACATGTTCAACACCTTCTGGGTATATGCCCAGGAGTGGTATAGCTGGCTTTTTGACAGGTTAAATTTGACAAGACATGTCACATACTACGTAGCAAGTTAGAAATCCCAAGCCTCAATCAACAAAAGGTTCTTGAAAATTCTGACAATAAATGGCATGATTTCATGGGGGCCATTGAAAGGACACAGTAAGCAGTTGGGAATTTTAGAAATGGTTGAAATGCTAGAACAGATTAGTGGAAGGTTCAATAGGAAGTCCCATATATATCAGTTCCTGCACTTATTAATCATCTGGCTCTCATAGTTAAGCTCTTCAGTTAGAATTGCTAGTGTCTGAGCTGTTTCCATCTCCATGGAATGGGGTACAGATACTCTCAATTTAGAACCAGAGGTTAGAGAAATATTCTCTTTGTCCTTCTCTCTGTCTCTTTGCCCTCCTTCAACTCCCCAACCAACCAACCAACCAACCAAAAGGAAACAAGCAACAAAAATACTAAGGGAAAACAATACCAACTTTTACCAAGAGAGAAAAACAAACAAACTGCAACGATATCAGTGGTAAGTCTTGGAAAATTTACTTTGAGTAAAGATATGTTTCTGTTCTTAGTGCTACACTTAAGTACAGGAAGGTAGATGCTGTACCCATGTGTGTCTTCCTTCTTTACCTGACCATCCTCTCTAATTTAGCTAGTCACAAATACTCATTTCCTTACAGGTTTTTTATTTTATTTTATTTTATTTTATTTTATTTTATTTTATTTTATTTGCAATTAGATATTTTCTTTATTTACATTTTAAATGTTATCCCTTTTACTAGTTTCCCCTCCGAAAATCCCCTCTCTTCCCTGATCCCCCTGCTCCCCAACCCACCCACTCTTGCTTCCTGGCCCTGGCATTCCCCTATACTGCAGCATAGAACCTTCATAGGACCAAGGGCCTCTCTTCCCATTGATGACTGACTAGGGCATCCTCAGCTACATATGCAGCTGGAGCCATGAGTCTCTCCGTGTGTTTTCTTTGATTGGTGGCTTAGTCTCATGGAGCTCTGGGGCTACCGGTTAGTTCATATTGTTGTTCTTCCTAGGGGGCTGCAAACCCCTTCAGCTGCTTGAGTACTTTCTCTAGCTCCTTCATTGGGGACCCTGTGCTCCGTCTAATGGATAGCTGTGAGCATCCACTTCT
>NC_034594.1:57305913-57343585 GCF_900095145.1 Mus pahari
ACCAAATAACCCTATTAAAAATGGGGTACAGAGCTAACAAAAATTCTCAACTGAGGAATCCTGAATGGCTGTGAAACTCCTTACCAGTATTGAGTTTATTTAACTGTATGTTGGGGAGAGTGGTGGCTAAGACAGATGCAACTCCTGACTCAAGGGACATGAATTCCAGAAAAATAACATAGAAGTTCATGAGATGTGACTGGAGAGAGAGAGAGAGAGAGAGAGAGAGAGAGAGAGAGAGAGAGAGAGAGAGAGAGAGAGAGAGAGGAGAATCTGGTATGGCCCCTTTGGTAGGTTTTCAGTCCCAAGTTATCAGCACTAAAAACATACATATGCGTAACACTAACAGGACTTAGTGGGTTGCATACATATGTATTACATATATGCATGCCATGAAGTTTGGAAGGAATGGAGGAGACACAAGAGAAGGTAGAAGAGGGAAAATATGGGGGATGGGATTGATGTAATACATATTTATATATGACATTTTCAGAAGCACAATAAAAATAATTGTAAAAGTAGAATCTTTTGAGTCTACATCTTCAAGGCACCCTGGATTTGGAGTGTCTGTTGAGTTTATTGTGTATCTTCCCCTTGGTACCTTGGTTACTCTTGCAAGTAAAACCATTTTCTAAAATATTCACCTTAGCTTTCTTCTCTGCATTTTTGATTTTTGAACAGGCCTGTGGGGTTTCTTAACAAGGTAATGTGAGTTGTCAAAACTTTTGCTTTTGAAATTTAATGAGATCCTGCAATAGTGTGAGCTTAGCAGGCTGGTGAGTCACATTTAAAACATGGAAATATTTCTACTTCCTTCCTAGAGCTTCCTGTGAAAGTTGGGATCCCTGTGTGAACTTACTTTTATAGGTCTGCACAGTGTCAGAGGCAAGAGGCCCAAAGGGAGACAAAATTTGTAGAAGGAAAAACACCATGGAGATTTAAAAAAAAAAAAAAAAAAGACAGAGAAAGAAAACAAGGCTCAAGACACTTGAAATGAAGGAACGGGTCACAGCGTCCAGAAGAGTACTGGCTGAAGACCAGAAACACCAGGGGTTAGCACAGTCCAAAATACTTAGAAACAGAGTTGGGGTTTGAGAAATGGCTCATGGGAGAATTGATGGCTGTGAAAAGCCCCCCTTTGATTTCAGATAGGAGAGGGAGTTAAAATAGCCCATTTATAGTACAGGGAATTCCCATTCTCAAGGGTTTTAATTCACTGAGGACGAATCACAGCCACAGAGAGCCTGCTTTGCCCTAGACCCTGCGCTCACAGAAAGAGACGGAATAGTTGCTGACCCAGGGAACATAGACTTCATTGCAGAAGTGGGTATCCTAGCGGGGCATTTTCCTCCACTGTGAGATGAGGAAGCCTGACACACGAGGCTTCGGGGGTGATCTAGAGCATGCTACATAGAGAGAGGCAGTCACTGGGATTTATGCAACACCGTGCCACTTACCCAAAGGACAGATTTGTCATGGCTTCATATCTATAGCTTCATATTTTTACTATGAAATCCTTTAAGAGAGAATGATGGGTCAGTGGCTTAATGCTTTTGCTGTTTTTGCAGAAGCCCAAAGTTTGGTTACCAGCACACACATCAGGCAGCTCACAACTGCCTGTAACTTCATGATGTCTAACCTTGTCGGACACCCAGATACACATGCACACACACACACACACACACACACACACACACGAGTAAAATATAAATGAGAAAGAAAATATTTTTAAAAATTAGAATGAAGATTCCCACAAAACACCACAATTATTATTGAAACGTTCAAGACTGAATAGTCAAAACAGTTGTCACGCCCTGATTCCACCCTTGACAAAAAGCAGTGGTCAAGCCTTTAGACATTGCACATGGTTCATTCAGACACCACCTACTGGATTCCCTGAGCACTGCAATTTCCCCAGATGATTCTTGATTCTTGAAATGGTTACATTTTGCATTATCTTCTTATGCTGGTTGTTCCCCCCCTCCCTCCTTCCTTCCTCCCTCCCTCCCTCCCTCCCTCCCTCCCTCCCTCCCTCCCTTCCTTCCTTCCTTCCTTCCTTCCTTCCTTCCTTCCTTCCTTCCTTCCTTCCTTCCTTCCTTCCTTCCTTCCTTCCTTCCTTCCTTCCTTCCTCCTTGTCAACTTGACACAAGCCAGGGTCATCTGGAAAGAACTTCTATTGCAAAATTGCCTCCATCCGTTTACCTGTAGGCAAGACTGTGGGGACATTTTCTTGATTAATGATTCTTGTGGGAGGGTCTAGGCCACCCCTGAACTGGTAGATGGGCATGGGGCAATAGGAGGCAGAGAAAGAGGGAGGTTAGGGGGTGGGTAGGAGGTATGGCATATAAGAAAGCAAGTTGACAATCAACGAGGAGCAAACCAATAAGAACTCCTCTATGGCCTCTGCTTCAATTCCTGCCTCCAGGTTCCTGCCTGAGCTCCTGCAGTGACTTCTGTTTCTGACAGGCAATTGTAAGTTGAAATAAACCCTTTCCTCCACAAGTTCTCTTGGTCATGGTGTTCAACACAGAAATAAATGGAGACAGCTTTGTAAAGGTCTTGTCATAATTCTTTCCAACTGACAAATTGTTAAGTTTACTCTTTTTAGGGGATGCATGCTTTTCTTTCCTCTTTGTTTGTTTTGACAGAGTCTCACACAGCTGAAGCTGGTCTCAAACTCTTTCTGTGGCTAAGGCTGGCTTTGGATTCCCAGTCCTCATGCTACTGTTGTTCTACGTGCTGAAATTCTAGGGGTGCACGATCACAACCAGCTGTTATGGATTGTGGATTTCTTCCCTCCACAGTTGGTAGTCACACCAGGTTCTCAGCATTCCCATGGGATTATTTCAGGGTAGCTTATGAATCAATGTTGGGTGTGTTAACTCTTTCTCAGGTGCCATTACTCATTCTCCATGAGGATGATGCTTGCTTCGTTTACAAAATGTGTTGTTGATAACTTGAGTCTCATTCTATTCTCAGGAACTCAAAGTGGTGGAGGGACTCTTCCCTAGGTCAAAGATGGCATGAACTATGCTCTTTTCCTGGCTGGAGTAATTTTCTTTTATGAAAATTGGTTAGCCGTACACAATAGTTTTGGGAATAAGGGTCTTTCGATTTTCTGAAAGTGTCTCTGTTCTGAGAAATACTAAAAAATGATTGAGTTTCTTGACAAGCCTCTTTCACAACACTTTAAACAACTTAAGAATTTGGGGATTTTCTTTACTGTGTTCTTATTATAGAAGAGTTCCTATTCATAGTTCTCCATCCTTTCACTTAAGCCAAAATAAAAGAGAAGGAAGGAAGAGAGAGCCTCCCACACTGCCTCAGATAAGAATGTGCTGCATGGTGATTTACCAGCCATGCAGGCTCTTGTTCATTTGGATACAGCATGTTAGATAGACTATAGCTGCAACCCCATTAGAATTCTTGTCAACCGCACTCCAGATGAATATACAGTCATAATAAAAACTAGGAACTTGCTATTCTCACACAGTTTCAAAAGGATTCTCACTGTCTTCTAGAGTACCTGACATCCATGTGCCCATCCAGGGCTGTAGAAATGCTAGGATACATGTGTGCAAGGCTGTGGTGACCTTGCACGTGACTGAAAATCAGTCCAAACATTGAATAAGAAATGAACAGGCTGTCTTAGTACTCATTACACATGTTCCTTCCAAAAACTGAGTTCAGGTCTCTAACTCTTTCGAGCAGCCTGGCTGATCATGTCTGCCCTCAGGTTAATGACCCTGATCCTGAGACATAAGGTTCAGGTAAGTTTGTGAAACTAAGAGGCTTCTTAAATTGCTAACACATTCAAGCATTGGAAGTATATCCTAATGAATGTACAATGAGCCTCAAGAAGACTTAATGGAAGACCATTGGCCAATTTTTCTTCTCTGATGAGGACATTTCTGATGATAAACTTTTACTGGGCATATGTTATATGTAGGGGCCTCAGGAGAGTGGCAATAAATGACACGAAAGCTTCCAATTAAAGGGGTTAGAACAGTTATTTATAATATACATAAAATATTAATGAGAATCAAGTCCACTTCCTATGCTTGAATAAAAACTATTGGGCTCCATTGTTTTACAGCTGAAGTCAGTTCACTTACAATGATAGTTCTGCCCCGCCCCCTTACCTGTTGGTCATTACCATATTACTGCTTCGAGAGTGTGATGACACACAGAAGATTTTGATGAGATTCTCGGCCTCTTTCCTCAGAGAAAGAAGAGAAATTCACATGGTGGCAATAAAAGAATACCTTTCACTTGAATTTTACCATCTCAAAGATTTAAAGCTCCAAAACTGTTTCCACAATTAGAAATTGCCCGAATGGAGATATCACTGCAGAACTAGATAGAAAACTAGCTGCCTTTGTACTCTCTTCATGGAATCATGCTTTCTTTTCCGTCCTGGGCCAGGATGACACAATTATTTGTAGTGATACAAGCAGCCTTATATGTTTGGTTTTAAGGAAAATGTATAGTAAAGTGTTTGTGCCTGGCTTTGAGTGAACTGCTTCAGCAAAGCCTATGCTATGTTTGGGTCAATTAATAGAGGCTGAGAAATTGTGTGAAGACTGTTTGAACCTTGAAGATATGTTGTCTCTCCAGACTATCTGGAGTTGGTGCTATGTGAGAGCTTGCAGCTGCACTAATCTTTGTCCTAAGACACTCCTGGCACACCTGGGGTTCTTTCTTTCAATTATGGCTAGCTATGGTCAAAAAGGACTGAGATCTGTGTGGGCTGTCTGCTCTTACAGGCAGCAAGGGCAAGATAACCTGGAACTTTCCAAGCCCCAATTAACCTTGTATACTGTTTGAATCAAGTAGTAACTGGAGTGAGCTAGCTGGGTTTCAGTCTTTTCCAAGAAAACCCCTCTGCTCCTTCGGAAAATGAAGGCTTAGCATCTTGGTGAGCTTCTCTTTCTATTTCAGTCCTTGCACGTGACTGAAAATCAGTCCAAACATTGAATAAGAAATGAACAGGCTGTCTTAGTACTCATTACACATGTTCCTTCCAAAGACTGAGTTCAGGTCTCTAACTCTTTCGAGCAGCCTGGCTGATCATGTCTGCCCTCAGGTTAATGACCCTGATCCTGAGACATAAGGTTCAGGTAAGTTTGTGAAACCAAGAGGCTTCTTAAATTGCTAACACATTCAAGCATTGGAAGTATATCCTAATGAATGTACAATGAGCCTCAAGAAGACTTAATGGAAGACCATTGGCCAATTTGTATACTGTCAAGTTGGCACCTACAACTGACATCAATCAAACATTGTCTTCAGTTGGAGTTAATGTACAGAGCTATCTATCATAAATGGATTTGTTTACATTGAACATTTAAACAAGTGAGTAAGCTTTGGTTGAGCTGTCCCAGGAAGGAAAGACTACAGATATGACATGTAGCTTTCTCTCTCACAGTGGAAAAGGACACACTCTTCATGTGTGCTATGGGAGTTGCTTTTTAGCTATAGTTCAGAGTGAAGAAGGTCCAGCCTTCTGATGCCTTCTCTAAAATATAAAATGGAGCCTTTGCATCAGCAGTTTCTTTGGACTGTTTTTATTGACAGGGCTGTCAATAATGACTTGCAGAAGGAATGAGCGAAGGGCAAAGGCAGAAGATTGTACTAGCTCACAAATTTGACTCAGGCAGGCACTTTCTGGAAAAACATGTTGAGAGGTACTCCTGCCTCAATTCCATGTGCTATATTTGGTATGGTATGATGTTGAGGTCTCCATCAGCCACAGAAACTCTCATTCTGCCAGCCTGTGAACCAAATGTTTATCCTTTATTGACCTGCCCAATGGGACCCTAACCCTAGAGCTGGCTACTTCTGATGAGTGAGATACTGAGAGGAAGAACTCAAGCCTTGGTGTACTGGGGTAGAATAAAAAAGGGCCATCTCTGCTCTCTATGGGCTTGGCTGAGATTCCCATTGCCACTGTGCCTAGAATCACCCTAGATCCTGTTTCCCTGGAAACTTCTGAAGCATCATCCAAAAACACATGGGTAATCATCTTCAGATCTTGGGGATCTTCAACATAATTCTGAAGCAAGTATTAGAAAAATAGGTTACTTAAACCAACAGAAAATTCATAGTAGCTAGACTCTAGAAAGATTCCAGGTCATATTGTATGTTCAGAAACTACTGGTAGAATGATTGAATCGAAACTGTCATTTTACTATATTGCTGGGCCGAGGTTAAAACCTATGAGTATTGTCCGAGGACTTTGGCCCTCCGTCTTGATCATCCCCAGTCCCTCTTCCCCTAGAGGAGTGTGTATTTCAGAACACCACCACAGCCATCAGAAGTAACTAGGAAACAAAGGAAACGCATGTGTCCGAGAGAAGCATGACATCTGTGACTCAGAGTGGTCAGTTAGGGCTCCAAAAGAAACATCGTGTTTTGTAAAATAATTTTTTTAGGAAGCATTTTGTTGTCCCAAATAAAAATCCTAAATCATTATAAACATGTTTAAGTCTAGAAATGTGAATGCTGAAATTCAGAGGAGAGGACTCAGGAGCAGACGAAGGAGTGGAGGAGAAAGGGAGAAGGTGTGGGTGGCCTGTAGCTCTTCTTGATGACTTTGTTGCTACAGGAAATGCGTGCATCCCATGAGTGGAAGCAGCTGCAGCCTGACACTGAGGGCAAGAAAGAGAAGACATTGTGCAGATACAGCCTCAGAAAGCCACCCCTGCCCTTCCCTTCAAATGTTCTACTCTAAACCTCTCTCTGTACTCTGTGACCCAGCCCCCTTCCCCTCTCATAAGCTGGCTCTCATGGGATCTATAATGGCCTGTAACTGACCCTTCTAGGTAGTACAATATTGGACTATATAACTCAGAAATGGGAAGTCCTATTTCTCTCCAAGAATTCTTTCTAAAATCTACTATGCATGCATTGGTCTTTGTGAAGTAGAAGGAGAATGGAAAAGTAATATATCTGAGTAAAACTAATAAAGAAATTCTTTCTTTAAGTGACTATAATAAATATTATTTACTTGTATATAGACACATAAATAATTTTTATATGTCATGAGGCTATTTATTGGATTGGGAGATCTTGAAGATGTCTGTGATAGAGAGGGTCATATGCTGAAAAATTGGCAGTATTTCTCCTCCATTTCACAACATGGCTTTCATGTCTAATATGCACATTTATAAGTCTATGAAAGGATATTTGGATCTTTGATATTCAAACTTGACCAAACACAGTTAGGTTTTATTTCTCTTTTAGATTTAGATTTCAATTCTAACAAGCATTCTGACTATGAAAATGGCATTTTGGATCACTATTTGACCAGCGTTACATTGGTTTGTTCCATTAGAATGTATATATTTAGTGGAACAGCTAGCTTGAAACTGATGATGGCACTGTTGTGTCCTGCTCCCTTATCTCCCTTAATACAGACTATACAGCTGCTCTATAGCTGATCTACAGACTGTCAACCTTATGCAAGAGTAAAACTAAGTCAGCAGTCATAGCATGTGTTAGGAAAATAATTCCAGGGACTGTGTTTTCTGAGCTATAGAAATCGTAGTTATGATTTCAAATGTATTCTTTGCAAGGAGTTACAGAGTGAACTCTATGACTCCACATCTTCATGTCTTAGATTCAGTTCCTTATGTGATCCCAGAATGTGGGTGGATAATTTTAACAGTGGGTTAGTGGTCACCAGACAGTCTTTTCAAAAAATAAGAATGGTGGTGGTGGGGGAAAGCACTTGCCTCATAAGCATGAAGACATGAATTCATATCTGTAGAGCCCACAGAAAAAGCCTGACAAGGTGCTGTGCACTTGTGATTTTAGTAACCGTGAGATAGGAGTTAGGGTATACTGGCAGATACTGGGAGTGCATTGGCTAGCCACTTAGCCTTATTGGCAAAACTCCAGGCCAAGGAGAGCTCTTTCTCAAACAAAAGGTGGAAGGAATTCAAGAAACAACAACCACAGTGGTCTTCTGTCTTAGTTTGCTTGCCCTTGCTGTGATAACTTTCATGATCAAAAGCAACTTAGGTGGAAGGAATTTATTTAATCTTGTAATGAGTCACAGCCCATTGTTGAGGAAGTCAAGAGAGGAAGTCAAACAGGGAATGATCTTGAATCGGAAACCATGGGGAATACAAGTTGTTGTCTTGCTCAGTTGTTTATTCCCTGACTTATGCGTAGCCAATTTCTTTTTGCAGCTCAGATGGAGCCACCCACAGTTGGCCCAACCCATGATTTTAGTGAGTATTTGTTTGGTATCCACTTTGCCAGTTAACCTAGAACTTTTCCTGAAATTGGTTGATCTTCAGTGCTTCATCTGGGATTCTTCACTGAGATTTTAACAGGTTAGTATATACCTGCAGGTACCTGGAGAAAGACATGAGTACAGGAGTAGCTAGAGGGTCTGATAGGGTGTTTCTGCCATACCCTTTATTTCCAAAGACTTTAATATGAACAAATTCTTGGTCCATAGAGTATGTAGTTAAGTCAATATCATGAAGGGTTGACATCGTCATGTAGCCTCCTGGCTGGATTAGTGATAACTAAAAATTTCCAACCTCATCTAAATACCTACAGGAAACAATAGGACTTGTTGAGGATAAATATTTTTCCTCAAAATGCATGTATTGAAACTCTATCTTTCTATGACTCTGCTTGTACATAGGGCCTTAAGGGTGGTAATTAAAATGAAAGGAAACCATTTTAATTTAGGATCTTCATTTGGTAGTACTGGTGTCCTTGCCTGAGGAGAAAGAGACACCAGAATGTTCTTTCTAGGGGAGCTCAAGACAGACATTGGCAGACAGAGCAAAGATAGACAAACCAAGAGGAGAGGACTTGACAACAACCTGTCATGATGTCACCTCCTACCCAGGACCAGTCTTGGCTTGGAGAGGGGTTCTGAGGAAGGGGTGTTTGGGAACAGCGAAACAAAGGACTCAAAGTCAAATCATGGGTCCAAGCTGACGACCTACGTTGTGTGTGAGACAGCTTTGAGTTTATTTTCTCTACGTTCTGCTCTCTCTAGAGATCTCCAGGTAGCTCTCTCTCTATGTTTTGTTCATGCCCATTCTCCAAGCAGTTTCCTCTTTTTATTAAAAAAATTCTCTGGATAGCTCATCTCGTACAGATCATAAGCCCAGCCTTTTATTTTACATACCACTACAGTCATTTACTCCAGGTTTCCTTTTGATTATCCTATGAATCCCCCAGCCCCTTAATTTTTAAGAGACAACAAGCACCCATTTTCTTTTAACATTGCAAAAGAATTCAGAGATCTGCCTGCTTCTGTCAAGTACAGACAGTAAGCCAGCTTGGTAGGACCCTGTCTTGAAATTACCATTTCTACCATTCCTGGGCCTAACCTGGCTCTGTCCCAGGCTAACCCTGAACTCAGGAATCTGTCTGCCCTTGTAAGGATAAACAAAAAACTTAGCTGGGGGAATCTCCTGTGATCACTTCCTAAATCTCTTTATCTCTTCCTTAGTATCTTTCTGACAAGTTGACTCGCAGCACAGATTCCTCTGTTCCTTTAGATCTGTGAAGATCCTTACACAAATCATACTGCATCCTTATATTTCGCATAGTTGTGAAATTATATATTTTTGAACTCATGATTTTAGAGTTCTTTTCCACAGTCTTAAGGGCTGTCCTGAAGGTCCCAGTACTTACCATTTTGCTAAGACATTAGTCACACCCTCACCTCCCAGATATTTGCTGTTTCAGTTATCATGAAATCATTAACAGGGAGGACATTCTTTGTAGGAAGAACATAACAATGTGTACATTATTAAATAAACAAGCCTTAAATCCACAGCAGCCATGGACACTCCTGATGGTCCTGTCCCAGGGGCAGGTCCCACATCATTCCACCCCTACCAGGGCCATGCCAGACTCATCAACCTTCATCTTGGACTTCTGTCTAAAGAACTATGGACAAATATATTCCCATTGTTTAACTATGTCATTATGAATACGCAGCCTGAGCAAAGGAAAGCTGGCCTCGAACTCAGAAATTCACTTGCTTCTGCCTCCCAAGTGCTGAGCTTAAAGGCGTGTGCCACCACGCCTGGCCTTATTTCCTTTTCTTGCCTTTTATATAGCCATGCAGGCCAAGAAACTATGCTTAGAATTGCTTACGTTTCAGAATTTCAGTGGATCGCCCTACATCCACGGAAGTTGTTTTCTGTCCTAAACTATCACGGGGGAGACTCCTAGAGTCCTTCCTTATTTTTCTGTGAAGACACTACAGCTTTTCTCAACTTCGAGCAGAAATGTCTTGTGCTGACTGTTTTGTTTGTTTGTTTTAGGTTTCTAGCTTGCCCGAATCTCTGAATGGAAAAAAAAAAACCCACAAATATTTAATGAAGAAGTTTGGGAGGCTTACAGCTATAATCCAGAATCTATTTCCATCCCAGAAAAGACTTTTGCCTTTTTTCTTTTAGACCTCTCATCTTGAAATAATGTCATTTAAAAAACCTTTTTGAGGCAGAGCTAGATTTTTAGAAATTTGTACCAGACTTACTTAGTTTAAGATTGAATAACCAAGATGGATAATAAGGTTTTGGGGGGAGTGCAAAACTAAGATTACATTATAAAGGAAGGGGCTAGCTGTATACATGTGATCCATCTCTCTCTCCCCCCATATATATATATATATATATATATATATATATATATATATATATATATATATATATATATATATATATATATATGTGTGTGTGTGTGTGTGTGTGTGTGTGTGTGTGTGTGTGTATACTCCCTGTCTGAGGACAGTCTACAAAGAGTGCTATAAATAATTTGATGTAAAGCAGTGCAGCTACAGCAAGCACACAGGTTTGAAGAGAACAATGTCCATTTCTATTTATTAAATTTTTTATTGTTAAAAATCATCAGTAGAGGGGGCTGGAGAGATGGATCCAGAGTTAAGAGTGTTTGGGGTTCTTGCAGAGGACCAGAAGTCAGTTCTAAGCACCCACATTAGGCAGCTCAGAACTTCCTGTAACTACAGCTCCAGGGGATTTGAAGCCTTTTTCTGGCTCTATTGACATTCCTCTGGGCTGCAAGCACGTACTGTATACATGCATATACTAATAAAATAAATCTTAAAAACTTAACAATGATCACCAGTACATCATTATATTCTATATGTAAGAAAATCATTGTGCTCATGAATTAACTTGGTGTTTTTATTCCACTTGTTTTTTCGTCTGTATTTTGTCATTTCAATTTTAGAGCTTCGAGGTTCACCCATGTACATTTAAATCTTTGAGTAGGTTTTACAATGGTGGGCTGTGGGAAAAGCTGATTATTAAGATTAAAAATAATTGAGATGTTCTACTCACAAGTTTCATTTCATTCTCAATTATGGACTAGAGATAAATACTTCACATCTAGCCTATACGTCTTTGATTAGGTCACATTAATTAACATTTTGATTTCTAATTTTCTCCATTGGTATCTATTTTTAGATAGTCAACCACCCACATGGCATTAGACAAATGTGTGAGGTTTGGGAATAAGGAAAGTTAGCTTCAGGTGGTTTTATCAACATTGAATCAAATTTGAGCAAAGAGGCGGGTTGCATCAGAAATCCTAATAGTGGATTTTTTAGAATAATAATAATAAAAAAATCTGTGCTAAAGAACAAGCATTAAATGCATGCAAAAACAGTTTTTGCAAACATGAACCACATAAGGAAGTCCTATAGACAATTAAAGGCAAAGCTGGAATTTCTGAGGATATGGTTTTCAGCCTTCCAAACCTATCAGTCATGTGGCGTGTCACTTACATTCAGAGCGGTGAAGCACACAGGACAGAGGGACTGCAGCATGTACCTCTCAACTTTCTTGTTGCAAAATCTGCGTGCTGTTTGAGTTTCCTTGGCTTCTTTAAAAATATTCCCTGACAGTCTTTCATTTTACTTTTTACTCTTCTCTCATATATTATATTCCAACCTCAGTTTCCCCATCCGTCCTCTCCCCTTAGTGTCCTTTCTCAACCTCCACTCTCCCCCAGATCTACTGTTCCCTCTGCTTCCCCTCAGAAAAGAGCAGTCCTCCCAGGGACAACAACCGAACAGGAAAAATCAAGTTTCAAGAAGACCAGGCACACATCATCCCATCAAGGCTGGACAAGGCTACCCTAAGGTTCTATGACCTTGAAGACAAATAAGTTTTATAGTTTTGCAATTACAAGATAAGATTAAAACCTGTAAAATCTTTCTTTCATCCCCCCATGTGTGTGTGTGTGTGTGTGTGTGTGTGTGTGTGTGTGTGTAGGGGTGTGTGTAGGGGTGTATTCAGTGGTGCACGCATGTTAACACTGCATGTTTTCCCTTATGGCTCTCCACCTTAAGTTTTTGAGACTGGGTCTCAGTGGATCCAGAGTTCAGGGCTCCAGCAAGCAAGGAATCCCTCTGTCCTCCCTCTGCCCTGTGCAAGGGTTATACATATACATCACACTTGACTTTTTTTTTTTTTTTAATAACATGAAGTCTTAGCTAGTATTCTATTGCTATGAAGTGACATCATGATAATGACGACTTATAAGGAGCAGAATTTACAGTTAAATTCTTACAGTTTCAGAAGTTTGGTCTGTTGTCATCATGGCAGGGAGTGTGGTGGTATTCAGGAAGGCACGGTACTGAAGAAATAGCGGGGAGTTCTACATCCAGATCCACAGGCAGCAGGAAGAGAGAGGAGAGAGACAGAGGCAGAGAGAGACAGAGACACACAGAGAGAGACAGAGAGAAAGACAAAGAGAGACAGAGAGACTTGGCCTGTAACCTCAACCCCAGTGACAATACTTCTTCCAACAAGACCACAGCACCTAATCTTTTCAAATAGTGCCACTCCCTAGGCATTCAAATATATGAGCCTGTGGGGGCCATCCCTAGTCAGACACCACCACACATGAGTTGTGGGGTCTTTGACTCTGGGCCTTATGCTTGCACAGCAATTTATCCATTGTCTTAAGAACTATGTCTTAGCTCTCCATCCTGTCCATTTTTCCTATATAGAATACTAAACCCAGCTTTCCTCAGCCACTGAGGTGTTCCGTTCACTTGATTGGGAACACTTTAGAAAGCACTCACTCACTGAAGCTTGTGCTGTCTCAACATTTAAGATTGACAATAATGGTGGGTCAGAAGCCGCTATGTTGAAAACTGTCTAACCCTTGAGCAAAACTGAGAAATATTGGAAAACATACAAACCACCTGATAAAAAATGGTTTCATGTGTCAGTGTACTTCTCTTTGACTGCTATGTGCTTCCAAAGAAACCAGACAAGTGTTCAATTTTAAATTCTGGTCTCACAAATAATTTATTTCTTGCACCTTAATGTCAAGATGAAAAGAAAACAAAAACCTTTCCCATTTTAGCTTTTCTACCTTAAGAATATGAGTTCATTTTGCAAATGCCAGCTATAACTTAGTAAGGATTTGCTGTGAGCATGGGGAAATGTTTCAGAGCAAAAGTGGAAAACCACTAACCACCTTGACCTTGGGCTCAGTCCTTAGGCTTTTAACACCAGTTTTGTCTTCTATTAAAACGAAGAATTTTATGCTTTTCTTGCAAAGATCACCATGGATTCTCTGAGACCCAAATGAATCACTGGAGATGAGAAATATAGCTGGTCTTACTAAGTGTTATTGCCCATCCACTGTGTTTTAAAGTCTCTCATGTCTTGCTTTTGTTTAAACTATTACTTTTGTATCTGTGAAAGGTACAGAAATAGCATATTAATACCCACAACTCTATACCTGCCTTTGAGTGAACGAAGATACAGCATAATTTCATAATTCTGATTAGATTGATGAATATAGTTCATCTTTCTTTCCCTCTCCATTTTCCTACTGCTTCTCTTCCTTCATTCTTTTCTTCCTTCCTTCTTCTCTCTTTCTTCCTCTCTCCCTTTCTTTCTTGTCCTGCTATTTTTGCTGTGAGTGTAGGCTTGCCTGAAAATCACTCAGTCGCCCAGACTATTTTTGAACTTCCTCCATCTATTTTCTAAGTGCTATTTGGTTTTGTTTTTTGTTTTGTTTTTGTTTTTGCACAATTTCTATTGATGAATTATTTCAGTGCTGTTTTACACACTAGTTGGGAATATGTTTTCTGCTTATCCCACCTAGAGACCTAAATGGTGTACTTAAATATTTGACGGAGCTATCTTAAAAAAACCAAAAACTTTATTTTTATTCTTTTCTCAAAAATTTAAATCTTCATCTCCCCTCACCAATGCCTCTTATTATCATCTTCTCTACCTCCAATTCCTTCTCAATCAACTTTGAGATTCTTCCCCTCCCCCCCCTTTTCCCTCATAGAGTACAGGTTTTATTGCCCAGCTATTCTTGGGAGTGGGGCCTGCCATTCAGTATAATCAACCTATCAGGGTTCACATCATTAAAGAAAACAGACTCATCTCTCTGCAGCAATTGAGTGCCGGTATCTCTCTAGTTCATGGTTGGGGTTCATCTCCAACTTCCCACCTTCAAGCTGGTATTATGACTGTTTGGGGCTTGTGTGTGAAAAGCTTGTGAAAGCTGTTAAAATCATTGAGAGTCAGTCCATATGTGCGTCTGCCCTACTGTGTCTAGGAAAGCTCTTGAGTTTTCTTGATGTTATCCACTACCTTGGGTTCTGACAATCTTTCTGCCCCCTCTTCTGCAAAGTTCCCCGAGGCTTCAGGGGAGCAGTGTGAAATGAATGTCCCACTTAGAGATGAATGCTCCATTGCATTTTCATCTCTGTACTTTGATCAGTTGAGGGCTTCTATACTAATTGATAGCTGTTGCCAGAAGCAGCATCTCTCATGATGGTTGAGTGATGACCTATCTATGGATGTAGTAATAAGCCATTAGAAGTGATTTTAATGTTATATCCATTTAGCAGAAGAGTAGTATTGGGTTCCTCTCTAGGGCTTATGTTCTATGTAGCCACAGGTTCTTGGACTCTTTAACAGAGTTAGCTATGGGTTTCATTTCATGAAGCAGGCCTTAGATCCAAGTAGGAAGATTGCTACTGTAACAGTCATGCCATTATTGCACTCGTGGTTATATCCTATCAAGCCAGTTGTTGTAACTTGCAGCGTTTGTAGCTGGGTGGGAGTAAGGGTTCCTTTTCTTCTCTGTGAGTATGTCTCATATCTTACAGCACTGTGAACACTAGTCAGTAAAGATGAGGTTTCTAGGAGCACCAGCTTGATATCTCTTTGCTCTATGACTCAAGTGTTCTGGTGTCATTAACAATAGGGTCTTCCCATCACATTCTAGAGGGTAGACAAGAGCATTGGTTAGAGATTGAAATTCTTGAGGGTCTTTGTGACCCCATTGGCCAACAACTCAAAAGGAGATAATCCATTACTGGTACCAAGGTTTTTATTTGCTAGCATGGAATATCTAGTTGGTATATTGTCCCCTATTGTAAGGTTGCTCTATTAAACCCACTTTTATATATGTATGTATGTATGTATGTATGTATGTATGTATGTATATGCTTATGTTTTATGAAACTTTTATAATGGCAGGCTTTTTCCAAAGGCTTTTATTGTTAGTTCCCCCTCCCTATATTTCTTCTTCTACGCTGTCTTCCCATCCCTCACCGCAATGTAACCCTTCTTATTCCATCATTCCCTTCTAAACCCTGGATACCTTTATATGAACTCTCTTCTCTATCGAAGGTCCCTCCTCCAATAGCCCTTTATAAATTCCTGACATGTGAGTGTCCTAACTAGAACACGTATTTCTGAAGAGTCAAAGCTGGTATTCAGAAAAGAGAGAAAAGACACAACATTTAACCTCCTGCATCTCAGTGACTTCACTCATATAACTATTTCCAGCTCTGTAAATTTACTTGAAAATTTCATTTTTCTTAATGGCTGGGTAATATTCCTTTGTGAAAATCTACCACAAATAATTATAAACAAAGACAATGTGAGGGATTGTGGCAAATTAATAAAAAAGTCATAAGTAACTCAAGGGAAAAATAGTGGATTCTCATCCATACTCAGGCAAGAAAACTTAATCAAACTCAGTGGGGCTCACACACACAAAGGCAGCCACAAAAGTGGGAAGGAGACTTGTTGGGAAGACAGGGGAAGAAGAAGAGATGAGATAGGAAAACATGGTGAAAACTGCTAAAAGTTACGTTGTAAATGGATGAAACTCTCAGACAAAAACAATAAAAAAGGAAAAGTTACAGACTTAAATGAACAATTCAGAAATGCATACAGACATACAAAGACACACAGAGACACACACAGAGACATACAAAGACACAGACACATACACACAGACACAGAAAGACACAGACACACACACACTGAAATACAAAGACACACACAGATACACAGACACACATACATACACACAGATACACAGACACACATAGAGACATACAAAGACACACATAGGGACATACAAAGACACCCCCCCACACACACACCAAGAACCATCTATCTGCCTCTTAGACTTAGCAACCAAGAAAATACAACTGAACACCACAATGAAATATCTCTCCCTGTTAGACTGCTGAGCACAAAATATAGTAAAACAATGTGTTGGATCCCAGAAATTTGCCAGGAGAATAAATTTCAAGCATTCTCATCACATAGGAATGTTTGATTGTGTAACCAGTTCACCCAATACATATGTCAGAACATCACGGAATAGGTGCAATTTTTGTGTCAATCATGCCTCCAGAGAACTGGAAAAAGAACATAAAAATGAACAAACCCAGAAGTGTTTAATAGTTTGTAGATTTGGTGCAAGGGTACAATAGGAACCTGACTATCCGTGATGGGAGGAGAAATGGATCCAACAGCCTTTATTAAATGAGGAGCAGAAGGAGGAGGGAGGTAAAGACATAGGACCAGCCTACAGGCTGTCAGTCAAAACCAGAGGACTTAGTAAGTTTCCAGCTGCTTGAAATACTTCTTTTGTCTCATGGTCTTGCCCCATCCCTTTCTAAAACACATTCAATGTCAACACAAGTCTTTAAGTTGGAATAGAATCAGGCTCTATGCAAATTAGGTAATAATTGATAAAAACAAAACAAAACAAAACAGGAGGCTGTCTTACAAGATTTTTAACAACTCCAAAAAGCTACATTTTTTTATGTAAAGTTCTAACCAATAGTCATGTTTGTTTCTCTTCTGGATACTGAGCAGATAAAATGCTTTGTGTCATCTTCTTCTAGTTCCAGTGACAAATAATTTCAGCTCTAAGTCTTTCTGCCATAACTCATGGTCACAGCAAAGTATTTCCAAACAGACTTTGGAAATTGAATAGGCATTGCTATGCTACAAAGCCAGAATAATCCCTAACTGTGCTCTAAGTACTAGTCCTCACAACCACAGGCAAGTGTAGAGCTCTATTCATCAAGGAAACCTCTCTCTGCAACCGATGGAGACCACCACAGAAAACCACAGCAAGTCAAAATGCAGATTTATGGAACCTAGTCCCAACAGGTGCTCTCAAAGCACAGTTCCTGCTCAGATATCACTGTGGGAAAGGAGGCAGGGGTAATGCATGAGCCACGGGAACAGGACATTTTTATGTGAGACTGAGTCTCCTGGAAATGGTAGAAGCTACACCCATTAAATATCACCAATGGGGCTGCCTAAACATTACCTGAACAGCCATAATACCAATAGACATGCTAAGATGGCTGGGGAAAAGCTCCCAAACCTCAACCCTACACAAAGCTCTACAGGCAGCTAAGATGCCAAGAGGGAAGCGCACACTAACTGATGATCCAACACCAAGTGGTCAACCCTGAAAACATGTACATGCACGTAACATTGAATAGACTGGGTTATAGTTATGTATTTAAAAATGTGTACATATACGCACGCATGTGTATGTGCGCATGTGCTTGCTCGCACGCGCGGGCGCGCGCACGCGCGCACAAACACACACACACACAAACACATGAATGACATTTTATCTCAAGAAGGCATAATTTATTGAAATTGAGATCAACTGGTTGGGAAGAATGTTCTGAGAATTTCAAATTAGTGATATGAAGTGAAGATATTTTCATACATAATATGTAAAAAGAAAGGGTTTATCAGTAATTATGTGATGTGTAATCCTTTTTTGTGATTATGTTCAGGAAATATATTTACATATACTTCAAATATATATAAAATACTTCATCCTTCCCTTCCCTTCCCTCCCCTCTCTTCTCCTCCCCTCCCTTCCCTTCCCCCTCCCCTCCCCTCTTCTCCTCTCCCTCTTCTCTCTCCTCCCCTCCTCTCTTCTATTTTCTCCCCATCCATTCCTTCCCCTTCTTCTCCATGCTTGTCCTCCCTGTCTTTTTTTTTTTTTTATGGACATCACTTTTTTTTTTTTTGTTTTGTTTTTTTGTTTTTGTTTTTTGTTTTTCGAGACAGGGTTTCTCTGTATATATATCCCTGGCTGTCCTGGAATCCACTCTGTAGACCAGACTGGCCTCAAACTCAGAAATCCGCCTGCCTCTGCCTCCCAAGTGCTGGGATTAAAGGCGTGCGCCACCACGCCCGGCTGGACATCATATTTTTGTCCCCACAACTTCTGTTTCTGGGTTTCTGGTGTTGCTTTCATTTATGTCAAGTGTTTCACCTCACCAGGAAATTGTCTTGTTTTATTATTATTTTTCAATGAAAATATAGTTGTGTAAACACTTTTGAGAATAACTTATTACTGAATGGAGTTTTGACTAAGAAGAAAATGTACGCGTTACTGTGCAAAGAATGATAACCCTGTAAAGTGTTATTGTTTAGAAGTACATAGGGCTTCATATTGGGAAAGAGATCTCTTCTTAAGCTGCTTTCTGTGATGCAGACACAAAAGCTCAGGTTTTGCTTGGCAACTCCAAGGGCAAGTGTCTCTACAGCACAGTTAATTTGCTGCAGTGTCGTGATATTGAGTTCAGCTTGATGAACTGTTTGCTGATTGGGATCAGGGAAATCCCCAGAAGGGCCTCCTTCAGGTCACTGGTTCCTTCAGTAGTTCTTGGTGATGACAAGGTTGGTGAAAAGGTTCTGTTGGAGTGGGAAGTGAAGTTCCTGGGAAACCATTGCTTGGAGGTATTCCATGAGTCAATGGAGGAGTTCACAGACTGATGGGAGAGCCAGATATGTTAGTCCGTTTCTCTTTACTGAGACAAAATGTCTAAGAAAGGTAATTTAAAGAAGGAAGGGTTTAATTTGGCTTGCAATTTCTGAGGTTTCTTCTCATAGCAGGTAGGGCATGATAAAAGGCTCACTCATGGTTTCTGGGAAGAAGAGAGGGGGAGTGGGAGGGGGATGGGAAGCAAGCCTTTCCCTTTCCCATTTCAACCCATCTGTTCCCTCAGACTGTGGGATGTAACAGTTCACATTTGGGTGTAGGTCTTTCCCCTTTCATTAATTTCTGAAAATCCACTTGTAGAAAGTTCCAGAAGTGTGCTCTACTAACCTCCTGGGCAACTCTCAGTTCAGTTAAGCACATGTTCTAACCATCATACTTAGGTTGAGTATGACCTTACGTGCCTGGCCATTGAGGGATGGCTACATATTTCTAGAATATACCTCATTATAGAGAATCTGTATGTTATCCAAGGAAGCATAAGAGGGACTATACCAACTCTAGTCTTTAAGTTTGGGTACTTTGGTGTTTGGTCCAGTATTTTAGTTGTTTCTTCATGGCTGTCGTTGGTAAGATTAACACTTACATTGGTTGATGCAGTTAGCAACTTGACAGGGTCTAGATTCACCCAGGAAACACACTTCTGGGTGTGTTGGTGAGAGTATTTGTAGAGAGGGCTAAATGAGGTGAAATAACTCATTTTAGCTGTGGGCCACACAGTTCTATGGGCTGCTAGAGTAAAAGATGGAGAAACAGAGCGGAGCAGAGCTCTGTCTGTTTCTCAAATGCAGAGGCAGTGTGGACTAGGTGCTTCAGGATCCTGCCTTTGTAACTTCCCTGTGACAATGGACTTTCCCTGTGATCATTATCACCCATGATCTGTGAGCCCCAGTAAACTCCTCCTTCCTTAAATTTTGTTTTTGCTTTGTTTGTTTGTTTGTTTGGATTTTGGTCAGGAGTTTTGTCATAGCAATGAGGAAAGCAACTGGTACAATGGACTATGAGCAGAGCGAACTGCCTGTTCCAGAGTGTGGTGGCTTACCTAACTGGCTGACTGCCTTGAAAAACCAGAAAGGCCAGTTTACCAAAGATATTCTCTGGCAGGGGACCTTCATCAATGATGTCAGTTTTGCCTAGTTCTCTACTGCGGCTATCTTTATACTTGAATGTGTATGTGTGTTTCTGCATGTCTGTATATTTATTTGAATCCATGTGTACATGTGTGTGCAGTCAGGATCTGAAGACCAAGGAGGCTGGGAGAAGTCAGTGCATCCATTGGGGCTGTAGTTACAGGCATGCCCACCCTGGGGCTGGGATCAGAACACCGGTCCTCATGACAGCATTGAAAGCATTAACTGCTGAGCCATCTCTCTGGTCCCTAAGATAGGATTTAAAATACAATAAAAATTTAAAAATTCCTATTCCTTTGCTAGTTTTTAAAAATCAAAAAGTCCAATGACTCTGAAAACAAAACAAAAAAAAAAATCAATCAAACAAACAAAATCTGTGTGGCTCTTAGATCCATGCTTAGGGTTGGAAACTGTCACAGAATCTTCTGTGTAATCTTGGGCTACATACAAATCTATCCTGGGTTCTGTCAGGGTGCCAGGAAAGAATCAACCAATATTTCAAAATGTTAGGAGCTGTTCTGAGTTTTTAATAGACTAGAAGCAAAGACTGTGTAAAATGAGAAAAGAGAAAAAAAAATATGCTTTTGCCTCTCCAGCTTAGTTAGATCCAATGTGATCAACAGTATAATTCATGAGTTACTACATGCTTTATGACTTCCCACAATTATTCAAAAATACTCCAAAGTTTTCATTTCCTCTGATAAAGGCAGGCTATACAGTCAGCAATTGGACAACAAAGAGTTTTTTCTCTTTTTGTCAAATGTCAATGAAGTAGGAGCTATGGCAGTCAGGAAGAGGTATAGGAGGAGCCAGCACAGAGTCTGCTCTGCACTGTAAACACTGGGGATAATCAGATTAAAGTGAATTTGAGAAGTTGTCCTCTGCTGCTTGGCCAGGCAAGATGATGTTTGTGTAAGCTACTGGGGCAAGAATTCCACTTCTCTTACATAACAGGGTTAGGCATTTTATAGTCCCACATCCAAATAAACAAGGGCTCAGGCACTTGTCATTTTCTTCAGCTTTTATATGCTACATGGTTTGTGTGTGTGTGTGTGTGTGTGTGTGTGTGTGTGTGTGTGTGGAATGGAGTATCACCTCAATTGCTTCTCCACCCAATAATCTGAGATGGGGTCTCTTCCTGAACCCGGAGCTCGTGGTTAGACTGGCTAGCCAGTGAGCGCTAGAGATCCTCCTGTCCCTACCCTTCTCAGTGCTCACGTTAAAAGCCATGTGGCAATCAAAACTCAGGTCCTCAGGTTTGTATAGCAAGTGCTTGACCCACTGAGCTGTCCCCAGCTTGATATACTCAGTGGCCGTCATCAATATGGTTACGTGTCAAGTTTTTTTCTTTTTTTCATGAGAAGAAAAAGCATATAAGAACCCATGCATTTTATGCATCCTGCATGCCTGGATTTTGGAAGTCAGTTTGGCTCTTGGCTGTGGGACATGCCTTTCTTCATTCTGAGGCAGCGAATGCCTGAGCATGTGTGGTCCGGGAAGCCATGGTGATGTAGAAGCCGTCAGGGAATGTGCTGGGAGAGCGAAAGCTCGTCAGCCAAGCTTCTGATAGCAGAACCCACTGAGCTTGACTGCTGGCTGTGTAAGCACAAATGTCAGGCCTGGGAGCTTTGAGGACAGCATCCTTGACATGGATAACTTTAGGGACCAGACTGTAGAAAACAGAAGCATTTAAGTCAAAAGGACCTGCTTGGGCTCTCCCAAACCCAAATCCCAATTCCTCAGTACCCGCTGAAGATCCTGAGAGCTGGGAGGTAATGGACAGCCCTTTTAGACTTAGCTGTTACTGGCAAGGCGGAAGCATAGGAAATAGAGCTTGATTGTTAGAACTTCTGAAACGGGAGAAGGAAAGCATGGTTGAAGGAAAGGGAGATTAAGAATTGCTATAGGAAACTTCTAGTGAGCATAATGCTTAACCTGCGTCATTTGTTTTCACCCGAATGTCTGAAGAATCAGACAAACACGGGCAGCAGAGTCATCAACATTGCTATGATAGGTCCTCAAACTTATAAATGTTATTTAACTTGTTAGGGTCCACATATTAAAATGCGGAGTCAACATTTCCGTCTGAGAGTCCTGACTCTGCCATTTTGGGGATGTTTCTGTTTCTGTGGCAGGAGCAAGAGGTGCAGGATAGACGGGGGTGGGGGGTGGGGGTTGGGGGGCTGCTCACTCAGCTTTCAGGGGCAGGTTTGGGAGTAAGGGGACAAAAGACACAGTGAGGTGCAACTTGTGGAATGGGGCCCAGTGGTAAAACTGCCTAAGGAAGGAGGAGGAGAAGGAAAAGGAGAGAGGGGGATGGGCTAAGAGATCATAGGAAGAAAATGTGAGAGGCAGCGACAGCTTTAAGCGCAGGCAGTGAGCAAAAGGAACACATACATCATAACTCTTGTATGCCGGGACAAACTAGAGCAGGGTTTTTATGTTACCATAAGAGCTGTGATGACATTCCATTCATTTGCAGAAGCTATCGGCAGTTAATGGCTATGGCATGGTGGAGAATGGCAGTGTCTTCAGTGACGTAGCCATCTGGAAGTTGCACATGTGTTTGTCAATACTCCTTTACCTATGCTACTGTGACTAAACCCAATACAACTTAAAAAAAAAAGTGAAAGAACAAACTAATTGGAAAGAGGAAGCAGGAAGTGGGCCTGGGATGGGGACAAAAGAGGATCGTGAGAGATGAATCGGATGAAAGCACACTACATGTGCATGTGAAACTGTCACAATGAAACACATTACGGATAACTAACACATAATAAATACTATATATTAATATTACACACATTATGTGTACAATATAAAATATATAATTAATATAATTAATAAAACACAAAATGTATAATTAATATATTATGTATAATATAATTAATATTGCTAATAAGAAGCAAGCTGAGATTTCCCTTGCCTTTGCCATTTTCCCTTTGTGTTTGGGGATTTCTTGTGATACTGTATACACAAGCAGGAGGTTTTGCCAAGAGTCTGGAATGATTTGAAGCAGGACACAGCGTTCAACATAGAGGTAGCTTTAAAGACTGATGGTTTCTGGACTTCTAGCTCTCTAACTATACTGACTGCTTGCTGATAACATCTAAAAAACAATCCTAAAAACGTTCTGCTTATTCTATGGTTAAAAACCACTGGCTTGAGTGACTAACACTTGCTGCCTAGCAGCTGGGAATTAAGTAAACTATGTATTGCTATCACTCCCTTCTCTGTCCTGGCAGCTGGAAGTCTCTCTGGCTAGGCTGGTTAACTCTTTGTGAATTAGAGAGGAAGGAAAGGAAAAGAATTAAGATGCTTCATGCAAATACGCAAGACACACATGCATTCATACATACATTTACATGTATATGTCTCATACATTCCATAAGTATGTATGCATGCTTACATGCACACATAAACCTACACATATACATATAGACAAACAGATATATACATTTGGATGGACGGACAGATGGACGGATGGATGGATGGATGGATGGGGCAGAGCTCCCCAAGCCAAACCATTCAACCAACAATTTTATTGCTTTTCTCTGGCCTTTTAAATACCTTCTTAGACAAAAAGTTCTTTAGCAAATTACCTCAGAGAGAAAATGTTAATTAAAATGGGAGCTACAGAAGGATGCTGATATTAAGTACAAAGCAGTGTTTCAGTCTATATGCACATTTAAAGTTCAAAGCAACGGTTTTTCCATGTTCTGACTCTCATAGTGCACACCTGTGACTATATCCTTGAACCTAAGTGGATTTCCTTGAACCCAAATTTGCCCCAAGTCTATTTCTTCTTTTTAGTGTAATTATGAAATCTCATTGTATTTCTTACTATGCAGCCTTTACTTACTATTATGAGGAATGGGCACATTCTATTCTTGATTTGATTTGTTATGTCTTTCTAGAAAAGCAACTGAACCTAACTCTTAAGATTTTCTTCCTAAAATTATTTGAATCAAATCAGGAATTCTATAGAATCATTAATTCACCTAAACGTCATTAATTCATAAAGTTTATCTTTATGTTGATCTGTAGGAAGTCTGATCAATAGGGTGGGCTAGTGCCCAGGATTATTATATTAATTAAATGATGACAGGAAAGGCATATCAGCTGCAAGAAGCAATCCTGAGATGAAGCCTCTTTGGAACCCTTCCATCAAGTTCCCCCATCATAGGCCATGCAAAAACAGTGGGTCACCTCTAGGAAGGTCACCTGCTAGCTTTAGCCTACCCTAGGTAGTTCTAACAGGGTTTTATTGTTTGCAAGAGTTGCTGTAGCAGTGTGTCACAGGCTGGATGACTTAAATGACAGAAATTTATTTTCTCTCCGTTCTGGAGACTAGAAGAAAATACCTGTGGGCAAGTCTGTGGAGGCATTCCATTGGTTAATGTTTGATGTGGGAGGTACTAGCCTACTGTGGGCAGTGCCACTCATGGGCAGGTGGTCCTGGGTTGGTATAAGAAAACAAACTTAGAAGGCTGCAGGGAGCAAGCCAATCAGCAGGTTACTTCATAGTCTCTATTTCAGGTCCTACCTCCAGGTTCTGCCTGAGATTCAGCCCTGACTCCCTTCAGTGATAGACTGTTACACAAAAGTGAAAAGCTAGATAAAGTCTTTCCTCTGTACACTGGACTGGTTTTGATCATGGTATTTATCACAGAACTAGAAAGCAAAGCAGACTTCCATCAGGAAAATATAATAATTATAGATAGATATGCATCTAACAATAGGTCTTGAATATATAGGCACACTAAGAGGAAAATAATAGGCATAGTAACAGGAAAAACAGATGATTCAACAATACTAATTGGAAGTTTCAAATATACTTTCTATTTTATTATTTATTTATTTATTTTTATCCCAAAATGTTGCCCTTTTCCAGGTTCCTACTTCCAGAGTTCTTCTCCTAAGTCCCCTTCCCTGGGGCATTAAGTCTCTAAGATTAGGTGCATCCTCTCCCACTGAGGCCAGACAAGGCAGTCCTCTGCTACATATTTGCTGGGGGCCTCAAACCAGCTATGTATGCTTTTTGGTTGGTGGCTTAGTCTTTGGGAACTCCCTGGGGTCAAGTGAGTGGACCCTGTTGGTCTTCCTATTGGGTTGCCATCCCCTTTAGTCCTTCCTCTAATTCTTTCATCGGGATCCCCAACCTCAGTTCAATGCTTTGCTGTGAGCAAATTCACCACTTTCTGTTTTAGACGGATCAATAGGATCCTCCATAAAGCTGGAGACTCAATAGAAATCTATAGAATCTGCCTATCTGGTACTTATTCATTTTCAGCCCATGATCTTCCTTGGGATAGACCAATATGTTAGACTATAAATTAGTATAGATGAATAAAAATATTGACATCACATAAAACTTTAGTATGCCCATAAAGAAATGCAATTAGAAACTAATAACATGAATTTTGAGTAGTCACGAAAACTAAAATTAGAAAACACATACCTGAACAACCAATGTTAAAAGGAAAAAAGTACAAGGAAATTAGAAGATACTGAGAGATGAATGAAAATAAGATACAATGAACACTTATAAAATTCAGTTAAAGGAGAGCTAGGGGGATATTTGTTGCTATAAATGCCTTTATTAAAAGAAATCTCAAGTGGTTCAGCCTTGAACTTTAAACCTATTGAAAAAAAAAGGAAAGTAATTTAAAGAAAGTGGGATGAAGAAAAACTGAAAAATGAGAGTTAAAGTTCAAAAAAAAAAAGAAGAAGAAGAAGAAGGAAAGATAATGAAGAGAATCTGCAAAGTCTAAATTCTCTTCTTTAGAAACATCAAAAAAGTTGACAGATGTTTTAGCTAAAATGCTAACACTAGAGACGGCAGAGCACACATGTTGCCTGCACAAGATCTGCATGGGATCAAGTTGGTTAAAATCCCAGTGTGGATAGGGGAGGGGCTCAGCAAACTCCACTTCTATATGCTATTGGCAATTGAAGGCTGCTGAGGGAGGAGTCAGTTTGCTTCAGGGATGTGGTCTCTGGTAGGTTGCTCATGCTACAGTAGATGGCCCTACACCTTGCACATGCAGGTATCACTAACTGGATTCAGTAGGATTAAAATAAAAAGAGGACAAGAAGTTTGGAGAGAGTCATGGTAGTATTGGAAGAGTGGAGGGGGCCAGTTAAGAGGTAGGTATGATCAGAACACACTATGTGTATGTATTAAATTCTTAAAGAATAAGTAAAAGTATACTTAAAAATAGCATCAAATCAGAGTGAATTACAACTCTTTGTGTGGTCAGATGAAATTTTCTTGTACATCAAAGTTTTAAATAAACTAACTTATAAACCACAAATTTTAATAAAATTTCTGTGGCATGGCATGGTGTAAAGTCAATAGATAAAAATCAATTCTGTTTCCAGACAGCAGTGTTTGGGGTTCCTAAGTCAGCTCCTATGTTTTGCAATACTTTTCTGGGATCAGTGATTGAGAAAGCTGAAGGCCAGGCAGAATATACACTGATCAGAAGTTAAGGGGTTCTCTAGCATTGTTGCTTGGGAAGTATTTTGAAAAGAGTTATACATAGGAGCGGGAATGCTGGCTAAGCCATTAAGAACACTTGTGATTTTTGCAGGGAGGGTGGGTAGTGGATTCTGGCTCAGTACTTAGAACCCACATGGTAGCTCACAACCATTTGTAACTCCAGTTCCAGGGGATTCTACTCCCTCTTCTTGCCTATGTAGGAAACACACACATGGCACACTTAACATGCATTTAATCAAAACACTCATACACATAAAATAAACATTAAAAAATATTATATGTTACAATTTGAAATTTTTTTCAAAATTTCTTTGTAAAGCTTTGACTATCGTAGTACTTGCTCTGTAGACCAGGCTGGTCTTGTACTTGCAGACACTGGCCTCCCTCTGCCTCCTCAATGCTGAGATTAAAAGTATACACCAACACCACTCAGCTGACAATTTGAAAATTTTCATAAAAGATACTGAGATTTGTGTATGGCCAGTAATAGCCTTAGGAAAAACTAAAGAAATTGAATCAGCAATCAGAAGACTTTCCACAAAGTATAATTTAGGCGGGGATGGCTTCCCTGGTATATTCCATGAAATGTTTAGCTGAAAGGTTTTTTTGTTCCTTGGAGAACTTGTCAAAAATCCAGAAATCTTATTGGAGCTGCTATATCATTCAACCAATCCAAGTACTTTGTATGGTTAGAGTTTGTGCAGCCACTGCAGAGAACAGAAATCAGATTCCTAAGGTCCGTCCCTAGGATTTTAGAAAGAGTAAGGATTTTGGGGGAGAAGAGATTCTCCAACCTGTCATGCAGGGAGCATAGGGCATGGAGCCTCCATGAGTGGTCATGAGTGCAGGGATAGGCCTTTGGTGATGTAGCTGCTTTTGAGTCACACCTGCTCCTATATGTAATTTCTACCCATATTCCCATAAGTCACCTCAGTGAAATCTTTGGTTTACCAGGTTGAACTTTGGTAGATTCCTTACTTTGGTCTGTGATCAGTGTCCTGTTTGGTTAGGTAGACATCGCTTTACATCTCAGGAAAAGACATACAACATGGGCCGCAAGGCAGTGTTCTACTTTGGTTTACCTGTAGTTGTGTTAAAACACTAACTAAAGTCATCTTGGGGAAGGGAGGGTTTATTTGGTTTTCACATCCTGATCACAGTCCACACCTGAGGGAAGGCAGGGCAGGAACTAAGGCAAGAGCTAATGTAGGAGCCATGGAAGAACACTGCTTACTGGCTTGGTTTCCATGGCTTGTTCAGCCTGCTTTCTTAAAGAACTCCAAGACCACCTCCCCAGGGATGACACTGCTGGGCCCTCTCACACACCAATCATTTATCAAGAAAATGCCCCCACAGACATGTGCACAGGCCAGTCTGATGGAGTCACTTGCTCGATTGAAGATTTTTCCTCTTCCCATGTGAATTTTACATGAAGTTGACAAAACCCAACCAGGCCAGGCTAGATTTCTAGTATAGTCTGTGTTTTCATGTTGCCCTGAAATGAACACAATGCCTGTTGCCTAGCCAGTGCCCATGCTTGGCAGAGCCTGGATGTGTGAGAGAACAATTCTGTTCACCTGCTTTGATATCCTTTCCGTCATTGCCTTTCAAACTCCATTCAGCTGTTTTATGGTCCAAGTGATTTTATAAGACCTCAAGTGTAAACCATTCATCTGTTATCTCACCGATTAAAATTTATCACATCTCTAAAAAGACCCACCAAGAACAGAAAAGAAGAAGGGCTCAGAGATGTGAACCGGAGAGCTGTAATTGGATGCCTGCCTTTGGAAACACAAGTCAGTAGGCAGATTTTTATGGCTTTCTAGGGTTCAAATATTTCTAAAGTTTGATTTTGTTACACATGAACATTTCGTCAGCCACAGTGGTGATTTTTAAATGGGTACCCTCTTTGATACTTGTCACCAAACAGCTTTCCAGAGAATGCAACTTAGAGAGGTTTTTGCCTTGTTGGTCAATACAGAAGGAAAGCTGCCTATCAGAATGACTGGCATTGATGAGTTGCCTATCAGAATGACTGGCATTGATGAGTCAGACTTTTCTGGCCATTCCTCCTTGTTGGATACCACAAGGCACATAGGTATGCAGAAGGTTACAAATCAAAATAGGATTTCATACCCTCATCATGGGCATATGCTAGGATGGAGGGTCTTTCATCTTCCTCATTTATTTTATATCCATTAAACTGACTTGAAAAATCATCTCACTTTTTAACTGAGAGTCATAATCAAGGCCACGAGGAAGCTGTTTTCCTACCAACTCAAGCACCAAGGAGATTGGTGACATCGAATCCAGCTTCTTGTCCTCTGGGAGGGCAAAGAATTCTCAATGAAAGGAGGGTCATCCTTGAGGAGACACATGTCCCTCTCCAGCACACAGAGGCACAGCAAGGCCCCTTGGCAGTTCTACTTTCCTGAAGAGTCTTATTTAGGGACTGTTCTTGGTTCAAGTAATTCTACCTGCCTCCTGGCAGTTGACAGCTACTGCCTGTAGGATTTGGTTTAAGACTATAGCTCTGGAAGGGAGTGACTAGTATACCTGAGTTAGCATTCAGCACATTTTCAGTCTTCAAAGTGGTTGATTTAATTTCCTTTATGATCACAATTAGCCAGTCTCCTACACTAACAAGCAATGGAATGTCTGAAGAGGACTGTTTTAGTATAGTGCTCTCTTTGAAAGGAAGGGTAGAAGGCTTGAAAGTAGACAACATCTCTTTTCAGAGCTTATCTGCAAACGGTTAATTGACGGTTTATGTTGAATGCCCTGTGTTGTCTCTACTAGCTCTAATAGAACAAGGAGTGCTTCACACAAAGCCAGTTACGTAATGAGGAGGAGAATTCCAATCTTAAAAGTTTTCTTTCTAACTCTGAAGGTCTCTCATCCACTAAGCTGGCTACAGGTGGAATTCCCCAGCCTTTCAACCCTCTGCCCCCTCTGTACTCCCCCTTCTCTGTTGTCGTTTGTTTCCATTGAAGTTGTACTGTGGTCCCTCAAATGTAAGCCTTCCCGACAAAGTTCCATATACCATCTTCTCCAGGTGCCTTAGCATCTTCCCTTTCTCATTTTGCCTGGAGCCCATGCATGGCTATGAATATGCTTCAGATTGTTTGCAAAATATCTAATTTATGAGCAAGAACTTTCATATGCATTTAAATTTTAATTAATTTTATCTTTATTGAACTTAATTAAAAAATTTTATTCATTCATTCATTCATTCATTCATTTACTCTCTCTCTTTCTCAGTGTGTGTGTGTGTGTGTGTGTGTGTGTGTGTGTGTGTGTGTCTGTGTGTATTCCACAGTGAGCATTGATTATCTCCTTTAACCATGTGGTTCCTAGGGATTGAACTCAGATCATCTGGATTGGCAGCAAGCACCTTTTCCTGCTGAGCCATTTTACCTTAACTTACTTCTTGCAAGAAACAGATGCACATATCTGGAAAATATATGCTCAGAATACTAATAGGCTCATGTGTTTGCATACTAGGAACTGTTGGAGAAGAAGTAGGAGGTGTGACCTTGTTGGAGGAGGTGTGTCACTGGGGTTGGCCTTTGAGTTTTCAAAGACTCCTGCCATTCCCAGTGTGCTCTCTATCTCCTGCTTGTGGATTGAGGTGTGAACCCTCAGCTGCTGCTCCAGCCACCTGTCACTATGCCTTTGTTCTACCACCATAGACTCTAACACTCTGGAACAATAAGCACAATTAAAACTGTCCTTATAAGTTGACATGCTGATGGTGTCTTATCACTGCAATGTATACCCTAACTAAGACAGCTTATAATAAAAAAGTTAGCAGTTTCTTGTCTAACCTCTACCCAGTTCACTAGTTCCATTCCTAAAAAGAACCACTCTGAGATATTTCAGGGATATTATTTTCCTCTAGTTTTATAAACATATTGCTAAAAATTTTATACCAACTGAGCTAACTATAAAGGACATTGCCCTCCTGGTGAGATGCCTACGTGTTACGTACGGTACTACAGGTTTCTGGCTTTCATGAGTGGTCATGCATATTGAGGTAGGCATTGGTGACACAGCTCTCCTTATGGCATTTCTGCTCCTGTATGTAACTCCAGTAAAATTCATTGGTTCATCAAGTTGGACTTTGATGGTATATGTTGTACTTCTTTGTTTTACTGTTGGTTCCACCCCCAGGGTAAATAGATATCTGTTCATGTCTCCCAGGAATACTGTTTTACAACAACCACCATGCCTGGCTAAATTTCCTAATTTTTAAAATGTTAGGGAAATATTTTCCACCTTTATTGATAGGTAGAATGTGCTATATAAACTTTTGAAAGAGCATACTTCAACTGCCTATTGCCTACTACACACAAAACTTTCATTAATGTTTAAAAATTTCCGAGCAGGGCGTGGTGGTGCATGCCTTTAATCCCAGCACTCCGGGGGCAGAGGCAGGCGGATTTCTGAGTTCGAGGCCAGCCTGGTCTACAGAGCGAGTTCCAGGACAGCCAAGGTTACACAGAGAAACCCTGTCTTGAAAAACAAAAACCAAAATAATAATAATAATAATAATAATAATAATAATAATAATAATAATAATAAATTTCTGGCTCTTACATCCATCTAAACTGTAAGGTTTTGTGATTATGTCAGATTTGAAACTTTTTTTTGGAGTTTGAATTCCAGCTTCAGCCTCTTACAGAATAATGAGCTGTGATATTGCTTATGTCACAGTGAACTTCTCTTTGTGAGCATCCACTTTTTTTTTTCAGATGAAAAAAGAGAAATTTCTTTATAACTTCAAAATGCATTTTTAGCCAGGCAGTGGTGGTGCACGCCTTTAATCCCAGCACTCGGGTGGCAGAGGCAGGCAGATTTCTGAGTTTGAGGCCAGCCTGGTCTACAGAGTGAGTTCCAGGACAGCAGGGCTATACAGAGAAACCCTGTCTCAAAAAATAAAAAAACCAAAACAACAACAACAACAACAAAAAATTTAAAAAACTTTATCCTATCAAACTATTCATATAAAAAGTAGTTATACTTCACACACACACACACACACACACACACACACTTGAGTTGTTTATTGAGATGGCACTTCTTCAAAGGGACTTCTTTCAAGACTCTGCATAGATGATTAAGGTAGCTTTTCTTTCCATTGACAAAATCCTTTTCATCTGCACAGCAGTGCGAGTTAAAACAGAACTGCCTGCATTTCAGCATTTACTCAATGCCTTCTGCTAAATTAAGACACTTTGTTTAAAACAACAATAATTCTTCAACCTTGGCCTCACAGTGATCTGAGCTAACTTTGAAGAAAATTACCTCATTTTGATCTATTTGTAATTGCTCTAAAGTACAGGATGGGAAGGCAGGAGAAGCCATTTCAATAAATGGCCTTGTTTCGAGAAGAAATCTCTGTTCCTTTTCCTGTGTGTGGGCAGCCACAATGGCTACTCTTTCTACGACTCTCTGAGTGCTCCTCGCATAAGCTTCTGATGGATGGCTCCTGCTTTTCCAGAGGACTCACAGGAACCTATACATGGGAGAGTCTGCTTCAATTACCTTCCTTCCCCTGACGCAGCATGTAAACCTTGAACTAAACATGGGCCTTTCTAGGGGCCGTTGGAACATTCACATTACCGGCTGTCAGAGGTCTTTATTTGGTTTTGTTATGGTTACATGTCCATGGTAGAGATCTTATGGAGGGAGCGGGGCAGGGACCTTTCAAAAGTGCAGTGATTTCATCTTTAGCTTTGGGAAGATTCTTTCTAATACTGGAGCTTTCCTATCTCCCTGAAGGCAGTGAATGCCACGACACAGCCACGGCACCCAGGAACTCACTCCTGCTGCAGTGACCTGCACAAGACCAACACAAGGTAGGACCCGCCACCTTTTTTATAGGGTACAGACTTGTGAGTTCCCATCCCTCACTGAGGGACTAAAGCCACACAGTAGGTATTAGTAATATTACTTCTATTATCAAATGAAGTTTCTAATGAAAAGGTATAGTCACCACCCCCATCCCCCACCTCCTGCCCCCACCATATCCCACATCCATGGTTTGCTCTTTGCACTACTGTGGTCAACCATGGTGGGAAAATGCTGTGGGAAATTTCACAAATGAGAAAGAGAGAGAGAGAGAGAGAGAGAGAGAGAGAGAGAGAGAGAGAGAGAGAGAGAGAGAGAGAGCGCTATGCTCACATTGTTCTTATTATAACACAACAGTACAAAAGTCTCTATTTCAGAACTAGTCACCGTTGCTGTCTCTTCTACACTTTGCATCTGGAATATTCTTCAGAGGCTAAGAAACTATCGAGCCTTGATCCCCAGCTTGCTTTGTGAACTCATGGGACCTTTAGGAAGTGAGGTCTAATGGGAGGTGCTCCAGTCACTTAGGGTATGTCTTCAAAGTGGATTGTGGACTCCAGTCTTTTCCTCTTTTTCTTTACCACACTGGACATGAATTAAGAATTTTCTTGTGTTATACATACCCACTATGATACGCTGCCTACTCCAGACCCCAAAGCAAGGGACCAATCTACTCTAGATTGAAACTTCCAATACCAAATGCCAAAATAAACTTTTTCCGTTAATATGCCTCAGATACATTTTAGAATAATGAAACAACTGACTAGCAGACTTTTGGTGCCTAATTTATAATGTAAACATTATCATGAAGTATGCATATATATGAGACCACAATATACATGGGGTTCAGTAGTGTTTGTGGTTTCAGGTACCCACTGAGAAGCTTTGGGATAGAATCTTGAGAAATAGTGACAACTGAATTCTAGCTAGTCTATGATTTATTTTTTATTTATGTGTATGTTCATGTCTGTGTGATAGTATGCCATTTATGTGCAGATGACTACAAATGTCAGAAGAGGGATTTGGAGCAAAGGGCAGTTGTGCACAGCTTGATGTGGGTGCTAGGAACTAAATTCAGGTTCTCTGGTAGAGCAACTGGGCTCTTAACTGCTGAGCTCTCTCCAGCCCCAAACTATTAGAAGGACTCGACTCAAAATCGCATGCAATCTGTGCAATCGTTCACTTCTATTTATACCTTGTGGGGTATGGGTTAAGATACCTTATGCATTTTCTAGTTTTCTAAGAAGCTGTTATTCTATGTTGATATATTGAAATGTTGATAAAGTATGAATAAAACTTATGATATCATAATTCTCTTTATAAAGCATGGTTTTGGCAGAACATTTAAATAATAGATATTTGGATTGAACAGAGATCTCTGTAAATTTGAAAACCAACATTAGATGAATTCCTAATTCAAGTAAGGACACGCTGTAGGAAAACCTGTCTGTAATCCCAGTACTAGAACGGCTGAGACAGGAGGACCACTGTGAGTTTAAGGCCAGTCTGGACTACAGAGTAAGATTCTGTCTCAAAATATCCAAAAAAAGGGGATACTACTAGCATATTGATATGGCCTACTGCATGTACTTCTGTAAGTCTTTAATATACCACAACGGTTCTCTCTGTGTCTGTGCTGATGGTGTCATGGCCCGTAGGCAATGTTCATGGGCTCATTTTGCTGAAGATTTGTGATTTCCAGGAGCAGTTCTGCAAAGTTTGTCAGTCTGAGAGCCTCAAGCAGGGGCTCACAGAGAACAGTTTCCATATACATCTCTTCTGTGACTCAAGAGTCAAGATAGACTTTTGGGTTCTGCAATAGAGAATGTGAGTCTAGATCAGTGGTTCTCAAACCTCCTAACGCTCTGCAACTTTTTCATACAGTTTCCCATGTTGTGGTGCCCCGCACCATAAAATTACGCTGTTGCTACCTCATAACTGTAATTCTGCTACTGTTATGAGTAATCCCCGTGGGGGTCGTGACCCCACAGGCTGAGACCTGCCGGTCTAGGTGGTTACGATCACACATACAGAATTGTACTCTAAATCTCTTGCCACGGTTTCATTCTTAATAGAATCATCCCAACAGTGTTATTATATAAATGTAAAATTATCAGGCATAACCACAAACTTCTCTCGACACTGCTTATAGAGCTTCAGCAACAAAGAGCTCACTAGAGCCACCAAAGGCCCACAGATGCAGGACCAGCATTTCCACTAAGTCATGGCTGATTATGGTTTTTCAGTGACTGCTTTCCCCGCCTCTGACAGCAGCAAAATGGTTCAGAGGTCATTTCAGAAAGATCTGAGAGAAGGTGACAGTCACAGAGAGACTGAGAAAAATGCCCATTAGCAACCCTTGCTTGACGACTAGTTAATGCCTGTGTTCAAAGATAAATTGGTATTAGTGAAAGAAGCATTGAGCAAATCAAAGCCTTGTATCAAAGCTTTAGGATCAGCGGTAAGAAAGCTTCCATCTGTTAGAGAAAACAGTCCGAACCATCTACATGCTATGCTGCAGGGCTGTGGGGTCCACACAATGCCTGAGGGGTGGTACACGCTCCCTGAAGTAAGTCAATGTCCTTGACTTCTGGAGGACAAGGGTACCCAAGAGAATACCCTCCGTCCTGGGTCTCATTCTTTGCATTCTACAACCAAGCGCTCTCTCTCTCTCTCTCTCTCTCTCTCTCTCTCTCTCTCTCTCTCTCTCTCTCTCTCTCTCCCTCCTTTCTCTCTCTCTCCTCTTTATAGTTTCTCATTTTTGAGGTTCAGAGAGCCCCTGGCTAACATCAATAACATTCTTTGGCTAGTACAGAAAAAAAAAAATGTTTTCCTGCTAAGTGAACTGGAAGAAAGATCGAATGAGAGATTCTACCTGATGTGAAAATGTTCTAAAAAAATCTCATGATCCTCATAGGTCAAAACAAAACAAAACCCAAACAAAACAAAACAAAAAAAGTTGTACATGCTTACCTCTCTGCTGAATGCCCACAAGAGCCCTTTCATGTTTCCTTGTGTGAAGGGCAGAAAGAAGGATGTAGGATGTGAAAGAAGAGGATTCCAGGACCCACATGGCATTTCTTCCCCAGTGGGCCCTGTTAACAGTGTTCTGTGGTTGAGGCATGACATGGGAACTGACTACGAAGAGGAACTGAGATCGCCACATTGTAAGATGTGAGTGCAGTCGGGAAACAGACCTTCCTCCAGTCTCAAAGCTTTCTCCTTCTCAGGCTGACTCCTCACAGGGGAATTCTTCCTATGCTGGTGAAGACCAGAGCAGTGGTTCTCAACCTGTGGGTCATGACTTCACAGTAGGGGATGTTGGATGACCCTTTCACAGAGGTCACACATCAGATATCCTGCATATCAGGCATTTACATTAAAAATCACAACAGTAGCAAACTTACAGTTATGGAATAGCAATGAAATAATCTTATGATTGGGGTCACCACAACATGATTTACTGTATTAAAGGGTCACAACATTTGGAAAGTTGAGAGCCACTGGAGTAGAGGACGCTTCTCTGGTCTTCAGTCCCTGTTGCAAGGCTGAAGAAGCTGGCTTCTGACACTAGCAACTGTGTAGATGAGCCCCCAGACTTTCTTTTATATAGACCACCTCCGAAAAGTGTCACCCACATTTAGGAAGGGTCTTCCCTCTTGAAAATGACCCAGGCAATAAAATTCGACCCAGTTCATATGGTGGCATATCTCTCTGTTGAGTCCACATCCAGTCGAGGTGATGAGCAAAATTGACCATCAAAGGACACAATTTATCCTGTTGAATCTTAGGCCCTGGACATGAAGATATGAGGTGTGGAACTTGGCAGACATTTCATTACCATAAGGAAACCAGTCTGGGAGTGGAGTTCTCTCTCCAGCTGAGATAGTGCCATGAAACCATATGCTTGAGTCCTATTATCTTAACTGCTAGATTATTTCTGACTGGTAGCTCAGAGCTAATTCTGGGCGGCTGAGGTACATAGCCTGTAGATTTTACTGTTGAATCCAATACCAGTTGGAGTTTTGCTATGGGTTCAATTCTATTAGTTTGTCTCCTGGGGGTAGGATGGATATCTGACTGGGTCAGTTACCTTATGGAGTGAATGAGGTAATTATTTAACATGTCACTAAATATGAATGCCATTGGTTGTAGGACACACTGGTATTTAAGCATGATCAGGAAAGGAAAAGACATGTCCATAAACTATGAGAGCACACTGTGACTTAGATTAAAAGATGTAAAAATACTAAAAGAATGCTTTAGAATATTTAAAGATATGTTTTACTATTTATTTTACAATCAAAGGAAGATGAACTTGAAGTCACTTGGTCTACACCTAGCTGACCTATGGGTGCATCATTTACAGTATTTGGATTCCATTTTCTATTTTGAACATGGAGATCTGATTTAATCCTTTGCCAACAAGAGTGCTGATGGTATAGTATTTATTAAGAGACAGCTGCATGGGAACATCCCAGAGATTTTTTTTCTAAGCCTTGGGTTGGAAGCACATTTACAGCCAGTGATAATTCTATCATAAGTGCTGTTTGTCCAGTAGTGATAGTAAAATTCTTACCAATATCTCAGATTTAAACATTGTTTCAATAGTTTGTCAAAGGCAATGGGAGTGAACTTCTACCCTAAAGGTGACACAATACTGAGCCATTCCAGTTCCTTCTTACTCTTGTTACAGGAATCCAGTTGACATTGGAAATTCAGCATTCACGTGCACCTAGTTATCTTATAGTTTTCCTTCACCAGCCAAGGATGAAAGGCTAAACAGTTGAGATTTGTTAGGATCAAGATTATTGTATGTATGTATACAGCTATCAAAGACTAAATAAAAATACTTCAAAAAAAAAAAAAAGAAAAAAAGAAAGAAAAACAGCCAGGCATGGTGTTACAGACCTTTAGACAGAGGCAGGTAGATCTCTGTGAGCTCAAGGCCAGCATGGTCTATGTATTGAGTATCAGGACGGTGAGGGCCACATAGAAAAGCCCATCTCAAAGGAAAACAAATGTGTGTGTGTATGTGTGTGTGTGTGTGTGTGTGTGTGTGTGTGTGTGTGTG
>NC_034594.1:57343685-57402841 GCF_900095145.1 Mus pahari
GAGAGAGAGAGAGAGAGAAAGAGAGAGAGAGAGAGAGAGAGAGAGGATAAATGTAATTATATTAGTATATTCATTTAGTTATCTATAATAGCCTATGATAGCCTAATTGTTCTGAAATTTGAAACATTCTGTGAATGTTCTTTAATTTTGGCACCTAAAGGTCATTACTCAAAAGAGCACATTGCCATTTTCTTGAAAAAAAATCAACGTTAAGTCATGACTTCCTGACCATATTAAGATTTATTTTTATGGTTAGAGCAACATAATAGAATTCCAGAAATGTCAGGGAAAGTTCATCCCCAAGCACTTACCTCCAGCAATTTGACTTACGTCCTGATTCCTCATCACCTGAGACCCCGCTTGCTGGTTGAAACATCATGTGTCTGTATCTCTCATTAGAATTTAATGGCATCAGATTGTTAGGTTCTGGAAGTAAACTCTATGGGTTTGCTGGATTGCATAAACATGCCTTATAAAAATAAGATTCTTTAATTTAAATTCTTTAATTGATTTTTGCCTTATTCATAGTCTGAACATATTAGAGGTATAAAGAATAAAAAGCTAGATGGTTGGAATTGACTGGGGAAAATAATAGCTAGCAATAGCATTATTAAATGATTTTTCTTAACCTTAGATACAATGTTGTATGTGTGAGTCACATATAAACTATTAATCCTACGCATTCAATCCAGGGTAAATGGGGGTACTGGGACCTAGCTTGAACAATACTATATAATACTGGAGCTAGAAAAGGTTGGGCTGGCTGGCTGGGCACACTCCCACATCTGGAAGAACAAGAAGATTTCAGGGAGAGGACTAAGGAAGAGTGAAGAGGGTTAGGAACCTCTGCATGGTTCTGGGAAACATCCTAACTCATCCTGGAACCTGTCTCATGGCTTGCTCTGAGCTCTCTACCTGGTAAGTTGTGTTGAGGACCTAGAGGAAGAGACACTGTAGTGAATGTGTGGAGAGTCATTTTCACCAACCTTATAGTAGACACACTGATTTCCCGATGGCCCTGCATCTGTTCCTGGGCTCCTACTTAGGTGCCTCGGAGCTCGCCACTGTAGGACTGTCCCCAATTTCCCTAGTGGAACTGGAAAGAGGGGGAAACACACGAGAGAGCAAGACAGAAGGGATGAAGGGATGAAGATAAGGGAGCACCATCACTGTCTATAATCAGTGACTAGAATGGCTTGTGAGTTCATATGAAAAATTCTTTAAGGATTCTAAAAATAGTATGGGGTCCTTTATAATAGAGGTGTGTGTGTGTGTGTGTGTGTGTGTGTGTGTTTGTGTGAATTATTCTCTCATATATTACTTCCCGACTACAGTTTCCCCTCTCTACCCTGCCCCAGTCTTCCCCGACCCTGGCACCTTCCCTTTCTCCCAGACCCATGACCCTCTCTGCCTACCCTCAGAAAAGAGCAGGTCTCCCAGGGACATCAACTAATTCAACATAAAAAGCTACAACAAGACTGGGGACACGCCATCACATCAAGGCTGGAAGAGGCAACCCATTAGGAGGGGTAGAGCCCCACAAGCAGGCAGGGGTCGGAGACAGCCCCTACTCTCACTGATAGGGATCTCACAAGAACATTTTTCTACTCACCCAAAACGTACATGCAGAGGACCTCGGCCAGACATCTACAGGTTCCCTGGTCTCTGTGACCAGCCATGAGTCCCAGCTAGCAAATTCTGAGGGCCTTGGTGTTCCTGTGGTGTCCCTGACCCCTCTGGTTCCTCTGACCTTTTCTGCCCCTCCTCCACAGTACTTCCTGAGCTGTCTAATGTTCAGAAAGCCGCATTCTTGTGAGTGAGACGTGCGATTAGCAGCAAAACCTGATAGCATCCGTGTGACATCATTTAAAACGGGAAGCTATAGGGTTCAGGTGTGACCTGCACAGCTTGGAGACTGGCCTAGCTGGTGCAACAGAGAATGAAGAACAGAACAGACACGTATACAGAAAAGCTGGAATTGAGTGGGCTATGAACTCTGATGGAGATACACTAGCAGTAGCCCAGAAACTCAATGAGTTTATTCTATATATCTGAGTGGAGGAGGTAGGTTAATTGTTTAAAACTGAAAGGAGAGGCAGATTTAGCTCATTAGGATGGCAACTCTCTGTGGGAGAGTAGTCTCAGGCTGTATATATCCAGGAGGGGGAAGCTGTGGTCAATACTTTCTGTCCACTCTGTCAACATTCTCACATGGACCAGGGGAAGTCCTTGCCATTCCCATGAGTCTGAGACATTGAGGTCCCTGCCATGGCTGTAATTTCAACAACACATACCCACTCAGAACTTCATCTGCTCCTTGCATTCACTCAGGACCTCTTTTGCTCCCTACAGGGCTCTTTGGAAATAAGGTTCAGTTTATATGTATTCATAGTTTACTTGATAACTAGAGCTGTTTATCATCCATATATCTATCCACCCACCCTTCCACCTATCCATTCACTTATTGATCATCTGTTTACTCATTAATCATCTACTGAAGAAAGTATTCTAGAAGTCAAACACACATACACATAGACAAATGCACAAAACACACACACAGATAAACACACACAAACACATACAAACACACAGACACAGACAGACAGACAGACAGACAGACAGACACAGATAAACACACACACACACACACACACACACACACACAACTTTCATGGTAAGTGTGGCAACAGGTCTTCTATGCTGGTGAAAGTAGAATGTAGACTTATTCTTTCTTGGAGAGTTGTTGGAGCTGTCTTTACACAGTTACTCTGGGGAGACTAAATTTTCAGCTGCCTCCCCTACCACAGACAGGACAGCAAGGATGTATATGCCTTGTACAGAATCTGCCCTATTCCTCTGCAGTGTAGGCTGGATTGAGAAACCACTTCTGGAGGATACAAACTAAGACAATCCAAGCCAATCATTTAGTGTGTGTCAAACACTGTAAACACAAAATGGAGCAAAGCAGATAGTTATTATTGAATAGTTACAACCTTGTGTTTCCTATTGAACCGCAACAGTTCCTAGTTAAATAGCACGAAAAAAAAAAAGCTATTTCTCTCCTAATTTCATAGTCTATAAAAAAATTATCTAAGATCACATGAAAGCCTGATATCCAGGCACAGTTTTTGTAACATAAGTTTGTCCCCATGGATCTCATGATATTTTGGTGAATCGTGAGTGAACTCCATCCTATTTAGATTCCAGTATAAATTTAGCTGTTTACAGGATGTTTGTCTGATTAATGGACAGGAACGGATGAATAATGGAAATACAGCAATGTTCATATGATAATGACCCAAAGTATACTTGTGTTATGACACAGATATTAAAGGTCAGGCTGTTCTAGAAACTCAAAATCCATCTTAGAGAACATTTAATCTCTCATGAGATTGTGGACTTCAAACATAGTTGCCTTAGGTTTTTGTTTTGATGAATGGCTTTGATAAAAATTCATATGAACTGTAAAGGCCTCCAAGGGTCTGTACCAGGTTCTTGGCATCTATATTATGGTGTCTGGTTTTTATTGCTCTTATGGAATTCCTGAGTGTGCTAATGAGTAGCTTTCTGATTCTTGTGACTTCTCTTGGGCTCTTTTCCTTCTGTTTATTTGCCTTGTCCAACTCTGATGTGAAAGTTTTTGTTTTATCTTATTTTGTTATTATTATTATTATTATTATTATTATTATTATTATTAATTATCTCAGAAGCTGGAGGAACTGGGAGGAGTAGAGGAAATGTAAACTATAATCAGGTTATAGTATGTAAGAAAGAACCTATTTTTAATAAAAGGAAAAATATAAATTCTTGTGGACAAATCTGTTTGTTGTTGATTAATGTGACTCCAGATGAAGACCCATTTGTTTTTTCTTTATGTGGGAAACACAAAGAAACAAGCAGTTTGTACAAGGGTATTTGACATGCAAGGCTGTGTCAATAGATAGTATTCAACAAATTGCAGAAGTTTATGGCCCCTGGAGCCTGGCAGCTTGTGATCAAACTGGGGTTGTACAAACAACCAAATGTGTGCTCTTAATCAAGTTGCCCAACATCTATACTGAACTGCATTCCCTGTAACCATAAAAGGAGGCTGAAATTGTATCAGTCTCCTGAGATTGTTCTGGAAGGAAAATGCAAAGAAACATATGAGGTCCTTGGTCCTCATCTGGCAGATACGTAGTAGCCACACAAGTCATGTTAGCTGTTGCTATTGTTTCGACAGGGATTTATTCGATTGTTCACTTTTTTCCATTGAAGTGTCAAAAAATCAATTCTATTAAATGTTTAGAAATTTAATATTTTGTTCCTGTGAAGTGAGACTGCTTCATTTTTAATTCTTTGAAATCTTGTGATAATGTTGAGTCAGGACACCATTTCCTCACAGAAGGATTTCTTCCATGCCAGAGACACATTTAAAACCAAGATTCTCTATTTGGTGGCTCCTACAGCATGTTCTCTAATGTTTCTGTGTCATAGGTGGCAAGCATCTTACAAAATTTACCAATGACTTGTTAATCTACATTTATTTTTTACTGAAATATCTTAGCGGTCACTGAATGCTTTCTCCTCTCTCCCTTTCTGCCTTTCTTTCTTCCTTCCTTCTCTCCTCCCTCCTCCCCCCCCCCCCAGTTTATACAAAAAAAGCCAAAAGATTTTAAAGAAACAGTTCAAGAAAGTATTGGGAAATACATACACAATATCTTCCACAGATAAAAGGAATATTACTACTTCAGGTCTACTCAGCCAAATGGGAAGCCATTAGGTGATGGGCATCAAAGACTCTCAAAGTGAAACAGACTGTTAGGTTAAAGAGAACAATGAAATAAGATTTTCACCCCTCCTATTGAAGAAGGAGGTGAAATTACAGAATAAGACTTAAGAGAGAGAGACACAGTATCTTCTTTATCTTGAAGAGAAATATCAGATATGAAATATGAACTGCTTTGGTTTTGAAGGAAATATAAATTAAAAGAGAAAATGGACTTCTTACACAGTATGTACCCTATTAACGTGGAGTATGAGGAAATTAACTTATTATAGAAAATGAACCAGAAAAACCCATGGTGTTGAATCAGTGGGTACTGGACTGAATGATAGGGTTTCTCAGAAACTTCAGAGACAGTCATCAATCACCATGTGAAAAGAAACACAGTTGTGGAAAAGGGTTGATATCCTTTCTAACAAAAGGAAAATGGTGAGTTTATATTTTTTTTCACAAAATTTACCTTTGTTCTTAATAAGAATTTGACAGAATATTTTTTAACACAGTAGTTTGTTAATTATTTGATATTTCCATACATGCCATACTATATATTTTGGTTCTACTGCTTCTTCTTTTTTTTCAATTTTTTATTAGGTATTTACTGCATTTACATTTCAAATGCTATCCCCAAGGTCCCCTATACCCCCTCCTACTCCCCTACCCATCTACTCCCACTTCTTGGCCCTGGTGTTCCCCTGTCCTGGGGCATATAAAGTTTGCAAGACCAATGATGGCTGACTAGGCCATCTTCTGCTACATATGCAGCTAGAGACACAAGCTCTGGGGGCACTGGTCTTCTAACTCCTCCCAGAGTCATCTTTCATGCCCACCATATTCTCTCTGTCTTTAAAAAATAACCCACTGAGTCCATTTTGTGATGGACCAACCACTGGAGCATGGTAGACCTATAGTTAAGGGGAGAAAGACTCGTATTAAATACTGTGGCTACAGTTTCTAAAAGTTATTAGGCTAGCACAGCTAATAATGCATTAGCTATTGTTTGCAGAGCATAAAGGATTATAAATAAGACCCATAGCTTTGGCATTAACATCTTCTCAAAATTAAATGGTTATTTAGGCTTATTGAATGAGAGACTCAGGTAAGGGTGAGTAGCAAATACAGTTTGCTACAAGTCCCTTGGAGCATCTGGGGCTTGTCTACATTCAGGAGCCAGGAGAGAAAAATCTTACAGTTTGGTTTCTGATGCTGTGATGAAACACTCCAGTCAAAAGCAACTTAGAGGAGAAAAGGGGCTGTTTGGTTTCTACTTCCAGGTCATAATCCACCCCTGAGAGAATCCAGGATAGGAACTTGAGGAAGAACTCAGAACAGAAATTATGGAGGACAGATGCTCACTCGCTTTGCCTTCCGGCTTGCTCTGGGGCTCATGCTCAGCTAGGGTTTGACTTTGTTTGTTTGTTTGTTTGTTTTGCATATCTCAGGCCTTCTTGTCTAGAAAGATGCTGCCCATCATGAACTTGTCCCTCTCACACCCATCATTCATCAAGACAGTATCCCACAGTCATGTCCACAGGCCAGTCTGATCCAGGTAGTTTCTCAGATAAGTTTCCTTCTTTACAGGTGACTTTAGGTTGTGCCAAGTTGACTGCTGAATCTTACAAGGACAGAGTGTCTGGGATATTGATGACTCTCTGTAAAGTAGAATGCAGCTCGTTTTAAAGATTCATGGTTAATTGCTCATGCATGACAGGAATATAAACTTCCGAAGTTTAATTATGCTAGACCAGCTCAATTTTCATCTCTGGAAATGGCTTTCTTGGTGGTTCTGGGGCCAGTAATAGTTGAATGACTTGAGACTGCCTTTGTCTATGCCCATAGACTGGTCAGAATAAATCAATTGAACATTTCCTCTAGGTCCCATGTCCTCTCCTGCCTCTCTGATTGTACCATAGCATCCCTGTGACCAAGAGGACAGTTATCTTCTGAGATATGCATGTCCCTTGCATCCTCCAGGCCCTACTCTGCTTTCTCCCTGAGTCTTAGTTAGGGTTTTATAGCTGAGAAGAAGCACCATGACCTTGGCAACTCTTATAGAGGAAAACATTTAATTTAGGGCTGGATTACAGTTTCAGAAGTTTAGTCCATTATTGTCATGGTGGGAAGCATGGCGGCATGCAGGCAGACATGGTGCTGGAGAAGAAGTTGAGAGTTCTACATCTGGATCTGCAGGCAGGAGAAGGAGACAGTGTGACACACAGGGCATAGGGTGAGCATAGGAGACTTCACTTACCCTGATACACTTCCTTCAACAAGACCACATCTCCCTGACCCTATGTCTAAGCATTCAAACACATAAATCTTTGGAGGCCATTTCTATTCAAACCATCATATCCTCCTATAAAGCTTTTAGACTACATACTCTTTCCTAGGTAGCCCCCTCCTTACCCCTCTATAGCTGAAGCATCATGACACAGAATCTGCCCACAGCCTGTAAGGTGTTGTACCACACGAGCTTGCTAAAAATGTATACCCAGAAACTGCATCTTCCCTGGCAGTTGAGATATGATACTATGTACCATGCGATATGATACTCTTGAGCTCCCCATGTGAGTGTAAGCCAACTGCCTACTTTATTTATTTCTTTTAAAACTCTCATTCTAAGCAGATTTGTGGTCAAATGTTTGCCATTGGCTATCAGCTACCTGGAAGGCACCATTTTATGCCAAGTACGTAGTGCAGGTAAGATACATAGTAAGGGATCGGGACAACATTGGTTGAATATTTATGACCAAGATTGGAGATAATGGGTCACACGAAATATATTAATGTTCCATTATTTATTTTACACACAAGTTAATACCAAGTAAATGATCAGGGTGGGGTACCAGGGTAAGATACAGGTAGGCTGGCAGGGCACTGCTTGGCTCATTTTAGTGATTGCCTCCAGTGACATAGTGATGGCGGATGGAGGGAATGGGTGGATATCTGTTGCCTGATTTAAGCTTTGCAGGCAACAGGATTGCAAGCCTGAAGTGAGTTTTGTACAAGCAGGGTGGCAGCAGGAGGCCGAAAACTGGATTTGAACATTTTATTCTTAGGGTCTTACCATTGTCCTAGATATGACTGGATTTGGGGCACACTGCTGAATGTTAGAAGCTAGGGCTCCAGACAAGAAACAGATGAAATGTGATGCTGCGTGCTTCCTCTGTGCTACAGAGCTAACAAAGTCTAGCTCACCTTGGAGGAATATTGTATACAACTGCGCTAATTAGTGTCAGTAATGAGCTGCAGAGCTACCAGTGAGTGCTGAATTGATGGCAATTATTTCTTAGGCATAACCTGACTCAAGTACATCGACTCACAGCCTTATTGAAGCGATGATCTGATGCCCTCCCAATTTTGTTTCTAAACTTTTTTCCCCAATGGATCACAGGAAAACTAAAATCTTCAGCAACATTGGCAGGCAGTCCAAGGTTTTGTCATTTCACATAATATGTGAAGGAAGGGGCAGGACCATTGGTCTGGAAGTCTAGTGCCTGCACTTAGCTGCAGAGCTCCCGCCATCCTGGAGCTTTGACTTCCCTGTCTGTGAAAGACCCGTCATGCCATTCATGAACAGTTTTCTCTTTAAAAAATTTTTTCACTGAGGTGATACATACATGTTCCTGTATGTATGAATATGCATGTGCTGCTGTGTGTACAGGTGTGTGCATCTATGTAGGTATATAAAGGTCAGAGAAAGGTGTTTGGTATCTTTCTCAATCACTTTCTTACTTTCTGCCCCCTTTTTTGGGGATGGGAGGTGGGTGTATGGTGTGTGTGTGTGTGTGTGTGTGTGTGTGTGTGTGTATGTGTGTGTGTTTATGTATGCATGGGACACACAATCACCATGGTCTATTTATTGCCTTGTTTGGAGACAGTCTCTTTAGTTTATTGTTCTCTGCTATATACACCAATCTCCCTGGCCTATGAATTTCTGCTAACTTCACCTTCTAGCTCCCCACAGGAGTGCACTGGGATTACAGGTGCACACACCACTGTACCAAGCTTTTACACAGGTTCTAGGTATCTAAACTCAGGCTTTCAGACTTGTGTGGCAAGTAACTTGTCCACTGAGCCACCTGCACAATATTTAACCTTATTTTGAGGCAGAGTCACTCATGAACCTGGAATTTACTGAGTTAGGAAGACTACCTGGCCATCAAGCTCCAGGGAGCCGGTCTCTACCTCTCTAGCATTTGTATTACAGGCACCTAGATCTATATATGATTGCAGGGATCTGAACTCAGTACTTGGCTCCTCATGCCTGTGTAGCAAGTACTTCACTAACTCACCTTCCAGCCTTCCCTCTAGGCTTCTGAGAGATCAAATGGCAATCATAAAGTTTTCAGAAATCCTGCCATGTAACTACTCCATATTCAAGATATGAATGTATTTATGAGCTTGTTAGACCTGGTAATTACCACCTCCTGACTTTCATTTTTCAAGTAGTTCCATTATTCATTATTTGTTTTGGCAAATGATATCTTATTAGGGTACATCTTATAGTCCAAATGAATAACAGCAAGAAGAAAAAAAAAGGTGCTTTTAATTCATTGAGAGGATTTGGAAGGAAAAACAGAGTAGTGTGAAGTTACTTGAAGACAAGGACTAATTAATTAGCAGAGGACTCCTCCAAGCCCAGGTACGGACATTTCTTTGTGCGACTCTTAGTTCTGTGCATAATTTCTAGTGTGTTTGATGGAGGAAATCTTTGATGATTATTGCTTGTCTAAGCACCAGTACATTTTCTGTCAGGCTGAGTAGAAAAGAATATGTGTTTTAATTTATTTTATACCTATTCCTTCAGGGAAGGCAGGCTACTAAAAGTTAAAGGGTGGTAAATATTGTCCACTAGTTTTCAAGGCTGCGGCAAGTGAGTCGTTTTTCACTTGCCTGATATGTCCCCTTGCTCAGAAATTCTTTTAGCCATTTCAGTCAAGGCTGAGGTCCCTGACAAAAAAATGTTCCTGCTTATCTCCTGAAGCCTGTCATTAATGAGAGAACAGGCTGGATTTTAGTTATGCAAAATAAAATTGTCAGCTTCTCTGGAAGTTTATGAAGAAATGTGGTTAAGTCTTTAAATTCATTTAAAACTCATTCCCACCCACTTCTAAAGCAGATTTGAGGTGACTAAGAGCCCAAGAAATTGAAGCTGCAATTGAAATTCATCATTATGTGCTATGTTGGAGGTGATTTGGGTAGTGGAAGCTTAATGGGCTTGTTATTTGGTAAGGATTGATATGTTTTTATCACTTTTTATTTTTACATAATTTTCATCAGTACTGATGATTTGGGAAACAAATGCAAATGCTTCTAAACTTACAATTTTGGGAAAGAGGCTCTGAAAGCATTAACATTGAATTTTTGGATAGTGAGGTATGTGCTGGGTGAATACAGTCATGGTAGATGTTCTAGTTGCATTATGTTGCTGCGATAAGGGACTTTGATGAAAAGCAACCTAGGGAAGGAAAGGGTTGCATGTTTTATATTTCTAGGTCCCTGTACATCACTAAGAGAAGTCAGGGCAGAAAATTGATGTAGAAGCCATGCTGGCTGGCTGCTCACTTATACTCCTGCTTAGCTAGACTTCATATATAGCTCAGGACCATCCATGCAGAGATTGTTTTTTCCCACAGTGGGATGGGTCTTCCTACTTCAATTAATAATGAAGACAAGTCCTTATGGACATGCCCATAGACCAACTTGATGAAGACAATTACTGAATTGAAACTCTTTCCAGATGGTCCTAGGCTGTGTCAAGTTGACAGCTAAAGTTAAGTAGGATAATAGGTGACTACAAATTTGGCATGCTTAGAATGAAAGAGTTTAAAATTCTGTTGTTACTATCTATTATGGTTCATGTTGTCTTATCCAAAATTTAAAGCTGGTTACTTCTCTGGAAACAGTAGAAATGGAGCTGGCAATGATTTCAGGGGCTTTCATTTCTATCCTGCTGTTAGGGTTTAGCATGCTGTTGATTGACTAGAGAATTGTAATCAATTCAAAGGTACACATAGCAACATCTCTGAGACTAACACACATCTTAAGATTGCTATCAATCCAGAGATATAGCTTCCATTTATTTTTAAATTTTTGCTGATATTTTTTGACAATTGTATGTAGAATTGTGTGTAGAATGTGTTATGACCATTTTCACCCCCATGCTCCCTTTTCTCCCTCTTCCTCTCCTGCTGATTACTGTCTGTACTCTTCCTAAGATACTCCTACTATCTACTATACTCATGGTGTGTGTGTGTGTGTGTGTGTGTGTGTGTGCTGAAGACAGAGTTTGAAGCACTGACCTTTCTCCCCCAGCCTTACAGTCTTTCCTGCCTCAGTTTGTGATATGCCTTGAGCCTTGGATGCAGGTGACATAGATGTCCCATTTAGAGCTGAGCACTCAATAGTCAGTATTCCGAGCAGTCTGACCAGTTGTGAGTCTTCGTTAACAGTCACCGTCTACAAGAAGAAGCTTCTCCAACCCAGGCTGAGAGTAGCACCAGCTTATGAGTATAAACCTGAATATTTGGGAGGCAGTGTGACTATGCATCCATTTGGCAAGACATCAGTAGTACAGTCTCCCCTTGGGGCTGTGATTACATAGGAGCAAACTTGGTTAGAATTCGTAGTGGAATAAAAGTTCTCCAAGCTCAAGGTGGCTACATTCTCTCGGTGATGCCGTCAAGAAACCGCTTATGGATGGTTGGAGTCAGATTTTGATTCTGCTTGTTTGAAAACTTTCAATTGGCAACTTGGTAAGATTTAGGAAGTACCAGTAATCAGAGCTTACAGAATGGGTGTTGGGACTGGTAGAAAGTCCAGAGATAGGCATGGAGAACTCATCCATTGTTCCATTGCCAACACTCTAAGCTGAACATTCACTTAGAATAATTTCCTGGAATAATAAAACATCTTCAGAATATCTTAACCAATTTATTGTACTTATATTTATATATATACATAATCATAAAATATGATTTATATGGTTATTTACCATGTAGTTTTCTTTCTTAAATACCCATGAAATGAACATTTAGGGTATCATATTATAGACAAAATATGGAACTCATATTGTTTCAGTTTCTATAACTAATATGGCTGAGGCCACCAATGATGACTGCTTAGCCCTATAATTCCAGAGGGGCCAAAACAGTTAAGAGAACGTGAAGACATCCTGTGTTATTGTTGCAGGAAGCCTGGTTCTCTTTCCAAAGAAGCCTATGATTCAGGAGCTGCCGCCTTATTATGGGAAAAAGTGAGACTGGGAGCTACACATGTGTTTCCAATTTGGCGTTGAGGAGGCCTATGTGCCTACAACATATTCTATTCTTAAGGATCATGGGAATCTATTTTCCAGTCTCCCTTTCTCAACCTCCTGTTCAATGTGTATACAACAGTATATTTTTATAAACATACTTTATGCTACCTCCTGCCCCCCTTTTCCCAATGAATCTGCAGATATTTTTTGTTACTTCCTCTTCAGGGAATTCTGGGTAAAACCTAATAAAGATGGGTCTTAGTTTTGAAGCTTATAATGACGTGTGTATCCTTCTCAATGTTGATGTGATGGGCAGATAAAATCACCCTGTTTCTCTGGGAATAAATACCCTGTAAATCTAGGAATGGCAGTGACAGGTTACGTCAGGCAATGGAACAGGATATGGCTTGCATATAAAGACAGGATCTCAGCATTTGGACTTCAGATAGATTTGAACAGGTGACGGGGTTTTTGTTAGCATGCCACAAGTACTTATCTTAAGACAAAATGTTCAATAAAAAATATTTCATGGGCTGGAGAAATGGCTCAGTGGCCAAGAGTGCTCGTTTGCTCAAGCGTGAGGACTGCAGTTTGCATTCCAGAACCTACCCAAGCTGTATGTGTCTGGAAAGGGCCGATTTCTGTTCTGAGAGGTCTGACACCCTCTTCTGGCCTCTGTGTGCCCATCACTACATATGCTCACAGACACAGACACAGGTATGTGCATGTACACATGCATGAATTCATAGGCAAGGGAAGGAAATCTCTTAAAAATATTTCGAATCCTTCATAAACCAACACTATCTTTGAAAAATTCTGTTTCCAAATCAATGCCAATCTGTTTCTAGTTTCAGACAGTGACCTATTTTTCTCCCCTAGTAATTTGCATACTCTATTTTCAGGTGATTAAATGGATGGGGCAGTCCCTGAGAATATGTCAAGGAAGTCTACAGCCATTATTTTCAAATCATGTATTCAGAGGAAAAGGCTCTAAAAGCCACATGTGGCTATAGGGCTAGTGATAGATGGGGAACTGCAAGACATGTAGGGAATCACACTTCCACAATGAGAAAAACCAAAGAAGGTGAAACTCTCTTCTCTCTGCACTCAGTCTTTTAAAAAAAAAAATTTAAGAATCAGTGATATGGCAGGTACACTCCTGGACAACGGGGACACAGCAATAAATGATGTTAACCCTTTGTTCATGGAAGAAAAAGTCAAATAACTACAGTTAATTATACATAAACCATATAGTGTATTAGAAGGCGACGAGTTGAAAGGTTATAAAAAGTAGAAAATGGGCACTTGTTAATGTGATCTGATGGGAGAGCGGCTATTGGGGAGAGGTAATTAGGAAGGGAAAACGTGGGCACAAACTTGAGGAAAGTTAGGCAAAATTAATGGGAGGGTGCTTATCTTCAGGCAGACACAAGAGCATGAACAGTTTCAATGCTGGAGCATGCTACGAGTCTTGGATAGACTGAATGATAAGAATGTGTCTGATGGAGGGAGAGAGGCAGGGCAAGGAGAGGGGGAAGGGCGGAGTAGGGCGGCTGGACAAATGACAGGGAAGGGCTATCATCTGAGACCCAGCGCTCTTCTGGCTGTGAGTTCTCTCCTGTCAGGGCCTCTGGGCAGCAGCTTCCCTCTGACATCAGACAGTCCAGTGTCACCTCAGTCTTTACACATGAGGATTCTGAGTTCCACATCATCTTTCTCTATGCCCTTCCTTTGGAAAAACCCAGGTTTCAGTTTTATGACACTTCTTTAAAGAGGCCTTTTTAAAACACTGCTGTCCATTCCCACAAGTTGCATTTTTATCTTATGAAATGATACCTGATTTCTACAAGAAAGCCTGCATGTCATACAGATCAAAGCAAACAACAAAAAGAGAAAAAAAAAAAGAAAAGCAAACCAAAAATCTCTGTGATTTCTATATAAAGAAGTCTACCCATCTCTGAAGGAGAATACTTTAAATCACTCCTACCAAGCAAACACTGGCCAAGGTCTAAGCCTTGAATTAGCTTTCTGGGGAAACAGGCCTAAGTAAATAGAGACAACTATCTCAATGAGAAGTGTATGCCCTCTCCACTGCTTGCTGGCTTTGATAGTTTCACTATAAAGCTTAGACTAGCCTTGGATTTATAATCCTGATCTAGCCTCCCATGTGCTGGGCTTACAGGTTTCTGCCACAATATTTGCCCCACTCCTGGTACTGGGCTTGTAGTTAATATTTTTTTCATTCATTTCTTTGATACCAGAATTCCCTTCTCCATTAACCATTGACCCAGTTGTAGGTTTGAGGATGGATGTGTGGCCAAGTAACAAGAACTGAACTGGCTGTGAGAACTTCTCTGCTAAAGCCACCATGGAGATGTTACTGAGAGAGTTGCTAACTATGTACTGGGGTATATGTGACAATGGTGCTTTGCGTATGAAAAAGGAGAGGCTGAGATCTGGTGACATGGTAAGGAACATGGGAACACAGTAGGAGAATTGATGTCGTGGCTGACATCATGGTGACATGGTGAGGGACCTGGTAATGTGGTATGGATCCTAGCAATATGGTATAGAGAACCTAGTAATGGGGTCTTTATTCCTGCTGTACCTGAACCTATAGTGCTCTTGTTCAATGTAGCTATCAATACACTAGTGTTAGCTAAGTTGCGCTCACAATCAAAGGAATCTTAAGAACACAGGCATCAGCTGGTTTCAGCCCTCTTTACCAACAAATAATAATGATTCCCATCCAAGTTGAGGTACCACAGGGCCCTAAAAGCAGCAAGGCTTCTGGCTGTCAGAACTGGTGGGCTGATTTGTCATCTTGACACAAAATTAAATCACTTGGGAAGAGGGAACCTCTATAGATAAATTGCCCCCCATCAAATTGAACCATGGGTACATTTGTGGGTATTTTCTTAAATGCTAATTGATGTAGGAGAACCTAGCCTACTATGGGCAGTGTCATTACTAGGCAGGTGTGCCTGGGCTGCATAAGAGAAGTAGCTGAGAAAGTCATGGAAGCCAGCCAGTAAGCAGTGTTCTCCTGTGGGCTCATCTCTGTTTCAGCTCTTGCCTCTGGATTTCTGCCTTGAGTTCTTGTCTGGGCTTCCCTTAATATTAAGACTCTAAAGTGTAAGATGACCATCCCCCCCCCCCCAACACACACTTAAGTTGCTTTTGGTTATGATGTTTATTAATGACAGAAAACAAATTAATATACCTGTTGTGGTGATGTTTGCTCTCGTGGGGTTCATGCTGTGCCCCATTGCTGGCTTGGAATTCTATATACAAGAGTTTCTTCTCTAGAAAAGAGAAGATTTGATTTCCTTCTCCAACTTATGTATCCTTAGTTACTGCTTAATCATTATAAAGAGCCCTAAAGGACCTTAGAAAATTAAATTAGGCTTATCAGCATGCAAAATTTCAAGCTCATTTAGGAGGGCCCTAGAAATGCAATTTCTTCATATCTTCTTCCTTTCCCCAAATGAAAGTTTTCTAGCTATGAGGTAAATTTGTTCCACATTTTAAAGTCACTTACGTTATTGGATTTTAGGACAAGCCAAGAGGAAAAATTGATTTGCCCTTTGCTTGTTTCTTATTTCAGTGTCTGTTTCCAAACACCTTGTGTCATCAATACCATGACCGCGGTGCTCAGAAGGAGCCTAGTCTCTAGTGTTTGCCCAGCTGACAAAACCACACTGTCCAAAAGTAACTACAGAGCAACCCATTTCTGGGTATATATGGAAATTTATTGAAAACAGGACCTTGAAGAGATATTTGGACATCCCTAGTTATTATGACATCATTCAAAATAGACACGAAGTGGGAGAAAGCTAAATCCCTGTCAGTGGATAAAAAAGATGAAAAAATAACATTTATACTCAATGGAATATTAGTCAGCCTTAGAAAGAAGGGAAGCATACCATATAGCTACAAGTGGTGGAACCAGGGTCCTGAATCTGGTTAATTTGATTCCATAGTCATAGGTAATAATATCCCTGCACATGGATGTACTTAAGTACCATAGTTCACTCATCCCAGGCAGTCATGGCCATCATCAGGCCTGTGTAGACTCTGATTTAAGTGCAGCTTTCGAACGTAGAGAGTTGACACCTACCTTCAGCCCAGGATGTGCAAAGCAGATGTGTTTGGCAGCTTTGGACAGCTGAGCTGCCGAATCCCTGATACCACATTGATTAAGCATCATATTTTCCTATCTGATTTCTCCACTTTTCATGAGGTTATTATTGAGTGTGCAGCAATAAGGGAGAGTAAACATAGCTTTGACTTTTGGGAAGTAAATATCAGCTAGAATAAGCATTTGGCCTCCCTCAAGGCTTTTAAATCTACTGAAATGTCAGGTGCAATGAGATTCTGGGCAAAGGACAGCACAGCAAATCTGTGGATATTATAAAAGTTCCCCCAACGCCGAGGGACTCAAGTGTACCAACCAAGCCTTAACTTGGCTGGAGTCACCTGGGATCATTTGATGGCTCCAAATTTATCTCCATTGGTGGTCATGAGTGAACATTTAAGGTAGCTGTCAGTTCAGGTAATTATCTAAACTGCAAGTACAGATTTCTGCCCCAGGGTCTCTTTACCACAACAGGAGCATCATGTGGAGAGGACTGGCTGGCTCACACCCCATTGGAGGGAGGAGAGGGCTGTGGAGAAACTTGTAATTAAAAAGATTTGGCTTTCCTGGGTGACCCTGTTAAAGAAGAATTTTATGTAAGGGTTTCTAGGAGAAAAAAAATATTTTGGTTTATTTTTCTATTTAATATAAATATACATTTCCCAGACAAAGGCACAGTATGATCTGTGATCTGGGGTACCCAGTGGCACTAAAGAGAGAAAGCCTGGCATGTACCCATTCCTACCACCTTTGATTTTAGACCAGAAACATCTACACTAGGTCCCTTATATTTCCCTGCCCGAATCTTAAGGCTTCCCACGTGAATATTCCACATACTATTTGGACACTAATAAAAGATGATTTTTCCCATGTGTAAATATTTCAGATGGGTCAAAATTTATGGCTGGGTTTTTATAGGCCATTGAAATGAAATGGTTACGTTTCTTAAAATATTTTTCCCCATCACTTATATAGCTCTAGCCTGGGGAGAAGGGACTTTCAATGCTAATATCAAATGTCATGCAGCTGAGGTATAATAATAACAGTGGCCTAAGGTCTCATTCCTGGCACCAAGTTAAGTAGAGCCACCAGCACAGCTGTAATTCGACATCCTTATTTGAAAGGCATTTCTATTTTCTCTGTGTTGAAAATATTGTCAGCATTTACTCCATATGAATATTGATTAAGACTCTAAAATAAGTTTCTGTTGAGTTTTTTTTTTTCTTGGCTTTTTTTTTGTACTTTACAAACCCGTGGAAAGACAGAGACACCTTCAAGGTATACTTTTCAAGATCTTTAACTTACTATTTCTCAGAAGTTAACTCTCCTTTAATTGGAGCTTAAAAGCCCATGCTGGGAATTCATAAATCTCTAAGAAAGCCTATTAATTAAGGGAAGTTTAGATAATTTATAGTAGTTTTGAGAAATACTCAAGTCACAGAAAAAAGTACTCTGAAATTCACATTCTCCTTATTTTGACCTCTGGAAACTTCTGATTTATTATCATGAGCTTGGGTGGTTGATGTATTCCACAGATGACAACTCAGGCACTGAGGGGCTCTACATAGTGATTTTATGACTGTGTGTGTGGGAATAAGGCAGAGATCTGGTGGGAGTGAAGTCGGGGCTATCAAGTCTCTTATGCCAAGGAGCTCGGTAGTTGACGGTTCACAGCCTACTAAGTTCCAGACTTGCAGTGACTTGCTGCAATGCCTTGTTTTCTGAGGTTTAATACAATTCTTTCTATTCAACTCTTATCTTTAGCTGAGACACTATTTGGTATTATTCTTTCTTCTATGAACTATATTCTGGAGACAAGGATTCCGAAAGCAGCTATACATCCTTTTCCTCCTGTGCTGTTTGTTCCCATGTTTTTTCTTTGAAACCTACATTAAAGGCAGAGAGTGTTGTCTCCAGAAGGCAAAGAGTACAGTGTAATCTGAGAGGAAATGGAAGGTGATCATCATTATTATTTTTAATCCCCAAGAACCTTTTTGAGATCACGATATGTAGAGATAGGCTTTGTTCCTGAGGATATATGAAATTGTGACACTGATCTGTCCTAAGGAAGAAACAGGAAAAATAAGTAGATAACTTGCCTTTGCAACCTCCTGGATACCTGTGTAGTCTGGCTTTGAAGCCAGGGACTTCATGCTGTTATTTTCCATTAGGAGGTGTGTTTATCTGTTGTCTATTGCTATAACAAAATACCAGAGACTAGCAACTTCATAATGAAAGAGAATTTCCTTTAGATCACAGCTGGAGGATCAAGGGCATGACATTGGCATCAGCTAGGCCCTGTAGCAATGATCTCAGCCAGATGACATCATAACAGTATGAACACACATGAGGGAGGGATCACATGGCAAAACAGAGACCCAGAGTGCAGAAAGGAGTCAGAAATAACCTCAACTGCCCCTTACAAGGTTCTCACTGTTTTAAACACCAAGGACCAAGCTCACAGCACATGAACTCTTGGGAATATACCCAAACCATGGAAGGAGACAAGCAGAGCATAGATACATAGGTGTGCTGTTTGACAATAACAGGTATGATGGTTGAATGTCCGAGAGGGACATCTTTGAATGTAGAATGATGAATCCTCTTCTTTCACTGCAATTTATGAAACAACTTTAAGCACTGGATTACTGGGTAGCCCAGTCTCTGTACCTATAGCCAGCAATATTTGAAGCATGCTTTCCAGGTTTGTTTCAGGACATTGTATAGTAAGTCAATAGTTCACTATGCCTCTTTGAATTGTAAAAACACATTTCAGTCTTTGTTGCTCTGTTGAGCAAATCTGGTTTTACTGTTGGCTTATGAAGCACGTCAGCCTGACTGTTTATGAGACTACAGACCTCTAATGAGGTTGCAAGTTCAGTTCCTGAACAGGGAACCCATCACTGATTTTTATGGACAGTTCTTCAGATGAAGTTCACAGTTCTAGAACTTTAGACATGTGTGTATATGAGCCATTAAGTGTATGGGTGGTCAGGCTTAGTGGTTAGTGGTTCTTTATTATAGGCTCCTCAGTACTGTATAGAGAAGCACTTTATTCTGTGAAGACTGCTCATTTAGGGTGAAAATTATGAGTCCTTTTGTAACTTAAGCTCTAGTTCATGAGCTTGGGATATGTGAGATTAAAACTCAGAATCCATGGACTGGCCAAGCAAGTCAAGAGAGATCCTGTTAGGAGCAGACGTGAATGTCTTTCATGTACACCCACTGTATCAGCTGGAAGGAGAATTCCAATAGGCTCATAAGCAGAATAGAAGTATTGAACAGAAACATTATGTTTAATGTTATTGAAGACCTAATATGTTCTACAAAGTAGTGTTCCAATATCCTTTTAATTAGTCATGCTTATTGATAGGGTGCATCCCTCATTTACATTTATGGTCTAAGATAAATGCTATAACTATGGTCATCATGTCTGTGTTTCTGAATTCCCTATAAGAAGGTTGCTAGCATGTTTCATGTACTATTTTCTTTTAATATCCAAAATTTAGTTTTTTGAGAGACCACAGAAGAGGGTGGCAAATGGAGTGCTTTGAGTGCATTAAAATAAGAGATCAAAGTGTCAGCTAATGCTTGGTGCTTTCATCATAAGAATGGGAAAGTTGTTAAGGCATCTACTAGTACATAGTCCTGAAGGGAGACATAATACATGTGCCACGAGTAGATCTAGGAAAGGAGGCCTTCTGGATCAGATAATGGGAGAAGTCTGGATAAAATTTTGATTAAAGGGACTTTAGGAAAAGATGGAAAAGTAAGACTAATATGGAAATCAAATATGGACAACTTAAGTCAAATATGGACAACTCTCTGGAGTTTAAAAAGAATAAATATTAGAAGAATTAGAGCAGACATAAATGAGAAACATGGATACAGGTATACCATTTATATGCTCCTATTTTTCTTTCTTTGTATTTCAGCATATTTGTATGACTATGGAAATATTTAGGAGAGATTACAAAATGGTTACTCATAAGAGAAAGACAGTCATGACAATTTATCTTTGATAAGCAAGCCATGTGGGGTCCTGGACAATCTACCATGTCTCAGATGATAAGAGGCCAGATAATAGGTAGGTGAACAGAGAGGAGTATCCCACAGCTTCTGGATGGCTGGATTAATCGAAGGTGGTAGTGTGAACACACTTTTAGGGTGTCCATTTCCTCAGTGAGTTAACCAGCAAGGTCACCATACAATGGTGGGAAAATAAGAAGCAGAAAATACAGAGCAGTTATCTTAGGCATTGGGACATCAACTTGTGATTTGGAAAATGGCAAAGAGTGGACTATTACCAATATTATCTGTTAATTAATTAGAGTAAGGGCTTAATAGACTAAGTAAGGAAGTCAAATCCCCAAGATGGAACATGGAACAGAAAGGCAGAGTACAGGACAGAATTGAAGGGACAGAACTTGTGACAGAAAGGGGGTCTCCTCAGTACTTACTGTAGAGCTTTATGCATAAAGAGGGAAGGAATGAACCAGAAGATATCAGAAAATTGTCAGGGACTCATGTGCACTCAGATCTGTAAGCAAAATGAGAGTGAATGAGTTCTGTATTTGGGTTTCAGTGTGTGTGTGCTTATATTGCAACTATGCTTGTGATAATTCTGAACACTGGCTCTGAGTTTTCTGGTGTTCAGACAAGGAGGCAAACAAAACATAATGGCTTGTATGGCTTACATTGCCTGACAAACAATGCATACTGTTTTCTAGGTGGGTCAAAGACTGAACATATTACTCTTAGAGAAAATTACTTTGTGGGTTTGTTGACAATAAGCAACTTAATTGAAAATCTCCGTGAAAGCAATTTTACAGAAGACTTAAACTCATTTTACTATGTCCATTTCATATTCCAAATCTATACAGAAGCAGATGGTATTATGTTAATTATTACACTGAGAAGACATTTATGGAGTATAAAAATAATATAGTCTAGTGGCTTTCTGCTGCTCAGCTCACACAGGGAGAGAACCGAGAGCTCCAGGAGAAGAGTCAAATGCTTGCTGTGTCTTTCAACCTTTAAACACAATTGATCTCAAATGCATTTAACATTTACTTAGGGATTAAACTATCAGTAAACAGGAAATAAACAGGGGCAGATGACAGTCTGATATTTAATGTGAAGTATGAATAGTCTGATTGCCACTGCTCTATATAGACATTGGGACACATTGTTGAACAAAATGAACCAAAGATCCTTGCCCTGGTATACCAGGCTCTGAAAGTTAAAAATTCTAACTTGCTTCTTGATTGGATAGATAAGATTACTGGCTTTGGTGCAGAAACAGAGAAAGTAGCCAAGAGAGGAATGATCTTAAAATGTTTTGGTTTTGGTTTGGTTTTGTTCATCCATTCTGCAGTTCATCAGTGGTGTTTAACATGTGAATTATGCAATTTTTAATGAATCAGGCCCTGACCAGACAGATGTAGGAAGGTCCAACATAAGGACAGACTGGGCAGCTGTGTGTAAATAGAGATAATGAAAGTTAGTTGGGTCAATTCTTGGTGTAAGATAAGACTGTCCTTTCCTTTAGAGTTCTTCAGAAATGTGGACTATTGGGGGCATGATTCCTTCCTTCTGAGGTGTACAGATTGAACTAGAAACAGCACAGAAGTGCCCAAAAAGTCTGTAAAATCAATTCTGCCTTGAGAATCACTGTTCTGCTCCCTGAATAAATGTCTAGTGTGTGCATGGCTCTAGGCTGTGAGTCTGTGATTGTGTCTGATGGAAGGGCCTAGACGTTAGGAAGGGAATTCTGGGAAAGATGTGGTTTGACAGGAAGCTGATGCTGTGAAGTCTTAATTTCTATGGTGGTAGTCTGGACTGGTTGCTTCTGGAAGTGTCTTAGTTTGGGTTTTATTGCTGTGAAGAAACGCCACAACCATGGCAACTCTTATAAAGGAAAATGTTTCACTGGAGCTGGCTTATAGTTTCAGAGGGTTAGTTCATTATCATCATGGCAGGAAACATGGCAGTGTCCAGCAGACAAGTGCTGGAGGAGCTAAGCGTTCTTTGTCTTGATCTGCAAGCAGCAGGGATAGACCGTATCACCCTGGGCATAGCTTGAACATATAAGACCTCAAAGCCTACCCCTACAATGATGCAATTCTTCCATCAAAGCCACACCTCCTAATAGTCCCATTCCCTGTGGGCCAAGCATTCAAGCACATGAGTCTATGGGGACCATTTTTAGTGGAACCACCATAGAAGAAGCCATTTCCACAAGGATGAAGGAGGACTTGAACTGGGAGTTGCAACAGATTTTTCTTTGTGTTTTTCTGGTCTGTGTTAGAGCATATTTTCCCCTGACTTTTACCTGGGGAGTGAAGCGTGATTTAAAATGAATGTTAAATGAATGTGTTCTCAGAGTTTCTCAGTTGTCTGTGTCGATTTGATTTGGGTGGATAGGATGCTTAGTGTGATGGGCTGTGGTGTATAAGAGCTCAAGCCTGAAGGCAAGTTAGCAAAATAACAAATCTTGAGATGGCAATCATTCCCTGAGATTTATTTATCCCATAGGCAGGCGTCAAGGCAAAGCACCTGGTTTTGCTAACATTCTCTCTCATCTCAGAATTCCAGGAGTCACAGAAGTTACCGGGTTGAGACCACTAACTTGGATCTACTATACCTTGGATCTGGGGACCTGAACACCAACAATAGGACTCACTTCCTGATCAGAGAAAGAGGAGGTGACTGGAAAATCTGTCACCATTAGCCTCTTCTCTCACAATTATGCTCTTTTTAAATCCTTTGCTTTTTTAAATTCATCAACCCCAGTACCCTTCATCTTCACTTCTTACTTGGTAATATTTATTGTCTTTTGCAGTTTTAGTGATGTTGGTGGTGCTGGAAAAGAACAGTGATTTTTGGACAAGTGAGAACAGCTATACGGAAGTTTATTTATTTGATTACCATTCACTAATTATCTACCATAAATAAATATTTAGTTAGCAGCAGAAGAAAGGCATGGATACATATGCTCCAAACATTCTAATAATTATAAGGTAAAAATTCTGAAATAGTTTGGAAAATAATGGAGAGAACACTGAACAAATACATATGTTATGAGATCTGATATTATAGGAACGATAATTAAATGGCTAAAGAGAGTTCAAATAAAACACTACATCTTTCTCTTTAAGAGATGGATAGATGTGGGACTCTCATATCATAGTCTTGAAGACTGAGTTGGTAAAATGCTGAGCGTGAACCATGAAGCAGAAATGGAGAAGGCATGAATTGAGCTTGCATTCAATTGTGGCATTTGGCAAAGTAGGAAAGAGTAGCGCGGTGGATGGAGCCTCACTCTTCAGCAAGTGTGAATCAAATATTTTCTGTCAGTCATGTTCTCATGCCATGTAGAGGAGCTTTGAATATCCCGCTGATGATTTTGAAGATGGCGCCTCTGCTGTCACATTGAAGTCCAAGTCCAGAGACTTAATCCATCTGTTAAATAGACTATGACTTCCTGGTCTGGAAGGTAAATCAGAGAGAGAGAGAGAGAGAGAGAGAGAGAGAGAGAGAAGCACAAAAAAGCTTAACTGCAAAATATTAAGATAATTTAGATAAATGATGAGGGAGAGTTGACATAATGTAATAGCAGCAGGGCAACGGGCAGAAAGTTGGCATGGCTCCCAGGGTACCTCTGGAGACTGTTACCACTCCACTGCATTTACTGTCACTGAACTTGTTAGCCTATAGTAGTACCAGTTTGTGAAAATACTATACCAGAAACATAGGTAGACACATTTGTGTCTGGTCACAATGTCAGAATTTACTAACAATAAATGTATAAGCTCCATTGGTATCAGTGGCTGTAACCCATCAAGCAATCTTGAGTTCCCTTGACAGTGTATGACAGTCTTTGATTCCATTCTAGTTACTAATATTAACTTGCTGATCACACATTGCACTTCACAGGGTGGTATGTAGGTTACAGAATACAAAAGGTTAGAGAAGCTGCAGAGTTCAAAGAGGCTGTACTGAAGGCAGAGGCAGAGAGAGAGAGAGAGAGAGAGAGAGAGAGAGAGAGAGAGAGAGAGAGAGAGAGAAGGAAAAGGCCCTATGGTGATCAGAAAAGAGGTTTTAGGAAAAGTAGGTGCATAGCTGTAGGTACTCAGGGTCTCAAGACACAGGTCCAGACAGACAGCAACTGAGTGGTTCATGATAGGCTGGAACCCTAGGGTCAGAGTTGGGAGTTCAGATTTTGTGACACATGTACTGCCCCCATTTGATGGTGGGTGCCACAGTACCTGAGTATCAGGTGTCATTCTCTTTATCCAGATGACGAGTTGCATCCTTCACTGGTGTAGCATGTTTGATAAGTTCATGGGACTGGGTGGCATACTTTTTATTACCCACAAGCCCATATGCTTTTTTTTTAAAAACTTAATTTGGTAATTTAGACATAGTGGTATTTTATTTGTGTGAATAAGTTATTTATTAGTTCATTTAATTAAACTTTATTTATTTATTTATTTATTTATTTATTTATTGGTTTTTCGAGATAGGGTTTCTCTGTATAGCCCTAGCTGTTCTGGAACTCACTTTGTAGACGAGGCTGGCCTCGAACTCAGAAATCCGCCTGCCTCTGCCTCCCGAGTGCTGGGATTAAAGGCGTGCGCCACCACGCCTGGTTACATTTTTTTTTTTTAAATTGTGCTTTGTTGTGTATTGGAGGGGCTGGAGAGGCAGCTCAGTGGTTAGGAGCTCTTGCTGCTCTTTCAGTCCCAAGCACCCATGCCAGGTAGTTCACAAGTAATTGTAACTTCAGGTCTGTAGGATCTATACTGTTTTCTCAAGTCTCTGAGTACCCACACATATTTGCATACACTCAAGTGCACACGCATGTGTGGATATGCAAACACACACAAATAACAATGTAATAAGTCTTTAAAAGGGGGGTATTGGAAACAGAGCAACAACAGATGGCAAGTTTACACACCCACTGCATTTATATCCTAACAGTAAAGCAGAGGAAAACCATGCAATCTAGTAAATGATGTGTGTACATGTGTTGTTTTACTTTTAAACTTATCATCTTTTGAGATTCTAATATAGTTGAGTCATTTCCCTGTTCCTTTCCCCCCTCCAGACCTTCCCATGTATCCCATCTTGCTTTCTCTCAAATCTGTGACTTCTTTTTCTTAAATTGTTGGAACATACACACACAGACACACACACACACACACACACACACACACACACACACACACACAGATAATTTCCAAAAACATAAATTCAAGTAACATAATACACATAGAGCAGGTTGCTTTATTTTGAATCGTGTCTCGGAATGCTAGTTACATAGTAATAATTTAAACATGAAAATCTTGTAGCCATAACATAATCACATGAATCTACTTGCTGCTCCTCATTCCATAGCCCCGTGAGTTACTGAGAGAAGAGCCTCGTGTATAATGAACATAGGTCTTTGAAAAGATGTTTTATACACAAGTGGATTGAGTGTACACACCGTGCACAGCAGTTAGGAGGACTTGGGCCTTCAGTACCGGGATTGTACAAACTATATAGTTAATTCATGACAAATCCTGGTTCTGTAGGATGGTGGAGAAAGATGCCCCTTTTCAGTAAATAGCTTTGAGTTAATCAGATATCTTTATTTCAAAAAGGAAATTCAAATTCTGTGCCACTCACAGAATCAATTCAAGAAGCACTTAAATCTAATTACATTATGGAAACAATACAGCTTTCTGAAGCATAGTGTAGAAGAACAACTTTGTAATCTTGAGATAGTAAAAGACTTCTGAAATAGGATTAAGAAAAACTGTACATGCAACAGGAGTGGTTAACAAACGAAGTTATAGTTAAATCAGGACTTTTCTTCTTCCCAAAAGTGTGAGAAAATAAACTGCAATGTTGGAGATAACTGCAGTATATAACAACAATGCAAAGAATTTACATTAAGGAGAGACAGGTGAGTGAGAGAATGAGCCTCTAAATAAAGAAGACTGGCCACATGACCAATGGCATTTGAGAAATGGTTCACCGTCATTAACATGAGGAAAATACAAATAGCCACAATGAGATACTTCAGTGAGACACACAGGGGTGAGAAGACAGCTCATTATTATAAAGTATTTATTGTACACGCATGAGGACCAGGATTAGATCCCCAGAACCAATGTAAAACCAGACAAAAGAAAACCACAACACACAAAGCTGGATGCAGTAGCATATGCCCATAAGTCTGTAGTTGTAATGCTGAAGAGGTAGAGTGAAGGGCATCCCTAGGGGTTGCTGGCCAGCCAGTCTAGCTGAATTGGCAAGCTCCAATTGAAAAATCCTGTGTCAGAACTATAAGGTGCAGACTGACTAAGGAAGACATGTGACATAGGTGTCTGACCTCCCCATGCATGCACACATGGACCTGCACACACATGTGGGCACACACATGGACATGGACACATGTCCCAAAGCTGGACAGAGCAGGGATAAGCAATGGGAAGATGTTCAGACTTCTGCTAGAACCATCCTGGGAGCATGAGCTAGCTACTGCAAGCTGAACGAGACAAATGCTGTGAGACAGCAAATTACTATCAGTGGATACACATGCACGTGCAGCAAGGGACTTGTCGAAAGACATTTGTCATATCTTCTTCCCGTCAAAGCCTCTCACTGAGGAAATCCCAAATTGCTCATAAATATTGAAACGAACAAACAAGCGATTGTATTCATACAATGGAACGGCATACTGAGGGACAAATTAATCTACAGGTGCATGGAAGAGCAGATAAGTCAGTCAGTGCCAAACAAAAGAAGCAGCCACACCTGTAAAACAAACCATGCATGACAAAGGTGGGGCTGGAGGAATAGCGCTGCACATTCTAGTCTGGGTTAGGCTCCCATGATCATGTTATATTCTTATATGTCTTATGTCTTATGATTCATCAAGTCACGTGCTTAAGGTTGCATGTTTTCTTCTGAATGTATTCTGTAGTTGACTTTTTAAACAATTTAGTCATTTTTTTCCAATTTCCTTGGTGATTTGTTCTGAAACTATTCCAAGAATTGTCAGAGTTTAATTATTTTAGCTTTCTGAATTTTAAAATTGTTCTTCTTCTGCAATTTCATTGATGCACATAATGTACTTTGGTCATGTTCAGCCCAGTATCCTTCTCTTGTTCATCCCACTTCTTTTGACATTCCTCTAAACAAGTCCCTCTCCTATTTCACATCTTGTTTGTGTTGCTCTGTTCTTTTGTGACTTGCTGGGTCAAGAGTTGCTTGGCTGTAGGGTTATGTCCTAGAGCATGGGCAACTGATTCGTAGTGATACCACTCAGGGAAATGACTCTCACTCTAACAGTAACAAGCTGTCAAAGCTCCTTGTGGAATGTGGTGGGCTCCATCTTTAGCAAGTAACCGTTGCTAGCATGAGTTCATGATCACAGCAGTAGGATGGTTAGTTTGGTAGCTGAGCTTGAGTATCAAGGTGACACATCTTGTAAAGAGGAAGCCTTCCTTGAGGAATTTCCTACATTAGGATGAGTTTTCTTAATTGGTAATTGATACGGGGGGGGGGTCCAGTACACTGGGGACTCTACCATCCTATGTCGGTGGGCTAGGACTGTATTAGAAAAAAAAAACCCTAAGGCAGCAAGCAAGGTAGTAACCAGACTTCTTTCATCATGTTCCTGACCTGCTGGAGTTCGTGCCTTGACATCCCTCAACCATAGACTGTAACCTGTAAGACGAAACTAGCCCTTTCCTCCCCAAGTTGTTTTTGGTCATAGTGTATATCACAAGAACAGAAAACAATCCAGAAGAGTTAGTTTTAATTGTCAACTTGAAGCACTCTACAATCATCTGGGAAGGAATCCTGGACGAGGAGTTTTGTATATTAGGTTGGACCTTCAGCATGCCCTGGAGAACTGGATTTTCTTAGCTGGATTACTGTAGTCAGCAAAACCCATCTTGAGTGTAGGTGACGAGGTGTCATTGACTGAAAGCCAACCCAATTGCATCAACCTATACTGGTAATAACTAATCCAGTCCCGGGACACCTAATTTATTCCCCAAGATAAGGCTAACTCAGTCTCAAATGGACTTAACTCAGACTCTCAAAAAGGACAGGATCCACTAGAGACAGCAGAGCCCTCAGAGACCTAATCATGTCCATTAGGCCCCATCTCTTAATGTGCTACCCATTCTCAATATGACCACCGTAGAGATCAAATTTCTGGCACATTAGGGAACAAACTATAACAATCACAGCAATGAGTGGTTTACAGTTGCTTAGGTCTTTGACTAAAACTGGTCAGAAAGCTTGAAACAGAACAAGATTCCTCAGTTCCATTTATACTTTGCATAACAATAAATGAATAGGATTTCTCCCAAAGATTTTGAATTTCTAAACCAAATTGGTGGCAACAGGTGATCATGTTTGAGATCAAACTGAAATGTGGATAGCACCCTGAAGTACCTTTGCACCGTGAACAATGAACCTGCAGGGGGTCATATATTAAATATCCTGCATATCAGATATTTACAATTCCTAACAGTAGCAAAATTACAGTTATAAAGTAGCAACAAAATAATTCTATGGTTGGAGGTCACCACAACATGAGAAACTGAATTAACGGATCATAGCAGTAGGAAGGCTGAGAACCACTGCTTTAGAGGAATATTCTTTGTGTACAGAAAGAGGAAGTCAGCGATGTCACTATCTTGTTTTTACCATCACTACACAAAGGCAGATCTGAAGTTCTTTTAGCAGCCCCATCAGCAAGATTGGGCAACCTCAAAATTTTTCAGGTAAAGATTCTGCTTCGCTCACGGTCATCTTTCCAGCCAAATTCCAGCATGGCTTCCCAGTCATACCTGTTGCTGCCTCTTTATCACTTAGATTGGGGCTTTCTGTTTTCAGATTGTAGCTAGAGTCTTTTATTCCCCATACAAAATGTGTTCCAAAGGTTATCAATCTCTCTGGGAATAGGTCTATTGAACAGAATGAACAGAATGTGTCTTTAATAGAATGGGCAGATGATATGCTAGAAACATGTGGGGTCACTATTACTTATAATAATCTCAGAATTATTTAAGCAGCTATGATTTAATCAATTTTCAGATTAAAAAAGCCCATTAGCTTATTTGAATAATGGAGAAACCCAATATCAGATATCTATATATTAGATGTTCTCAGCCTTTTGCTGGGTAAATAACATTATTTTTTAACTTCTCTTTTGGGAATTGAAACTTAGAACATTATTTGAGAAATTATATTGGGACCTTAGATACAGTTTACACTTATTTTCATTTACTAGTGTTTTCCAAAGGAATTAAGTAATTCTAAGTACATGAAAAAATAATGCATTGTTTCAGACTCTGCCATGAAGAAATGGTTATGTGTTAACTAGGGCATAAACTAGTCTGATATTGCTAGTAAGAAGCACTTATAAGAAAATAAACAAATGAATTCATGAAATTCATAGGCAAAAGGATAGAACTAGAAAATATCATCCTGAATGAGGTAACCCGATTACAAAAGAAAACACATGTTATACACTCACTAATAAGTGTATACAAGCCCGAAAGCTTCAAATATCCAGGATACAATTCACAGACTGCATGAAGCTCAGTAAGCAGGAAGACCAAAATGTGGGTGCCTTGGTCCTTCTTAGAAGGAGAACAAAATACTCATAGGAGCAAATATGGAGATAAAGGGTAGAGCAGAGGCTAGATGAAAGGCCACCCAGAGACTGTCCCACCTGGGGATTCATCCCATACACAGTTACCAAACTCAGACATTATTGTGGATACCAAGAAGTGTTTGCTGACAGGAGCCTGATATGGCTGTCTCCTGAGAGGCCCTGCCAGAGCCTTGCAAATATAAAGGAAGATGTTAGCAGCCACCATTGGACTGAGTGTGGGGTCCCTAATAGAGGAGTTAGAGAAGGGACTGAAGGAGTTGAAGGGGTTTAGCAAACCCCATAGGAAGAACAACATCAACCAACCAGGTCCCCCAGAACTCCCAGAAACTAAGCAATCAACAAAGGAGTACAAATAGCTCCAGCTGCGTATGTAGCAGAGGATGGCCTTGTCATGCATCAATGGAAGGAGAGGTCCTTGGATCTATGAAGGCTCGATAGATGCCCCAGTGTAGGGGAATTGAGGGCAGGGAAGTGGGAGTGGGTAGGTGGGTGGAGGAACACCCTCATAGAAGCAGGGGAAGAGAGGATGTGATAGGGTCTTTCTGGGAGGGAGGGAAACGGGTAAAGGGGATAACATTTGAAATGTAAATAAAGAAAATATCCAATAAAAAAGAAAAATAAGCAGGATAGCAAAAACATGTGCTTATTGCAATCATAATTATTACAACTGGTCATGCTAACCACCCATGGATAAGGTGCCCAGATGGTGATCATCACGGTTTTATAGCTGAGGAAAGCCAACCAGAGTGGCTAAATAACCATCCCAGTTGAAAGTGTCAAATCCAGAGTACTGTTGCTGACTGATCTTTTAGATCCACTGTGTCATGCTGCCTGTTACATTTTCAGTATGAGAGTCTATGCTTTTCAAGTTCTTATCAAAGGAGTCCCAAGAGCTGGAACTATTCTCAGTTTGGGGCTGGCACCTTTTAAATGCATGCCATCACTCCTCTTGTGGTGCCATGCCGGCTCACATGCACTGCAGGCTACAAGGCCGGTCCTGCACCCCTGGGCTTCCTTTTGCACTCCAGTTTTGGAAGTAAGGGCAACTCATCAGTGCAGGGGATTTTACAGCTCTGGGGCAGCCATCAGCTTGTAGGGATTAGGAGACAATGAGTGAGTGGCCCTTTCTCTGTCTCCTATGTTCGAGTTCTGGAAGCATTCTGTTTGCCTTTTGTGATGGATAGGTTTTGAATTGTCAACTGGCCACCATGTAGGATCCCTGAGAAGACTGTTTCAGTTGAGAAATTGTGTAGGTCATGGCAGCTCGTGGCTATTTCTGGGACTGTCTTGATGGTTAAATGATGTAGGAAGACCCAGTCTATTGTGTGTGGCACTGTCTTCATGGGTTAGACACTGAACTTTACAGGTATAGAGAGGGCTAGCTGGGTACAGAGCATGCAGGCTGCCTAGCTGTATGCGTTTCTATCTCCATGCCTGACGATGGTCTGGGATATTAAATCCCTGCCTTGCCATTCCTGCAATAATGGACTGCAACCAGGAATTGTAAGCCAGCCACACCTTTTCCTCCTTGAGTTACAATTAATCAAGAGGACTTATTACAGCAAAAGCCATGAGACTGTAGCACCTTTCTTTCTTAGATCTGTGATTTACAGTGGCGAGAGTCTAACATGCCTTCCTACCTACTCTCCTCTTCCCTGTCTCTCACCTTCTGTAATCTCCCACTCCTACTATCTAAGATTTCCTCTCAAATAACTCTCCAGCACTGGAGTCCTTACCTCAGGCTCCATGTTTAGGGATGCAAACTAAGGCCACAGCTTTGATGGCTTCAGAGATCAGGTGGATGATGAAGCTGATAGAAAAGAATGAGATGTACTTATTATGTACTGGCCCAACTCACGCAGAGAACAGAGAGAAATCACTTCTTGTTTCTAATGAAACTGTTCAGTGTTTGTACACATGCTTGGGCATCTGTTTTGCATTCAGTTTTCTATGAACCTAAGAAACATTCACTTTTGGGTCGTCAAAGATCAACATTACTGCTTGGCCTGAGTATCTAGGTCTCCTTGAGAAGCAACAGCAATATCAACCAGAATGAACAGTCAGTGAATGAATGGAAGTATCTTGACCGTCATCTCTGATGAGTGAGAGTGGGCCCGGCTCTGCCAGAACTTGACGTTTTAAAGTGGAGCTAAAAGCCTGATATTCATCTTGAATTTATGGATTTTGTAAATACTAATAATTAATTGTATTAAAAAGCAATTTTGGGGCTAAACTATTTAAGGTTTCTAATTTGAAGCCAATGTCCCTTATAATTTCTATTTCATTAAAGCCTTGGTATACTAATTGCAAATAATTATTTTTCCATTGCCTTAATGTCTCCTGTCACAGACCTTACTCTATAATATGCTACTACCTTGCTTTTGTAAAAGGATAAATGATTTGTACTTAAACTGCAAAAAACGTATTTTTTTCAAGCAATATTTTATATTCATATAGCTTCATGATCTGAGCTGCCTTAACATTTCTCCTGTAGGAAAATTAGAGACGACTGAGTCCTTTTCAGTTGTGTTGGGTGCAGAATGGTTTCTGGAACTGCACAGATGACTTGATATCATGATGTTGGTCTTCGTGAGTTCTCCTGGATCATCTTGTTCTGAAATCACTGTTCTAGAGAAGGACACTTCATTGAATTTCTTCTGCTCTGTGACAGTCCGGATACCTTTATTGCAGGAATGCCTTGCTAAGTATGGGAAGCCATGGGGAGGAAGAGGGAGGAAGCATGCTGTGGTGGTTTGAATAGACTTGGCACTATTAGGAGGTGTGGCCTATTAGAGAAGGTTAATTAACCCTTGTTAAAAAAAATGTGTCACTGTGGAGGCAGAACTTTGAGGTCTCATATAAGTGCTCAATTCTAGCCAGTGTGATTCAGTCACTACTCCTAGTACCAGCTTCCATATTAGTTAGGATTTCATTGCTGTAAGTGATCACCAAGGAAACTTAAACAAGGGAAACATTTAATAGGGATTGTCTTAGTTTCAGAGGTTCAGTCCATTATCATCATGGCACGAAGCATGGCAACCTGTAGCCAGATATGGTGCTGGAGCAGCCAAGAGTTCTCCATCTTGATATGAAGGCAGCCAGAAGGAGACTGTATTATGTAGGCAGCCAGGCAGAAAATCTGGATCACACTGGCCAGACTGGAGCACATGTATGCAAGGTCTGAAAGCCCCACCTCCGCAGTGGCCCACTTCCTTTAACAAGGCTACACCACTAACAGTGCCACTTCCCATGGGCCAAGCATATTCAAGCCACCATACATTCCTTTCTGAATGCTTCTTAAAGGATCCAATATGTCCTCTAGAAAGAGTTATGAGTAGACTCAAGTCTCCTCTGGGTATTCAGGAGGCCTGATGTTTCTTCTAGATTGTAACCCTCAAGCACCATGATTCTAGTATTTCTTCAAATCTGCCCCAAATGCCTGTTCCTTCTCCACCCATCCCTCTGATAGATTCCTTCATTACTTACTTAAATATTTACACACTGGGTGATAGTCTCTAGTACTAGAAGTTTTATTCTAACTAGAATCTCTGTCACTCATACACTCAGCCATTTCCCTGTAACAAGTGACCAGCATGACTTGCCAAAGGGTTATCTACATGCACTCTCTTCCTGAACCTGTTCTTTCTTCACAAAAAGAACAGTGCTGTTTAAAAATTAAACTTTGGTTATATCATTTAATTTCTTCCTTGCTGTCTTATAAGGTTCATGATCAGATCCTTATCTCCTCTACCTGCCATTTATTTCTCCCTTACCCCTGCAGTCTCACCACATTGGCGTCTCTCAGTTTTTCAAGGTTTCATGCTTTCTGCCACCATCAATTAATTGTTTCCTATAATTCTATAGCCTGGGGACATTGGAAGCTACCATATCTCTGCCCTTGGATGAACAAACTCTTTTAAAATTCAACTCAAATGCCACTTCTTTAGGGAAAGTTCCTACCCATAGAGTGGATCAGATCTCTTTAAATAATGGTATTGGTGGTGGTGATGATTATGCTATTAATAATTATCAAAAATTTTGATTACCCGTGATGGTCTGGATCTCTTTTAAGAACTCCAGTTTAATCTCCAGAACATTTTGTGGTTTTGTATTCTGATTTTATAGATGAGGAAACCCAGACAAGGGAGAGTCCAAGAGTCCATAGCAACTTTGGTGTCACACTATTATTGTAATATGAAGGCTTCCTTCATAATGCCTATTATAATTTATGATTGTACCATTACGTTTGTAATCCTTTAAACACCAAATGCATGGCTTCACATTGGACTTCAGATGATGAAAATCAGGGCTTTTGGGTGCATGTGTGTCTGATTACCATGGGGTTTAGTACTCCCTGCCTGGCAGATAGAAAATATTCAATAACGGAATGATTTTTTTTTCAATTAGATGACTATAAGAAGTAAGTTACCACATCAAATTTGTTGAATTCTAAAAGAATCTGCACAGAATAAGAAAGAATACCAACCTAGAAAACAAATAACACCACTAAAACATGAGTTTTTATAAGATCTCTCTGAAGATGCACATACCTTAATTTAATACTGAGCCACCAACAAGGTAGCATACAGTAGCTGATATGAGGTCGCCAACACATATAACAGAGGACTGCCGGGTCTGGCCTCAGTGAGTAAAGAAGTACTCAACCCTCGAGAGACTTAAGGCCCCAGGGAATGGGGAGGTCTGGTGGGATGAAGGTGAGGGCGTGGGTACATCCTCTTGGAGACAGGGGAGGAGGAATGGGATGAGGAACTGTCAGAAGGTGGATTGGGATGGGAATAGTGACTGGACTGTAAAAAAAAAAGATTTAATAAATAATATCAAGGAGCTAAAGTGGTCTGCAACCCTATCAACAATATGAACTAACCAGTCCCCCCAGAACTGTGTCCCTAGTTGCATATGTAGCAAAGGATGGCCTATTTGGCCATCAATGGAAGGAGAGGCCCTTGGTCTTGTGAAGATCATATGCCCCAGTACAGGGGAATGCCAGGGCCAGGAAGTGTGAGTGGGTGGGTTGGGAAGCAGGGCAGGGGTTGGGGGAGGATATAGGGGACTTTCAGTATGGTATTTGAAATATAAATGAAGAAAATATCTAATAAAAATAATAATATCTAAAAGAAGATTTTAAGGAACAATCATAAAAGCTGACAGTAAATTATTTCAAAACCACAGGAGGCTTTGCACTTATTTTCAGCAAAAAATATGCTACAAATGAATTGTGACCCACTAGATTTGGGCCTTGTGCCTATCCTGGAAAACTGCTTTATCCTACATCATAGGACTCCCTTAATTAGCTAAACCTGGCTGTGCCCATCTATAATGGATGGGCAGTGTGTCTGGTCACCAGATTATAGGAGGTTGATAACAGACATATTAAGATAACAATAAATAAGAGATAACATGTAGTCATATATGCTATACTGGCCCTGTTATTAGGGGCTGATGGGTTGATGCTAACATAGAAAGGGCTTTCATATATATATATATATATATATATATATATATATATATATATATACACACACACACACACACACACATAGAAGATATATGGATATACAAAGTCTTTCTGAAGAACTCATGTTTTAGTGGTGTTGTTTTCTAGGTTGGTATTCTTTCTTGTTCATTGCAGATTCATATATATATATATATATATACACACACATATACATATATATGTATATCCTGCTTATAATTGGATTTCTCATGGACTCTGTTCCAAGATAATACATTATTTAATCTGGAGTGTTTAACAATTATATTTATAGTACTAACATCTTGGCATTTGTATGCGTATGATATATGTGTATATGCACACTTGTGTCTGGGGTCTCAGGTATGACTCTTATGCTCAGTTTATACAGTGCTGGAGACTGAACCCAGCGTTTTACACATGCCCAGCAAGCCTACCCACAGAGGATAACCCCAGCCTTCTACAGTCTTGACAAATCTTTTATTTCCTTCTGAGACCTATTTGGATGGTTGGGTTGCCTGATTCCTTCAAAGAGTCCTCTGTTGTGCTGCTTTGTGGAAGCAAAGATTCATTAAAATTGAACGAAGCTCACACAGCTTCCTGTTGCTGAACAGCTTCAGCAAAGGCAGTGGTGAAGGTGAATTGGAGTTCCTGCTGGCTGAACTAAAAGTCTGACCTCTACTGAAAATGCAAGTTCATACAAACAAGCTGAGGAGTAATAGAATTTTAACAGTGGCTTCTCTCTCTCTCTCTCCCTCTCTCCCTCTCTCTCTCTCTCTCTCTCTCTCTCTCTCTCTCTCTCTCTGCTAGGCAATTCCTTTAGTTTTTGTTGTTGTTGACAATTTTTAAAATGAGGAAGGAACATCTTCAGAAGAGCCTAACAGATGGTTTTAAGGATGTGGTGGCACCCTAAACATGGAAGAATCCATTCCTTCACAGTGCCTGGTGAGCTTCCCTCCACTTGAGGAAAATCCGTCCACAAAACAAACTAGTTTTCAGATGTTTCAGAACATTCTAGAGGAATTAGTTTGAATTTTATATATGTTTGAAACTTTTTATTTAAAGATGGCAGTCTTTATATTGCAAATGTGATATATTTTAAAAGTGAAGTCACTGGGGGCTCCAATTTATTGCATTTCCTGGGGTTGGTAGGCTCATCGATTTTCTGAGTAGACAGAAATCATAGCACCTCTCCCAACCATACAGTGTTCTGAGACCCCAAGGCAAGTGATGGACGGCCTCAGCATTCACAACGACTTGAACAGAAATTTTCTTTATGTCACATTACTAAGAGAAAATATATAAGTTAAATTAGATATAATATAAATATATAAAAAATAAATTAGAAGCTGAAAATGAAATTCATTTAATTCTTTGATTGTGATTTATATTTTATATTAAAGAAAATAGAACTGTTTTAATTAATTGGCTTCTATAAATAAATACCATAAATCAACATCAGTAAAACAAATTTAACCTAATGAGATATTTTCTTGTTTTACATACATGTCTAAGTAAGGTGTTTTACTGTTCAATTTTCTCTCCGTCTCTGTTTATCTTTCTTTCTCTCTCTTATTTTTATTTAGTTGCTCACTGACAACACAATTTTATTTTCCCAAATTTCCCAGGATATAAATTCCAAGATCAAGGATACAGCAGACACAATTTCATAAGGGTGTGCTTTCAGGTTCAAAAATGGTGTGTGACTTAGTTAGGGTTTCATTGCTGTGAGCAGACAGCATGATCAAGGCAGCAACATTTAATCAAGGACAACATTTAATTGGGGCTGGCTTACAGGTTCAGAGGCTTAGTCCATTATTATCAAAGCAACATCCAGGCAAGAACAATGCAGGAGGAGCTAGGAGTTCAACCTCTTGATCTGAAGGCAAACAGGAGGAGACTGGCTTCTAGGCAGCTAGGACGAGGATCTTTAAGACATCCATATCTACAATGATACACTTCTCCAACAGGGCCACACTCCCTGGGTCAAGCATATTCAAACCACCACAGTGTTAGCTCATGTCCTCTCATAGTGAAAGAGGCAAGTTCTCTTATTCCCTTCTAGAAGACTGCTGAGGGTGGGACCCTTAGAACTTAATACTGTCCCTAATTTTATATCCTGGTACCACCATTTTGGGATAGGCATTCTTCAGGGGCCGTGCTCACCTAATATTCACAACATAGTACTTCTATTACTCTTTCTTTGTATTGAGTCTTGGTTGTCGTTGCGTCCGCTCTCGCTCAGCAAGAAAGATGCAACCACCAGTTCTTCTTACAGCAGTTTATTCAGGAACCTTGAACAATCTTCATCATCTCCCTCTTCATCTCCCCCTTCATCTCCCCCGAGCCCCGGGATACAAGCCCTTTTATACTCTCATCCACTCCAATTGCGGCAGGCCACCTCACCACGCGGCCTCAGCCAACCAGAAGAGCGGGAACATATCACTACCAAATATTACCACAAGCTCCATAGCCACCAGGTGCCATCTTTTAAGGTGCGGCTTTGGGTAGCCCAGGGGAGTGGCCGTGGCCTCCTACAGGTTGTCACTGTACATATGGCTCATACTGTGTTTTGGAAACTCTGGACCCTAGGCCTCAAAGTTCTGTGAAGCCTCTGCATTTGTCTTTCAGGGGGCTTAGATACCATATAAAGAAAGATGGGCTGGTTTACTGAGTGATGAGGTACTCATGAAGAGAGGCCCCAGCCTTCCCACACTCCCCATAACACACTTGCCACCTCCCACTGATCCATGACATGAATCCATCCATAAGACATATCCCACATGAGACCACTCACCTCAAAGATTTTCAATAAGTATCTTCAGTCATTAGTAGCAATACACTGTTTTGGAGGCTGAACAGTGGGAAAGTTGTGACGATCAAGATAGCCTGGTGGCAGAGCTTTTGGACTACTCATCAGTAAACCTGAACATCGCAGGCTGGCACGCCCATGATTCCAGTTCACCAAGTGCATTTTCCTGGCAAGTGCTCCATTTCTTAGAGAAACAAAATCAAGTCTGTAGGTTGGATGGGGACTTTTGCAGACTCAACACCTAGCTGAGGACTTACTGGAAACTGACTGCCATTGGGGAGGCAGAATTATGCTTTTTTTTTTTTTTTTTTTTTTTTTTTTTTAGCAGGGGTGTTCACTGATAGGTTTTCCATGCCTCAGCTGATGACTCCACACTGTATATATGGGCAGTACCAACTGAAGTCAGAGGTGTAGAGAGAATGTCTTGGGTATTGTATGGATGTATCACCTGTCAAAAAGTCTACAGCTTATGACTTAGACAGGAAATGGAAGGTGGACCCATCTGCGAAGATAGAGCCAGATAGGAGATCTGTCCAGAAAAATGTGTGGAGCCGGACACATGGTATCTGAGCATGGGTAACTAGCCACTATCCATGAGGCAGAATGTAGATCCAAATAAATGGGTTGTCTTAAGTTATGACTTTAGTCAGAGAAGAGCCTAGCTATATGGCCAAGGCACTTGGAAATATATGCCGAATCTGAGTCTTATTTCCGAGAGCATGGGGCTGGGAGGAAGACCTAACTTTACATAGAGGATTCAAAATAAAATTGAAAAAAGAAGACAAGAAAGGAGGGAAAGTGTTGTGGGGGATTCTGGAGGGATCTGAACAGGGACGATTGGGATGTGTAAGATAAAGACATAATGTATTGTTATGAAAGTTTCATATAAAACATTAAAAAATAATAAACTTAATAAGATAAATTACTAAACCAAAATAAACAATAAGCACATTTTTGAAAAATAACATGACAGTAAAAGAAAATATAGGTAGTTAAAATTAGCAGTGTGTAAAAGAGAGAGCTCAGGGACTGGAGAGATGGGTCAATGATTATAAGCACTGACTGGTCTTCCAAAGGTCCTGAGTTCAATTCCCAGCATCGACATGGTGGCTCACAACCATGTGTAATGAGATCTGATGCCCTCTTCTGATGTATCTGAAGACAGCTACAGTGTACTCATATAAATAAAATAGAATAAATGAGAGAGAGAGAGAGAGAGAGAGAGAGAGAGAGAGAGAGAGAGAGAGAGAGAGAGAGAGAGAGAGAGAGAGAGAGAGAGAGAGAGAGAGAGAGCTCAGAGGAGGCCAGGTACCAGAAGTTCTGTTTTTGGATTCTTTGCTTCAGTGAGCCTGATAAGATCCTAAGAAGGACCTATACTTCAGCACAGACCCAAGGAAAACACTACTGACATCAATCCATTGAGTCAAGGTTTCTAACAGTAGAAAACTAAAAACACACAAAAAACTTTTTAATCAAAAGCTTGCTGCCAAATATTAGCCTCCTTACAAACTCAAGCCATTTCACGTGCTAGGCACTAAGCTATACCCCAGCTTTCCTCCCTCTGGATTAATGAAAGTGGTATGTGTTCAACTACAACCTGCTTTCTATGTTGAGTCTCCCGCATTACTGTTATGGGGCACTGGCAGTGTCAACTACAGCAGTCCCCAGTCGGCAGACAATCACAAGAGGAAACAACCAAGACTCAATGAATCAAACTGTTAACATTTGGCAGGTTCATCCCATTCAACGCCTTTTGAGTTATGACATTTTCAGCTCACAACGGGTTTATTGGCACAGAACTCCATCTTACGTTGATGCACATCTGTAGCTGCTTTGTTGTCTCGTTTTTACGTAAGCACATTTTTTCCCTCATTACATAAGACACAGCTGAAATAACCATGTCTGAATAGTTCTGAGAGAAAGTGAACTGAAGAAAGAGTTGTATAACTTTGAAGAATGGTCTTCAGAGAATGATGCATCACAAAGAGGCTGTAGATGCCAACAAGAATCACAGGATGGAAAATACAGACATGATCGTGCTACAGTCCCTTTGGAGGAAATAGAACCTCACAGAGAAAAGCAGATTGCAGATCAATACATGTCTGAAATGGATGATGTCTGTCAGGCCTTAGCAAATGAGTGTCTGGGAAAATGATTTTTCTTCCTCTTTTTCCATGCATTTAATTTGCTGAGTATTTTTGGAATGTGATGTAGCTCACAAGACATTTAACTTTCTAGGAACAAAATGTCTCCAAAGAATGTTACATTTTTCAATCCATCATTCTGCCCCCAGGCCCAGAAAGGATGAGACCAAGACCCACTTCAGGTTCCTAAAGATTGTAACAGTTTCCACAAAGGCTAACAGCAAAATGGTTTTAGATTACATGTTCACTCTTGATGCTGTACATTCTATGGTGTTGTATAGATATGTAATGCAAAGTATTCATCCTTGGAGTATAGTGGGAAATAGTGATATGTTACTACAGGCTTACCAACTATAATGAATATTAACATGATTTTTCTTTTTTTAATACTTTACATTATTAATACATTAGAATGACCAGCTTTGTGTATTTGCAAAGCAGAATACTTAATTCAAATGAAATATACATTTTGATGGGCATTTATTTGTGAATGCAATTTAGTCATCAAGAGAATGACAAAATTTATACTGTCTTTAAATGTGGTAATTAGCATTTTTTTATTTATTTGCTTAGCTATTTGTTTATATTAGCTTACTTTAAAATTGTTTTGCGATTATAATATAATTATATTTTCTCCTTTCTTTCCTCCCACCAAACCTTTCTATATACCCATCATTACTCATTTCTCTTTTTCAAACTCATGGCCTCTTTTTTCATTAATTGTTATTTTATGTATATATATATATATACACACACACACACACACACACACACACACACACACACACATAGGTGTGTATTACATATGTATATTCCTAAATATAACCTGCTCAGTCTTGATAATGTTAACTGTATGTTTGATTTAAGGACTGACTAATTGCTCTTCCCTGGGAAAAGACTATCTCGCCCACGCTCAGCATTCTTTGGTTGCCTGTAGTGCTTTGTGTAGATTTGAGGCCTTGTGGGATTTTCCCCATCTACTTTGGCATGTCTGATATTCCCTCTCATGTTCATGACTCACCCTTTTTCTTTAGCTGTTATTACTGCAAACATACACACACAGACATACATAAATAAATAAATACAACATACTAAAGCCATTTAGTTTTGTTTGTGTAAAAATGATTTCAGGGTTGACCACTTGGTATTGAATAACTAATTAGAGGGCTCATCTCTGGGCAAGAGCAATTCTCCAGTTCTCATCATGTTATTTTAAAAACAACTTTTACATAAGCATACAAAACAATGTGTCTCAAAAAAGTTTACTTTTGTGTGTGGGTCTGTCCTTGTACACATATACATGTATATGTGTGTGTGTTACACATTGGGTGGGTGCCCATGGAGACTAAAATCAGATGCTGGATGCCTGGAAGTTGGAGTTATGGGCAGTTATGAGTTGTCTAATGTTGGTGCTGGAATCCAAGCTCCAAGTCTTCTGATAGAGTAATAAACCCTCTTACCCACCGAGCTACCTCTCCAGTCCCAGCAATGGGTTTTATGATGGCATTTTCTTTATTATTATTATTATTATTATTATTATTATTATTATTATTATTATTATTATTTTCTTTATTTACATTTCAAATGCTATCCCAAAAGTTCCCCATACCCTCTCCCAACCCCTGCTCCCCTTCCCACCCACTCCCACTACTTGGCCCTGGCCTTCCCCTGTGCTGGGTCATATAAAGTTTGCAAGACCAAGGGGCCTCTCTTCCCAATGATGGCTGATTAGGCCATCTTCTACTACATATGCAGCTAGAGACATGAGCTCTGGGGGTACTGGTTAGTTCATATTGTTGTTTCACCTACAGGGTTGCAGCCCCCTTCAGCTCCTTGGGTACTTTCTCTAGCTCCTCCATTGGGGACCCTGTGTTCCATCCAATAGCTGACTGTGAGCATCCACTTCTGTGTTTGCCAGGCACTGGCATAGCCTCACAAGAGGCCCCTATATCAGGATCCCTTCAGCAGAATCTTGCTGGCATGTGCATTAGTATCTGGGTTTGGTGGCTGATGATGGGATGGATCCCCGGATGGGGTAGTCTCTGGATCGTCCATCCTTTCATCTTAGCTCTAAATTTTGTCTCTGTACTTACATCCTTTCATGAGTATTTTGTTCCTTATTCTAAGGAGGGATGAAGTATCCACACGATGGTCATCCTTCTTGGTTTTCTTGTGTTTTGCAAAATGTATCTTGGGTATTCTAAGTTTCTGGACTAATATCCGCTAATCAGTGAGTGCATATCTAGTGACTTCTTTTGTGATTGGGTTACCTCACTAAAGATGATATCCTCCAGATACAACCATTTGCCCAAGAACTTCATGAATTCATTGTTTTTAATAGCTGAGTAGTACTCCATTGTGTAAATATACCACATTTTCTGTATCCATTCCTCTATTGAGGGACATCTGGGTTCTTTCCAGCTTCTGGCTATTATAAAAAAGACTGCTATGAACATAGTGGAGCATGTGTCCTTATTACCAGTTGGAAGATCTTCTGGGTATATGCCCAGAAGAGGTATTGTTGGGTCCTCCGGTAGTACTATGTTCAGTTTTCTGAAGAACTGCCAGACTGATTTCCAGAGTGGTTGTACCAGCTTGCAATCCCACCAGCAATGGAGGAGTGTTCCTCTTTCTCCACATCCTCGCCAGCATCTGCTGTCACCTCAATTTTTTTAATCTTAGCCATTCCGACTCGAGTGAGATGGAATCTCAGGGTTGTTTTAATTTGCATTTCCCTGATGACTAAGGATGTTGAACATTTTTTCAAGTGTTTCTCAGCCATTTGGTATCCCTCAGTTGAGAATTCTTTGTTTAGCTCTGTACCCCATTTTTTAATGGGGTTATTTGAATTTCTGGAGTCCAGCTTCCTGAGCTCTTTGTATATATTGGATATTAGTCCTCTATCAGATTTAGGATTGGTAAAAATCCTTTCCCAATCTGTTGGTGGCCTTTTTGTCTTGTTGACAGTGTCTTTTGCCTTACAGAAGCTTTGCAGTTTTATGAGGTCCCATTTGTCAATTCTTGATTTTACAGCACAAGCCATTGGTGTTCTGTTTAGAATTTTTCCCCTGTGCCTATATCTTCGAGGCTTTCCCCCACTTTCTCCTCTATCAATTTCAGTGTCTCTGGTTTTATGTGGAGGTCTTTGATCCACTTAGACTTGAGCTTTGTACAAGGAGATAAGAATGGATCAATTCTCATTCTTCTACATGATAGCTGCCAGTTGTGCCAGCACCATTTGTTGAAAATGCTGTCTTTTTCCCACTGGATGGTTTTAGCTCCCTTGTCAAAAATCAAGTGACCATAGGTGTGTGGATTCATTTCTGGATCTTCAATTCTATTCCATTGATCTACATGTCTGTCACTGTACCAGTATCTTGCAGTTTTTATCACAATTGCTTTGTAGTACAGCTTAAGATCACAGGTGTCAGTATACTTCATTTGTCTTCCCCTCTGGGTTCCCTTTAAGTCTTAGTGTTTATCAGACTCCTTTGTGCCCCTCCCCCTCCCCCTTTGCCTCCACTTTTAAGTCTGCTTCTTTTGCCACTTCCCCTGCATCTGAATCTACTTCCCTCATCAAGATCTGAGCCCTTCAGAGTTATCAGTGAGGCTTAAAATCAACTTGTTCCAATCTCCATTAATCATGATTTTCCTAATGGCATCTATAATGGAAAAATACTTTGCAGAAGGGTTTTAATTTACTTTGCCTGGATCCATCAGAAAAATCACTTTTCTATGGCAGCTACAACCTTAAAAATGTGTTTCTTCAAAGCAGCAATACTTGAAAATCCACACTGCTCCTTGAGCTGCAGAGTGGATGTTGTTTTGGCAGGCATAAAAATAACATTAATCTTGTAAATACCCACCAGAGATCTTTGATGAGGGGCACTGCCAATGAACAGGAATATTTTATTCTATGCAGTGAGTCTTCACATTGGGCTAAAGTATTCAGGGAACTGTATTGCAAATGGACTTACTGTGATCAGGATTTGTTGCTCCATTTGCAGAATATGGGTAGAGTACACTCTGATTCTTAATGGCCCATGACTTTTCAGAATGCTAAGTAAGTATGTGCATTAATTTAAACTCACCAACATTAGCCCCTGAAAGGAGGGGAAGCCTTCCTGAATATTTGAAACCAAGTATTGACTTTTCCTCCGTAGACTTGACAGCCTGTCTTCATTTCATTGTTGTTCAGATGAGATGAGAAAATATTCGGACTACAAGCACGTTAGTGGAGAAAGGGGGTTTATTTGGCTTACATTTCCAGGTAATAGTTTATCAAGAAGTGGAAGAAGGTCAAATAACATCCATGGTCAAGAGTAGAAAGAAATGAAGGTATGCATTCTTACTTGCCGTTTGATTCTCTTTTGTACCACTCAGGAACCTCTGTGTAGGGAATGATGCCACTCATGATGAGCTGGGTCTTCCTATATCAAGTCGCGATTAAGAAAGTCTCTCACAGATCTGCCCACAGGCCAACCTGATCCCACTAAGTTGACAGTTGAAAATAAGCAGCACAGTTACAGACTGATTCGTTTCAATAGAAAGCTGATTTTTCTATATTGGGTGTCCGTCTCTCAGTAGAGGTATCATGTGGTGGTTTGAATAGGTATGGCCCCAGCAATTCATGTCTTTTAATGCAGGATTATATGGAGTGGGCTATTATGAGGTGTGGCCTTATTGGAGGTGGTGTGGTCTTGTTACAGGAAGTACGTCAGTATGGAGATGGGGCTTTGAGGGCTTATATGTGTTTAAGCTCTGCCCAATGTGGAACACAGTCTCCTCCTGGCTGCCTTTGGATCATGAGATAGAACTTTGGACTCCTATAGCACCATGTCTGCCTGCACGCTGCCATGTTTCTTGACATCCTGTCATGATAATAATGCATTGAACCTCTGAAACTGTAAGCCAGCCCTGATTAAATGTTTTCCTTTATAAGAGTTGCCTTGGTCTTGATGTCTCTTCACAGCAATGAAACCCTGACACACTGTCGTCAGCAAACATCTGGGTAAATTGCTGCAGCTTCTGTTTCACTACCCGCTGCTTCCTATACTTGATTGTGCAGGTGGCTTGTCTCTTTAAACCTCCTGAGCCAATGCTCTGTTAGGTCCAGACTTTTCTTCTACAGCTTCCTTGCTTCTTGCAGCCTCCATAGAATTAAATGTCAATGGTTGGCACTTTGCTCTGGATGCGGTTTGGCTTAACGGAATGTTATGACTGACTTGATTGTCTGTCCAGACTACTAAAGCCAGAAGCAGTAAGTCTGCTTTGCTTTCCCCCGTGTGCCTGCACTGGAGCGACACTGTTCATTTCATTCAAGAACTTTTGCTTTGTTTTCACAACATGGCCAGTCCTTTGGGGCAAGAAACTATGCATCTTGCCTACTGTGGCTTTTCACCTACTTCCTTTACTTTTCTAGCTGTCGATTTAAAATGAGAGGCACACAGCTCTTCCTTTCACATCAACACTTACAAGCTATGGTAGTGTATTCATTGGCCCAATTTCGATATTATGATATCTGGAGGAACAGGGAGGACTCCCTAGAAGCAGAGAGATGGGAACTGGCCAGCCAGTGTAATACAGGTATTTATCAGTTTCACACATGGGCACATATGGGCATGGTTTCTGGCAGCCCTCAAATGATCATTAATCATATAAAAGATTATTGACCTTATGATACCACAAGAGATAAAAATAAGGAAAAAAGTCAAAAATACTAAAAGCTTATTGAAATTCAGTGTAAAGATTGAAGTAGCATGCGCAGGTGAAGAAAATGGTGCTGATGGACCTAGCAGAGGCAGGATTGCCACAAGCAGTAAACTGTAAAGTGCACTGTATCCAGGAAGTATAAGAAAATGGCAAAACTGTAATGGCTCGAGGAGGTAAAGGTGGGAGAAAGGCTTTGCTGAGAGAGAAGAGAGTCTCCTGGCCAAGAAAATATGGAGTTAAAAGATTAATGTGCATGTTTTTGCAAACTTATTTTTATTGTGGTATCATCTCTGCCTCTCTGAATGTGTGGTACTCACAATCGAATAGTCACCACTCTCCATGCACTGTTTGAGAATCAGCCTACAATGCACGCTCCAGGAATGGAGGATTAGAATCATAGTCCTTCTGTGTGAAAGAAAAGAAATGGAGTGATGGTGATGAGCATTGTTGATGTAGTCTGGATTATTTAGAGAAATGGAATGTATGTGCGTGCATATGTAAGAAAACATATAGAATAAGATGTAATCCATATTATTTTGTTCATAGAAACTGGCCTGTGTGATGCAAACTGAAGAAGCAAGAAATGTGGTGGTATCATCCAAGTAATGTCTGGAAATCCAAGGACCAGGAAGCTGACCATGCAAGTCCTGGTCTGAACCCAAAGGCTTGAGAACCAGAACACTAACATGTAAAACAGGAGAAGGCACGGTCCCAGCTCCGGCAGAGACAGTGAGTCCATTCTCCTACTACTCTTCTGTTCACTTGTGTCTTCCGTGGTTGTAGCCCACCTGCCTTGGGGAAAGCCATCTCCTACTTCTTGGGTTTAAACGCTAATTCTTGCTGGCATCATCTCTCAGAGAAATCCTTTCATCTGCTTGCTGAACATTACTTAAAAAAAAAAAAAGCACAGGATCTTCTTGCATGAAACCTCACCACAATAGAGTTGATGTGGCTCTGACATGTTGCATTGAATGAAGCCTCACAACTTGTACCTGCTTTTTTGTCTGTGTAAAGTGTAAAGTGATTGATGAGTGGTTTTTTTTTTTTTTGTTTTGTTTTGTTTTTTTTTCATCAAACTCACATATCCAGAATGGAAAAAAGCCATTGTTCCCCGATCTAAGCTCTGAGTGCATGGCCTAGGAGCGTTGCCCATCCTGCCTTAGGTTGTCATGCCAACGCCAGAGTGCTCACAAGCCTGTGCCTTGCCTTGGGAACGCCACGAATCTGTTAGACTGCCGCTCATGAACATGGGTGTGCTTAGGAGATGTTTTTAAGCAGTTTACAAAATTTATTACCTATACTTATCTGTTATATTTTTTAAGTTTATGCTTCACTGAGATGGAGAAGCAGATTATGACTCTTAAGGCCCATCAGAATAATTATGGTCAGGACTTTCAGATCGCTGTCTGCGTCATGAAACATGTTTCTCATGAGAGATGTGGATTTTTTTTTTTCAGCTTCTTTGCTTTTACAAGATACATCTTCTTTTTTTTAATGAAAAGATATTTCATGGTCCAAAGCCTCCTCTGTCTCAGACTAGCATTAAACCTAATTATCCCCTTCAAAACCAGTGTCAGCTGTGTAATGGAAGGCTCTTCCCAGCAAACATCCCCATTTGGATGAAATACTGGATGTGCACGACACATCCTACTTTGACAAAGAGAAGGTAAAGACTCAATTCTGGAAGCAGAATTCTTGAAATATGCGTGTCCAGGGCTCAGGGGGCCTGGTGTGAACCTCGCTGTCAGATAGATGATGGTCCTCAGGCAGACTGTCATCTCAGCCTGAGGCCTTGCTGTAAACCTCTGTAAAAAGAGGAACGTGAAGAGCTGCCTAGGCTCCACTCGCTGTCGAAATCTGGGAGTCGTATTTCGAATGGCTTTCTGCTGATAATCTGCCTAGTGTTTTTGAAGTTCCCATAGTGAAGAAAACATCCAAGGGTGTAGTCTCCATGATGAACTGTCTGGCTGCAGCTCACGGGGTGAGGTCTGCAATTCTACCTTCTGCCCAGGCAAACCATCCTCCCCTGTTCACTTGTATCCTGCACCAGTGCTGCTTTCTAAGGACTGGCTCCATTCAGCCTGTGGTGTATGCTAGTCTGAGAATCTGCTGTGTTAGTTAGATCTGCAGTTTTCCTAGCTTTTCTGTTTGTGGCATGATCCTGCTTTCTCCTTAGAGGACCTTCGAGGTCCACCCTCCATTTTCTCCTTAGAATGTTCCTCGGGTATCAGAGCCCAGACTTATGGAAAAATGTAGTGCAAACTTATTCGAGGCCAGGCACTTTTTTCCAGATGACGGACATCTGAGAATGAGTAAGACTGTTCTCTCTGTCTCTAACTAGTGACGCTCCGGTGAGCTTCAAAGACCTACCTCCACCTCAGCTCTTGGGACTCCATCTCTTCCTTAAGTTCCCAAGGGACCTATCTTCTCAGTGTTTGATGACTTGCTAACTGATTGTTCTAGAATCCCCAGACAATCTCAAAATCAATTCCAAGGTGTTTTGGCTGTTAGTTTCTTGAACACAGACAAGTGTATCTCTTTTTCTTTTCTTTTCTTTTTTTTTTTATTAGATACTTTCTTTTTTTAAAAATTATTTTATTAGATATTTTTCTTCATTTACATTTCAAATGCTATCCCTAATGTCCCCTATACCACCCCCCGCCCTGCTCCCCTACCCACCCACTCCCACTTCTTGGCCCTGGCATTCCCCTGTATGGGGCATATAAAGTTTGCAAGACCAAGGGGTCTCTCTTCCCAATGATAGCCAACTAAGCCATCTTCTGCTATATATGCAGCTAGAGACACGAGCTCTGGGGGTACTGGTTAGTTCATATTTTTGTTCCAACTATAGGGTTGCAGACCCCTTCAGCCCCTTGGGTAATTTCTCTAGCTCCTCCATTGGGGGCCCTGTGTTCTATCCTATATATGACTGTGGGCATCCACTTCTGTATTTGCCAGGCACTGGCATAGCCTCACAAGAGATAGCTGTATCAGGGTCCTTTCAGCAAAATCTTGCTAGCATATGCAATAGTGTCTGTGTTTGGTGGCTGATTATGGATGGATCCCTGGGCAGGGCAGTCTCCGGATGGTCCATGATTTCCTCTTAGCTCCAAACTTTGTCTCTGCAACTTCTTCCGTGGTATTTTATTTCCTATTTTATGGAGGAATGAAGTATCCATATGTTGGTCTTCCTTCTTGATTTTCTTGTGTTTTGGAGAATGTATTTTGGGTATTCTAGGTTTCTGGGCTAATATCCACTTATCAGTGAGTGCATATCAAGTGAGTTCTTTTGTGATTGGGTTTCCTCACTCAGGATGATATCCTCCAGATACATCCATTTGCCTAAGAATTTCATAAATTCATTGTTTTTAATAGCTGAGTAGTACTCTATTGTGTAAATGTTCCACATTTTCTGTATGCATTCCTCTGTTCAGGGACATCTGGGTTCTTTCCAGCTTCTGGCTGTTATAAATAAGGCTTCTATGAACATAGTGGCACATGTGTCCTTATTACCAGTTGGAACAACTTTTGGGTATATACCCAGAAGAGATACAAGTATATTTCATACTGTTCAAGTAAAGATTTTTCTAATTTTTTAATTCTTTTTAAATAAATTGAATTTAAAAGGGACAATGTTATCACTGTTTACAACATAAAGTCAACACTTTCCTTCATTTAAATCTACTGTGGGATGGTGGTGGCACATTCCTTATTAACCACACTCAGTGAGGCAAAGGCAGGCAGATCCCTGAGTTAGAGACCATTCGGATTTACAGAGTGAATTCCAGGACAGCCAGGGATACACAGGGAAACCCTATCTTGAAAAACAAAACAAAAGTATTTATGACTAAAGAAAATTATGAAATCAAAACACAGTTATTATATTCTAATGAGAAACAAAAAAATGTTCCTAACAATCTTACTCATTATTGCCTCACATTAGAAACCATTCAGATGCAGATAAGAGTACAATAGATAAATAAATTGTGGTTTATTTATACAGTGAGGTACTACACAGCAGTAAAAAAGGAACAGATTATTATAACTCAACTAAATGAATCTCAAAGACATAATCAATGAAAGGAACAAGGCTACATAGTCATTCTCTTTGTATGAAAATCAGGAATGAGAAAAATCATCTATGAAAATAGAAGTCAGGATAGCNTAGCTGTATCAGGGTCCTTTCAGCAAAATCTTGCTAGCATATGCAATAGTGTCTGTGTTTGGTGGCTGATTATGGATGGATCCCTGGGCAGGGCAGTCTCCGGATGGTCCATGATTTCCTCTTAGCTCCAAACTTTGTCTCTGCAACTTCTTCCGTGGTATTTTATTTCCTATTTTATGGAGGAATGAAGTATCCATATGTTGGTCTTCCTTCTTGATTTTCTTGTGTTTTGGAGAATGTATTTTGGGTATTCTAGGTTTCTGGGCTAATATCCACTTATCAGTGAGTGCATATCAAGTGAGTTCTTTTGTGATTGGGTTTCCTCACTCAGGATGATATCCTCCAGATACATCCATTTGCCTAAGAATTTCATAAATTCATTGTTTTTAATAGCTGAGTAGTACTCTATTGTGTAAATGTTCCACATTTTCTGTATGCATTCCTCTGTTCAGGGACATCTGGGTTCTTTCCAGCTTCTGGCTGTTATAAATAAGGCTTCTATGAACATAGTGGCACATGTGTCCTTATTACCAGTTGGAACAACTTTTGGGTATATACCCAGAAGAGATACAAGTATATTTCATACTGTTCAAGTAAAGATTTTTCTAATTTTTTAATTCTTTTTAAATAAATTGAATTTAAAAGGGACAATGTTATCACTGTTTACAACATAAAGTCAACACTTTCCTTCATTTAAATCTACTGTGGGATGGTGGTGGCACATTCCTTATTAACCACACTCAGTGAGGCAAAGGCAGGCAGATCCCTGAGTTAGAGACCATTCGGATTTACAGAGTGAATTCCAGGACAGCCAGGGATACACAGGGAAACCCTATCTTGAAAAACAAAACAAAAGTATTTATGACTAAAGAAAATTATGAAATCAAAACACAGTTATTATATTCTAATGAGAAACAAAAAAATGTTCCTAACAATCTTACTCATTATTGCCTCACATTAGAAACCATTCAGATGCAGATAAGAGTACAATAGATAAATAAATTGTGGTTTATTTATACAGTGAGGTACTACACAGCAGTAAAAAAGGAACAGATTATTATAACTCAACTAAATGAATCTCAAAGACATAATCAATGAAAGGAACAAGGCTACATAGTCATTCTCTTTGTATGAAAATCAGGAATGAGAAAAATCATCTATGAAAATAGAAGTCAGGATAGCAATAAGAACCAAAGGTAAATCTTACTTGGGAAGAGATACAAAAGTTCTGGGCAATATAAATATTCTATATTTAACTCTGTATAATGACTACATTGACCTATTCATTTACTTACAAAAACACAAGTAGTGGATTCTGGATTAGTGCAAGTTATTCATATTCTATATAAAAAATGAAATTCCAGCGACATATGGTGAAATCTTAAGTGAAGATTCCTAACATAGACATCTTTGAATCTGAGATCTGCTCTCTCTAAAATTGAGCATAGTAACATAGAAGGACACTAAGGATGCCCACACCCCAAACTGAGGCTTGCTCCTCGGGACTAAACAGAAGAGAAAGGGAACACATTTCTGACTGTGGAGATGTAGAGTTCATTAGCATCACATCCAGATTCTGTTTGACTTCATTGGATATTCCAACATGACAAGCAGTTCTCATCTTCAGGAAATCACTGCAGCATTTCCCACTTGATTTTTTTGGTGAGCCTCAGTCCATTGATGACCTCTGGAAGTCTTGTAAGTGTGAAGGTCTTTAGTGATGCTTTCAGCTAGTGTCTTGTAATCATTTCGACAGCTTTGATTATGGGAGGGTGGGAAACAGATATTTAAAACACACTGATAGGCAACTCTCTATACCACATAGCTATCCTTTAGTCATAGACAGGGCACATTCCACTTAGTGTGACCAATGAGAGAAGGTTCTGTGAGCAGCTTCCTAGATGCTGCTGAACACTCCATTGTAGGGGATTGCACACGGCCTAGGGCACTGTTTCCTAACTATACACTTTTCTTCCCCTTGGGGGTCTCATGACTCTAAGATGGTAAGAGAATCTACTGACGCCACAGAAAGATGTAAAGATGCATACACATGCTACATTACATTGCATAGAAATTTGATCTTTGCACACTCTGTGCATCTGTTTTATGCCAGGCTCAAAGGCCCAGCTTTGCCAACAAGAGATGCAAACGTGAAGAATCTGTGGACACAGGAAAGCTGAGATCAGCTTTCCCTGTTGTCTTCAGTTCTCCAAAGAACCGTCCTTTTTCTTAGTCCCAGGACCTGACCTGTGACCTGCCAGAGCTGTAATAGTATCTTTTATCTTCCTGAAGTAATTATCATCTCTGATGCTCACTGCCTCCGTCTGCTAACCTGGGCCTAGATCCAGAAGCTTCTAGCCTCTGCACAGTCTAATCTAGGCCTAGAATGCTTTCAGCCTCTGAGACTTCTGCTGAATAAGAACACCCCTTTGTAGCTCTTTCTGAACTCTGTTGGCTGCTTTAACTTAGCTGTTGTGCTTCAAACTCTTCTCTAAGCTGACTGGCTCAACCTAGCTTCTCTCAGTTGCTCCTGAATTTCTCTACCTGACCTCCTACTAACTTTCACAATATGTTCTAATTTTATGGCCCCTTCTCATTCTCTGGCTCATTCTCTCTTCAACCTGTCTCTGTAAAACTCCTGATAAAAACGACTCCTCTCCTATCTGCACTGCCTCTTAAGTTTGCTTCCCCTTCTTCTCTCTTCTCATGAGAGTTGGGCATATCCTATCCTGTCAAATCTTTCTCAGATTCATCACTTTGTCTGCCCCTCAATTAGAAGTCACTTTTACACATGGGTGCTTCCTTAGACAAACTAACTTTACCTTCATTGTTTGGGATAAGAGGTGAGTATTAAGGGCTTGTCTGTACCCCAGCCAGAGGGATGAAATGTGTATGCTAAGGGCCGAGCCACAGAACAACTAGAAGCAGTTTCTTTTTTTTTTTTTTTTCTTTCAGTAAATAACACAATCTTGGTGTTCACAGTGTGATCAGATATCTTGCAACACTGAGCAATCTTTTCTATTTTTCAAACCTCCCATCCTATGAGAGTGGTCTGGGACAACTTTATTATTTCCCAACACTGGTGGATTATCAGACTCTTAAATCTCTCTCTCTCTCTCTCTCTCTCTCTCTCTCTCTCTCTCTCTCTCTCTCTCTCTCTCTGTCTCAAAAGCATCAGAAGAACAGTAAAAAGAACAGATTTCAAACTTTAGTTTTCTCTTTCTTTTCTTAAGCAAATCTCAGTAGGAAAGGTATGCATGGTGATGCCATCTTTGTAAACGCCAGAGGTTACAATATGCCAACTGGAAAATAGTGGTCAATGAAGAAATTATAGCAGTGTCTTCTAACGTAATCAATGTTCATCAAATTTCCTACTCTTTATTTTTAATGTCAAATCATAAATGATTAGAAAAATGTAATTTCAGGGCAAAAGTATATTCTGAGAGTTAGGAGCAAATATACAATTAATAATTTCTTTATATAGGATGTCAGCCAGGGGCATTGATGGTCAAAAGAGAGTTAAATGAGACAATGTATCTGGGACACATGTCTTATGTGTGTAAGAGCTGAGTGCTTAGTGAATGTGTCTGATATTATTACATATGAAGTCAGAAGTACTTCTGAGGGCATTGTGTTCACAGAAAGACTAAAATGTTTATTCTTTTAGACATTTTGTCGAGAGTATGGGTGTGTATTGAAGTTTTGTAGTTTATTCAGAAGAAAACACTGTATTTTCGTTTAAAATCTTATCTAAGATGATTATCCATATTGTACATGTGCAAACACAGAGTGGCATTGGCCTGGGTTTTCAGGTAGGAATGGAAACCTGCACCTCAGCTGATGTACTGTGGAAGCTTCCAGAACACCAGCACATCAGCACTTCTCATTCAAGACCTATAGAGAGGCTGTGATTATGTATGTATGTACATATGTATGTATGTATGTATGCATGCATGTACACATGTATGTATGTATGTATGTATGTATGTATCTATCTATCTATTTATCTATCTATCTATCTATCAGCTATCTATCTATCTATTTATTTTGAGACAGGGTTTTAGGTAGTTCAAACTGGCATTCAATCTTATGTAGCTAAGGATGACATTGAATACTGCCTCCATTTTTCAAGTGCTGGAGATATAGGCATGTATAGTACAACAAATTTAAACTTATCCCTCACTAACTTACAAATAAATGAGTCTCAGACTTGGTTACTTAATTTGATTTTGGCAATTACTCTATGGTAACCCCTAATTTACTTTTTTAAACTGATGGCCTGACCACTTCCCCAGTGGTGTACCCCAGATCCTCATTCTTTCTCCTGGCCATGAGCTCATGGTCCATCTCTCCTCATGGTGGCTTCCTTCTCTCCTCTCATTCTTGCTCCAGATAAATCATGAAAACATAGTCATGAGGGCTAGCCAATTGGAGTTAAGAGCTGTCCAGATGGAACACGGAAAATTATAACTTGGGGTTATGGAGGGAGAAATAGATTCTAATAGCACAGAGGGTAGACAATCTGCCCAGCTCTAGTGCTGATTAAGGCTTATTATAAATATAAAGGTCATGTGTCTTTTCTCTGGGAACTGAATGGTCAAAGATGGAGTAGAAGCCCTGGATTGAGATTAAATACTTCTATAACAGGCATGTGGCTCTACATTTAATCACTCCAATGCTATGTGTTTGTTATATGTGTGTAGTTATTCACATATGTGTGTATGTACACATGCAAGTATGTGTATGTGTTCATCAGCATGCATGTGCACACACATGGAAGCCAGAGAGCAACCTTGGTTGTTATTCTCAGGAACATCACGTCCTTTCAAATGTACTGTGTTTAGAAACAGCTCCAAGGTCATCATAGAAGAGAGGGTGGGAAGAATGTAAGAGCCAGAGGTTAGGGAGGACTGCTGTAAAATCGTTGACATGACAGGGCTGTTGTACTTATGAACTTGAAGCAGCTCTGGTTGGCTGCACAAGATCTTTGCAACAAGGCAATTAACATGGTAGCATGGGTGGGGGAGGGACTTACAATATCCTACCCTTAAATGAGGATCTACTGGCAATTAATGGTTGCTAGGGGAGATAGTATCATTTTTTTTTTTTTTTGTCTCAGATAATAGGTTGTCTGTGTTCCAGCAGATGGCTATACACCCATATGCATATAGTCAACACTTACTGGACTCTGAATTATATTTTAAAAAAATAGCTGCTGGGTACCATTTTGCTCATGTCTGTTATGTCTACATCTTACTGTACATTAAAAAAACATAAATGCGCAGTTGGAGAAAAAAATATGCCAAGGGCAGTCTTTCTCTGATTGTTTTTCATTACCTTCAAGTTTGTGACCCTGAAGGTGGCACACTCAGTTGCACACTTTTGTGCTCCTGAGACTGGTCACAGGGAGGAGTTTGTGCTGAAAGCTGCCCAGAAAGCCAGTGTTCTCTGTTAGTGACAATTTGTTCCTAGCTGTCTGCAGTGTGATCACATTTTTTTTTCTTTTCTCAGACATGCCTCATTTCAGCTTTATGGGAGCACTAACTATCCCTCAAAAGTACACATTAGAACTGCACTTGTAGCTGGCAAGTGAGACAAAAAGTCCCCATTTGCCATAGAAGAAATGATGCAAATCAAGCTCTGAATGTGGAGCCCCATCCTCAGAGCTGCATGCTGTATTGTTCCCATCGGTGAGGACATGAAGCGAGAGTAAAGTGGCCACCTGGTAAACACTAGAACAGTGCTTGTCAGTGGGCTATGCAAGGATGATTACAAACATATGGCTATATCCGAAGACATCCTTGATTGTCACACCATGCAGGGACAGCTATTGATATCTGATCAGTAGAGGCCAAGGATGCTGTTATATATCTGGTCAAGACAACCTCTTGTAATACGAAGTCAGGTGTCTCTAGACATCAGTCCTTCCGAGGACAGGAGAAACTTCAGCAATCTATCTGGGTGCTGGTCTTCTGACGAGACTCCCCTTTCCTGCTAGATGGAGAAGAAAACTCATGTCCTTCCTATATACCTTCTGTTTCAGAGGGGATGTGGACTGGGGAGGGCAGAATACGATGCACTCACTAAAAAGAAAGAAAAAAGAAAAGAAAAGAAAAGAAAAGAAAAGAAAAGAAAAGAAAAGAAAAGAAAAGAAAAGAAAAGGGAAGAGAACATAGAAATTAATTATAAACAGTCTTTTCTGTCAGGCACATACTACTTTACATGGTATAGTTCATCTAATGTTCATTACATGAAGCAAGTAAGACACAGATGACTTAGAATGTTGTCAAGGTCATGAAGTTAGCATAGGTCCTAAGCTGGGATTCATGCCACTGTGCTGTTTCATAGAAGGAAGTAGAAGAGAAGAGGGACCCTCTCTGAGTGCTTTCTCTCTAGATTCTAGTGCATAGCACAGTTGTAATCACATCACAGGGTTGTCCTATTCCCACTCTCCCACCTTTTGGATAGACATTCTCAAGTTTTGCACTTACTTAGTAACTCGGCTGCCAGGAAGCTTTGATTTATAAGACACTGTGAGTTCATACTAGTATGTTTATGTTAAACACACACACACACACACACACACACACAATATAGATGCATATATATATATGCATCTAGTAGGGCAACAGTGCATATAATAAATAGCCATTCTGCACAACATGAGGCTATACTGTATAGAACTCAGTGTGTCATGAGATCAGTCCCAAAGATAAGGAAATAAAGTGAAAACCCTTAAAATCATTACATAATAAGATGCTCTTTTAAATCCATAGTGCATGTCTAACATAGTGACAGTATTAGACCATACTGACTTAGGAAGCTCAGACGCATGTAGACTTATAAGAAGGAAAATCATTTTCTGGTGGAAGGGGCTCATTCTAAAAGCTATAATTTTGTCCAAAATCATAATTTATGCAGCAGTGGTTACTTGCATAAGACCTGGTCAAAGTCAAGGCAGTTAAAGCTTTCAGCATGGGAGCAGGAGAGCCATCTAACGCTCCACCTCTGTTAGCTGCATTGTAGTTGAGAACATCTGGCTCCTATTAAGTCATCCATGCCCCAGTGAATGATGCCATACCTGTGTATATATTTGACTCTGTGGGTTAAAACATGATAATAAAGATAGAAATTAAAGAAAAGGAGATGCAGTTGGGAGGGGGATGTGCTCAGAGGTCTCATGGGAATCGGAAGTGGAAGGTAGAGCTCATTAAAGAATAAATGAAAATATTATATAAGATCAGCATTCATGATTACATAACCAGTATCAGAGCAACTGACTTCACTTTGTTTTTTACTATTAAGTTCTAGGTCAGGTCTCAAGACAGCAGTCTATGAAAAGTATTGTTGGAATTACTGATAAAATGACTTTTGTAGTGCTATTCTTCCTTCTTTATTTTTAAACATTTCTTTCCATGTAAGAATGGTCCTAGCTTCTTTTGTTCACTTTCGTTTTCTCTGTCTACAAAGAAGCAACCCATTGGGTTAAATTCAGAAATTACAGGATCCTGGGAGAGCATGTTCACCGGAAAGCTAGATGTTTTAAGGCAAGGATCTGGGGACTTGTCAATGTTTTAAAGGATACAAAGGGTCACTTTGGGTATCAAACTGTTCCAGGAGAGTATGGCAGTGATCTGTGTGTTTGTGACAAATGTCTGTTCCTTCGCTGTACTGCTTAGCATTCCAGTTGAAAGTGAACCAGGTTCCCCAGCATGAAGATGCTTACTTCATAGTAAACACTGTTGAATTTTTGACCATGTCATTCTATTTTTCGAGACGATATTCTGAGAGCGCCATTTGTTTACATTTGTGCATTTTCCCCTTCTTCTGCAGCAGATGCTTTTCTGGACAACAGCACGTGAAGTGTTCCAGAACATACATGGAAATCTGCAACAATTACTGGTACCTTTTTTTTTTCTGCCAGGCAGAAGTAATGACTGAGGCATGCAAGAGTTCCCTCTATTGGTGTTCATATTCAATCAAGAAGGAAGGCAGGAAGATAACCAATACAAATATCAAGCATTCGTCTAGACTACACAGAGATGTAGGTTGCTGTGCATGGATTTTTTTGGGAGATTGCTTTAGAATGACTAGAAACATCATCTCATCTAACATACCTCAGTAGAAACAGATCTGAATGATGAAAGGCGCCAGACCTGGCAGGTATGGGAGTGGCACTTCAGAAAGAGGAAATGAAACACTAATAAAAGACTTAAGTTGACTCATGAAGTTTCACACATTAAATATGTGTGCTGTTTTGTGTATGCACATACACTTATATAATACACATATAAGTCAGGCTTAACCACAGACTGCTAAGTGACAGTGGTTCCATGTATTGTTAGCAGTTTTCTGTTACGTAGTAATGGTGTCATACTATCACAGTGTGATAAGGTCATGCATGGTAGATGATCTTCCTGTTGATTCCGGCATTATGAGACTTATTGCACACCAGTCATTGTACACAGCAATTGTACACATACAGCTGCATTCCCAGGGGTAGGTGTTTGAACATTGCTTAATGTAGTGAACAGAATTAATGATTATCTTAACATTAACAGAAAGATGATTATCTTTCTTCCTTATACTGTGAATTATCCCCACTTTCTGACATATCCTTACACAATTCCCCTACTTTTTTTTTTTTAAATTAGGGTTGGCTTAGTGATTTACTTCTAGTGAAACAAAAGTGACTGGATTAGGTTACTAAAAATGGTGTCAGTCTTTCCTGCCATCTCTCTCCCACTATCTTCTTTGCTTGCCCAGATAAAGCAAGCTGCCCTAACATTATCTATTCTATGGGAACAGAGTACCCTGGGGCAGTAGTGGCCTAGTGAGAAAACACAACTCTTACTCCTCCGGTTTGCCAGGAAGTCAATATTCACAGCAAACCAGTTTAGTCTAGGCTGGATTTCTTACTCACAAAAACAAACAAATAACCCACATATATATATATATATATATATATATATATATATATA